>NC_092846.1:175000-475000 GCF_039878825.1 Excalfactoria chinensis
GTGCCTGCTTGCGCTCCGGGTGCTTGTGGTGTAGGAGAATCAGTTTCCCTAGAATCAGCAGCAGCCCAGGATGTTTGGACATTTCAAAGTCATTGCCCGGCACAAACGACAAACTCCTGATGATGTTGGAGACACAGATGCAGCGCTTCGCCAGAGAGTCCTGCCAGTCTTGGATAGTACAGAGGGGCGTCTCGTCTTTACTGTGAGGTTCATCCTCCAGAATTTTTATATTTCTGTGACTCTGTGCTGGACTAATGCCAAATGGAAACTTACTTTCCTTCTCTGTTTCAGAAGCTTTGGCCTCTTCCTCCTCGCCTGATAATGAGCTTGGACGTGCTGAAATCATGTCATCCATGGTGGCAGTTATTCTCTTCTCTGAGGAGCTGTCAGATGGAAAAGCTTCTCCTTCCCTAGTGCTTGGATTGCTCTCAGCTGTTGCGCATTTCCTTGAGACAGAATTGCAGGATGCTCGTTTGTGAATCATAGGCAGCTCCATCTTGCTCTCAAAGTGGGTCTGAATGTGCTCAGTAGTGTCACCACCACCAATCCGCCAGTGCAGCAGGCCACTCTCAAACTCCTGCACTCGTCCCAGCTTGTCTGAATAATCAACCACAAACGGGTCATTCTTCTGCACAATCTTGATCGGAAGTTTGTCAAATTTACTAACTAATTTCTCCTCGCTGCACTCTAGAGGTGCTTTGTCCTTGCCTGAAAATGCAGCCTCCTCCTCTTCCTCATCATCTTCCTCCTCATACTTCAGGCTCTGTGGTTCCTCATCCTCCTCCCCTTTCTCATGAGAAGAAGCTGAAGATCTGCAGAACCTCTGGGGATCTAATAGTGTTCTTTGCCCTGGGTCTCCCACCTCATATTCCTTCAGGATTCCAAAGATCTCGATCAGGCAGCGCCGGAAATACTCCACCAGGAGTTCCAGCAGGCCTGGCAACTATGGGGGGGGGAGAAAAACAGGAGGAGAAGGAATGAAGAAAGGGAACAGTGATCATAAAGCAACTTAGGCCACTGAACAATTGGAAAAATACTGCATTAAGGGCAGAGATCTTAAGTAGTGCTGTTCATTAATGAGATCTGTTCATGCTGGCAATAAGCTGTTAGCAAAAGAGAGCTTTCTGTCCGCTGAGAACAGAAACAAGGGGGAAACAGACCCTGACTGCCAGGATCCAACAGCAGCACAGTCCACACATGCATACCTGTGCAAACAGACACTCTTGGTTTTCATCTCCTCTTTGATTAACACATAGAAAGGAGCAGGGCAATGCTAAGCAGACAGCATTCACAGCACTGTGGAACAGCTTTGACAACAGCCATGCATGGACATAGGCTGGCCCTTAGAATAGCACCCAAACCATGCTGCACACTGACCCATGGGGAAGGACAGAGCTAGAGGTGAATGCCATTGCATCAGGCTAGGCAAGCAGCGTTCAATCCTTCACAGCACTCTGCTGCAAAGCTCCTCTTGGCCTCCCCACCATGATTCTCTTTCTACGTCCCCCAAGAGAGACTGTACACATGCATACCAACAAAGTGGAAATCCAAGGGTCAATGAGCACTCAGTGCAGCTCCTCGGACCCAGCATGCCTTTCAGACCTGACACACTCCACAGGTACAGGGACACCTGACAGTATAGCTCTACAAGGGCACGAGCTGCTTCTTACTATTGTGCTGACAGAAATCTGTACACACCTAGCACTTCAAAGACCTGCATCAGAGAGCATCTGCACCCACCTGGCTAAGGTTGAAGGTCATTATGCTGTTGTCATCATAGAGCAGGATGTTTATGGTATCTAAGGCCCACGTACTTTCAGCTAGCAGCCCAGACTTCAGAGACATCATCACTCTCCAAGCTTCAGGAGTTCCTAGAACATAAAGACATGATACTTCCAGCTCCTGAAGTTTAAAAACAAAAGTGAGGTACTTGATACTGCTTTCTGGTCCCACAAAGAGCACAGACAATTTAACATGTCGTGCAGATTTTATGCAAAAGCAATCTCTGCACAGACAATGCTCAGCACGAACATTGTATCTGATATCACAACTAACTTGGGAGAGTTCTTAAAAGCTGGCAGAACCCTTCAATTTGGCAGTGCTGTACCAAAGAGAAATGGTAACACCCAGTCTCTTGATGAGCACAAGCAGAAAAGCAGGAGTTTCCTCTTACCAATATCTTTTGCTGTCAGCCGCCTCCTTTGCTTTAATACAGGTTGAGTAGCTTCTACTGATCCTGGTGGAAAGGTGATGTCTCTTCGTATCATGGGAGGCTGTACAGCTGCTGGTGTGATGTGTGAGGCGGGGACTGGCGGTCCTGCCTTCTGCATTTTCATCCCCGAGTGCAGAAACGGAGATTTACTGGGAGAAGTGCGATTCTCCAGAGGTCTGGGCAGAGGTGCTGGGCTGGATACCTGAGGAATGTGATTTTGCATGCTAGGAGGGGTCTGATAGTTAGACTGAGGTGGCCTAGTCATTGGGGGAACAGGGGCAGAGGGGCCATACGGAGGCTGCCGATTCCCATGGGAAGGCCATGGTCCCTCATGGTTTACCCTCTGTTCTGAATGCAGTATATCATCTGTTCGAGTCACTCCATGATAAGCAGGCCCCTGGGGTGCAGAGCCAGTGCTCTGCCGATTCGGATAGCTGTACCCTATTTCGTTGCGCCCTTGCCACATGGCACCTTGCTGGGGGCCTTCTGGAGTAGACTGGATGGGACCCCCCATCATCTGAGGAGGCATGTTTTGCTGAGCATTGGAGCCTGGGGGAGCCGAGACCCTGTCTCTGCCAAATTGGAATGGGAACTGGTTCTGCGGCCCTCCGGCAGATCGGCGGTCAGCAGCAGGGTATGTGCTCCCATACTGGTTATACAGGTCCTGCTGTGGAGAAGGCTGTGCAGCCTGCTGCTGGCTCGGTTGCTGAGTCTGTGCTGGAGGCAGCTGCTGCTGTGTCTGCCCCTGCCCAGTGCTGTACGGGACGTTGTACATCTCCCCTTCATGCCGCTTGGCAGGTGGGCCGTAGCTGCCATCCATCGGTCGTTTGTAATTCTAAATGGAAAATAAAGGCATTGATAAGATTGTCAAACCAGAAACAGGCAACCTAGACACAGTAGAAACATTCAGAGCCAGAGGACAACACTCTACAGCATGGTTTGTAAGAGCAAAAGACTGCTTTCAGAGTTAGCCATATCCAATGTGATTTGGATCAAGGTTTCAGTTTCACAAGCCAAGATTAAATCCTTGCAGCTGGCTGCATGCTTTCCTTGCGTGGATTCTACAAGAATGATTTAAGGACAGAAATCCACCTGCAGAAAGGACTTTCCTGTAGAAAAGACTCAGCTCTACTGTACATTCACCACAAATCATATTGTGTACAGGAACTTCTTTCCTTCCAAATCCAGGAATTTCATCAGACCCTCTCTCTATTTTCTTAGAAAGCACAGGTTTTTGCTCACGTATCAAACAAAATGTGTTGAAAACTGTTGTACTTTTTGCTTCTTCCTTCCCTGTAGATTCCAATACACATCAGTGAAAGGAGCAAGAACTTTTTACCCCCATACTGCTTTGAAGTGCAGGAAAAAAAACACTCAATTGCTAAAACAAAATTAAAATCCAAGACCTCTCTGCCCCCAAGGGTCTGTGCTCTGGCTGTTACACAGTCAACTCAGAAGCCCTACTGTCATGACTGGCTTCAGATGGAGCTCTAGGGCTTCAAAGACGACAAGTACCAGAGAAACTCAAACTCTTGGCTCACAGCCCTGTGGCTCTGGTTACAGAGCCAAACTGCAGAGCAGTTGAAATTATTCTTAGCACAGATCTGACAGTGCCCTCTCCATACACTCCTCAACTAGAGGGCTCAAAATTATCATGAAAACAGTATGCATCTTGGCACTGATACAAAGAGCAAGTCATACGTAAGGATTATGGAAAGAGATATACGTTCATTCAAACTCTGCTCTGAAAGAAAGTTGACAGAAGGCAATGGGGCAATGGAGGTGTGGAGGCAGTTTGGAAGACCTTGCCTGCGGGCTCACTAAGGCAGAACCAGATTGATCCACCTGAAATGCTTCCCCAGAACGATGAAAGACGTCTTCCAAACAAGCTCATGTCATCACTCAGATCCAAAGTGTTACAGAAACAGGATGGGATTCAGAAAGTTCCAGAGGAGCAAAAAAGTCCAAGAATGCTTCCTGACCTTCTGCTCCCTGCCCAGATCGTGCTGGTTTGGAAACTACATAAGCCGTTTTCTCCAAACGTTGTGTTTTTCTAACACAACACTGGAAACGCTAATTAAAACTTCTGTTGCCTATGTGGAAACTGTCAAGAAAGCCTCCTGTAAAACATACTTAATTTTGTTCAACACCTACACATGGAGCAAACACACATCCCAGGGTTTTCAACACTCCTCTTTTCACATTTGGCACAGATATAACTCCTCGTTCTGACACTTTCTGATAACCTACCTGCTGTTGCTGTTGATACATGGTAGTTTGCTGGCTAGGGAAGGGGCTGCCAGAGGATGTGCCTTGAGTGGAGAACTGATTGCCATAGGAATCATGTCTGGAGAAGAAACACAAGCATCACTTTTCCATCAGATACATTTCTCTATCACAGTACTTCTCTCAACTGGAAAGAGCTCTCTGTGGCAATGCCCCACACAAACCTTTGCTGCTGCTGCTGCTGCTGCGGGTAGCGGCTGGGAGAGTACATCCCTGATTCCGAAGTGGAAGGCATGATGTTTGGCTGTGGAGTTCCAGCTGCTAAGTTGCCCTCTGGTCCCATGCCTGGCTCCGTCCTACATGGAAACAAGTGACAAATTCTGTGACATTCCCCTCAATGCTCAAATGAAAAACAAAAAGCAGCGATTGGACAAGTCAAAGCAATCAGCTCAGTTGAAACAAGCAAGTCTGGAAAATCAGTGTGGCTAAAGCACCCACCTCACCCTGTCGTAAGGACCACCATAGGGATAGTGTGGCCGCTGTCCCATGGCCATGTTACCCATCCCTGGACCTGCAGCACGATTGTAAGGGTCACCCATACCACTGTTGGGGCCCTGCCCTGAGGACATGAACGGATCACTTCCTGGAGCTAAAAGAAGGAAAGAAGGATCAGTGAACACATCTATCTCTGCATTAGAAAGAAACATCCCTTCTTTTGTGAAAGAAGGACAAGCAGTTCTCCTACAGCACAGCACATTCCAGCATTCATCCAGATACACTGACAGTGCTCCTGGAGAAAAGGGAGAGGAGTAGGCACAGACTTCCTCACCTTTCCTCATACTACTATAAGGATCCTTATTTGGCTCGTAAGACATGCGACCCATCATGTCAGAGGTATTCATGCTGGGCTGGTACCCTGGATTCGGAGTCATGGAGTTCCGCTTCTGGAACGTGGGATCACTGCCATCTGTAAAGGTATCTTGAAGGCCCACTGAGTTACTCCTGATTTAAAAACAAAACAATCCCACAGATTTTTAGAGGCCCACAGTGCTCCTCAAGATTCTTCACCCCACATATTCCCTCTCAGATACTGCTATCTCCTAGAAGGACCAGAACCACGCTTCTCCAAAGGAGGCAAGAACTACCCTTCTACAATACTACCCTTACCAAATCCCAAAAGCAGTGGTTATTCACACACAGAGACACAGCGTCAACAGGGTCACTGTGAGTTACTAACAAAGTAGCAAAGCCAACCAGTCTATCAAAACAGGTACTCAAAGTCTCCAGCCAGCTGTGGGAACAACTTCTGGCAACCTCACAATCACAACTTACATCCAGTATGGTGGAAGAGAGTGCAACATTTACATACCTGATGCCTGGCAAAGGAGGCATCTGACTGTGTGGTGTAGATGCTGGAGTTGGAGGCTTCAGGTCTCCTCCTTCTGCCATAGAGCTGCTGGTGGACTGAGGTGTCTGAGGCCCCTGCATCGAGCCTGAACCCGCTGCAAGAACACAACTGTGGCGTGAGCAGCTTTGCATCCTACAGATGTAACCCAGAACCTCCCGAAGCACCAGCCTCTATAACAGACAGCGATCAGTCTTTGAACAAAGAGACGGATGAAATACGGACAAAACAGTACAAGGAGCGCAATGCTTCCAAGGACATACTGGACCAGACTCCCCAGAAGAACCCTGTAGAGTAAGGTGAAGCTGAAAGGAAGTGTTCATTTTTATTACAACTTAACCACCTTCCTTTTTTGCACACAGTACCACCACTATAGCACTCTGTTGAGCTGCCCAAGCTATACAGTCCTAGAGGTCAGTGCTCTACAGAGGACCACGCGGTAGGGAATGCATTTCTTCCTGCCAAATGACAACCTCTGACCCACTGCCCTCACATCCTAATTCTGCCCAGAAGGGTTTAAGCTGTCTCCCAGAAGCTTTACAATCTTTCCAACTGATGGAAACTCTGGGACTTCTTCTGCAGTCACTAGGTAGCTCTGAACAAGGCTCCTCTGTCTTCTCTGCCCTTCAAGTGGGGTTAATTCACATAGGTGAATTCAGGCACCACTCCCAAGAATTCCTGGAACAAGGAATGCCAGAGATGCAGGATCTTTCACAGAACAACAAAACCTGTCCAGCAAGTTCCCTGACTCTGCACAAGTTGCTTTACACCTCACTAAGCCTTCATCAAAAAATCCAAGGCCATCAGGTGCGATCCAGCTGTGCTGTGAGCTGTGAAACTCTGCCCCTGGATCGCTGTGACAGTGTCAGCTCTCAGGTTTATATGCTCTTTGCAGCTGGCAGAAGCTGAACTCTTAATTAATGTTTCCATTAGTTACCGTCCCCAGCACCCGATATCCCTCAGCTTCAACCCTGCTGGTTGATGAGTCATTTCAGCTATTCATTAAAATCCTCTGAGGTCATGTCCAGGGCATGTTTGTTTACACCCCACCTTCCTGGCATCCTGTTCTTCTCTCTGTGACTCCCTCCCAGCCCGGGGAGCTCTCGGCAGAAGGAAGGGCAGAGACAGCTCAGCAGGGAGTTTCATTCATGAACCCTTCCTGCAGCTCTCCCTCCCTTCTCAGCAGCAGTTTGGTTCCACTTGCTTCCCCAGGAATTTGCTGTTCGTCTATGTGCTTACAAATGCTGGCAGCGGCATGAAGAGGCCTTGAGACATTCCCCGCGTGGCTGCCATTTGGTGTTTGTCCCCACCCCCTGCTGTCCCTCCCACTCACAAATTTACACACAGTTGGAGCCAGGCCAGCTCCGTGCTCTGGGAATTAAAACCAACAGTAGGCTGATTATGGCTCCCCAGGCACGTGCTGCAGTTTGCAAGCGGGAACCCAAGACGGTCTGCAGCAAACCCATGCTGAGTGCCCACAAGGCAATCCCCAGCCCGCTTCAGAGGACGTTCTGTAAACAGTTTTGCTTTTTGAGGGTGAGTAAGGAGCAATTCGTGGAAAGTATCTTCAACACCAAGAGCTCTTCTCTGACCTGTAAGCCCTGTAAGGCTTTTACATCCCCTGGGGCCACACGCAGTGGGTAATGCAGAGCCATGCAGTGTGACCTCTATCACTGATAAAGCACTGAAAAGTTAATTTTGACAGAGCAGGCTGAAATTACACAGAAGCCAACGTCAACAGATTACAGAGTCTACAAGGACAGCAAATCACATACATCTGTATGGGATGAGAGTCCCTTCCCCATACAGTGGGATTGCAGAACACTCCACTGTTGCCCGCTCAGTTTTCCAATAGGGAAGTTATGCTCCAGAAGGGTGACTCCCTGGTAAACAGGCTCACAACCCTTAAAGATGCTACTAACATGAGCCTCAGCTACCCTGGAATAGCTGTGTCCCCTGGGACTCCACAGCTCTGAAGTGCTGAGAGCACACTTTGTGCTGTGCGCCATGCCCTCACCCCTGCTAATGCAGGGGAGCAGGAGAGAGGAAGAAAACAAAAATGAAAGAGGAGCACAAACATGCTGAGTGATAAGGCCAAAAGGATCACTGCAACCAACCATGATTCAGTGCAGGTGTCTGGAGTAAGACAAGCAGAGAGAGCAGTTTAAGTAGGAAACAGAGAATAGTCCTCAGATAGCAGCAATCACACTGAGGGACTACGCCAACAGAGCTGCACAGACCTGTGGCTTGTGATAGCACCCCTGCCAGTTCCAACCACCGATCTGCTGAGGCACAAGATCAGTTGCAGCACAGCCCTAAAAGGCAAACTTGGGACCTTCGCATACCATCACATTTGCTAAAATAAAAGAAAACCTGATGTATCATCTAATCAACTCTGACAGGTATCTACTGCTACAAGAAGTTTTAAGTGGTTTCCCAAACATCTCAGCCCTCTCCAAATAAACTCCAAATGCTCTCAGCTTCTTTGTTCCGCTGCATGCTATCTCAGGGGGAAAGAAAGATGTTTTGGAAAGAAAGTGAAGGGGGATTCAAGATCAAGTTTAAAAACTTAGGAACAACAGTAGGCAGAAGCTTGTTATAACGAAACAAAAGTCATTTTCTCTTCACCAAGGTGAATCTATGCTGAGACACGTTTCCTGACAGGTAGAAAGGTATTTTTCTGTTCTTTTAGAAAAACTCTGAGAGAATAGATAAATGTAGTTGTTAACACTATATCTGGACAAGAACACTTTCAGTTGAGGCCTTAGCAAGGCTGAGAGACAATCGCAGTACAATCAAATAAAGAGTTCATTATTCCATCTTCAGGAGCCAGGCACAGATGACACCAAGTTCCAGTAACAAGAAGGCTTTTTTGTGTGTTTTTTTTCCCCCAAACATTACAAGAACTTCCAAGTGTCACAGTTCTTATTTCACCTACACAAACAAGCTCCTGACCAGAAACAGCGCCTGAGGGTTTTCCTTATAAGACAAGCTGGAAAGCTGACAAGCTCAGCTGCATTTCAAGTGGCAAACTCAATGCAGATTAGACAGAAACTATCAGACCTTTCAAAGACTGAAGAGGACAGCAAACGCTGCTAGCCCAGCTGCTTTGTTTGTTATTTTTTCCTTTTTTTTTTAGTTCTTAGGTTATATTAACAAATCTGAATTGAACTCTATGATTAACTCTTCAGAAACTGGAGCACTCCATCAAATCTGAAACAACGTTACAAAGATTAATGAATCCCAAACTTTTTAGAAGTTTATTTTAAATGTTCTAAAATTGAAGCCCTTTAACTCTTAATAGGCATAATAGGCTTGCAAAGCTCTCCAGACATGAAGTCTCAAAGTACCAACTTGCTAAAGACAAAAAGAATTAGCTCAAGAGGAAGGTGAGTGCAAATGTACACCAACCATTTGTTCCTATAAGGAAGAATCTGCACAGTCAGAACAAGTACAACTTTTCTAGAAAGTTCCACAAGATCAAACAGTAATGACAGGAGATGTTCGAATGGGCAGAGAACGTCCTGACAGTCTAAATCCAGGCTTCTCTCTCTCAATTTCTCATCAGGCATTCACGGACTGGTAAGCATTGAGGCATACATACACAAGTATATATATGAGCAGAACTATCCCAAAAGTCTTGGCTGTTATATTGCCATTATGATATATATGAAATTTCCAGAATAATTTACATCCATGTTATCAAAGTAATCCACAAACCACAGATATCAAATTAAAGACAGACGGGCTTTGGGGAAGTCTGGAGCCAGTCTGACCCACAGCACATGCAGTCATGCACTCTGTGCTAGAGGGTCCTCTGGTTCAACCATTCACTGCACACCTTAACTAGCGTCAACACTCACCTGGAGATGGAGGCTGTATCTTAGTCTGAGACTTCTTTGAATCAGCAGCTGCAAAGATATCTGGAGGGGGGTCTTCACCTCGCTCAATCTTGCACTCAAAGGCATAGAGACACTGGATGTACTGCTTCTTCAAAGAACTAGCAGCGCTGCTGGACGTGCCCACATTGAGATTTGTGGCCAACTCGCGCCATTTCTTGTTTTTGTTGACCTGCAACAACCAAACATGAGACTCTAAATCCCACCTATGTCTCCTCCAAAAAGAATCACTTCCCAGCTAAAACAAAGGATGCAATAAGGGCTAAGCACAGCAGATACAGTTGTGTTCAAGAACTAGTAAAACCTTTCCCTCACCTATAGAAAAATTTTCAAAGAGGCACAGATAACACCACACAGCAAATAAAATCAGCCATGAGGTCAGCTAACAGCCAGATGTAAAGGCAAAGACAGTGTCACCAATCTTCGCCATGGACAAAGAAAGGAGAAAAACCTTTGCACTGAATCTCAAGACATGCTGTTCCCAAGCAGACAATGAGAAAGCAGGTTAGCTAGAAGGATCCTGGGTTTTATAAGCATTATTAAAAATAATAATAATAAACTATTAAATAGAAAGTCAAAGTTTCCATCTAGCCACAAAGCCGACGCTGAATTCTGTTGCCTACTGATGCCCAGACATTGGGCAGCCCTGAGCACAAACATTCAGTCACCACACCAGTTGCTCTACACTCACCTGAGTCAATCCTCCAATCTCCTTCACTGAGATGTAGAGCCGGTAAAGGTCCAAAGGTTTTCTGCCAACTGCTGGGAGGTTTGTCATGCCCATGGCCTTCTCTTCAGTAAAAGCCAGGTAACGATCTACCCAGATCTTCCTCTCAGGCTCACCGCCCAGCTCATAGAGTTTGGTGATCTTCTCATTGGTTGTAGTAGAGGAACTGGACTTCTAGGAAAAGGAAACATATCAGTACTGAGCAACACAAAAACACCTAGCTCATATCCAAGATGGCTTCAAACAGCAGTCAGAGCTCGAGGTACTATATTGAGATCAGCTTTGTACCAGACCCACACATGTCAGTCTAAAAGAAAAGTATGACTCAAAGGTATCAAGAAAACAGTCCGTACGTACAGGATATGTATTTTTAAAAAGAAAAAGGTTTCATGAATGCTAGTGAAACCAATCAAAGCAAATCAAGGGCACATTGCAGAACCACCTCTCTGAGAGACCCTTTGTGGGTTCAGCTGTTAAATATATCAGGAAACACTTCAGCCAACTGCAAATGTCATTTAAATCTACACAGTCCTCACTTTTTTGAAACCACCTATGATTCAAGCAACTGTATCATTAGCTGTATACTGCAATTGGAGACTTGGAAAAACTGACCCCCTACAGGGGCATCTGTTCTGGCACATTCCCTGCAAGTAATAAAGGTAAGACCAGCCCAGGATTGACATGGGGACAGACCGAACTCCAGTGAGGGACAGGAGGACAGCAGTCATACAGTTTGCTCATATCTAACAGGAGATGTCAGCATACGTCACTATCCAAAAGATAACACATCCCAGCAGAGGGTACCTCACTCACTGCCACACTGCAGAGTTAAAACCATGCAGCACCATCACGTACCGCACAAACAGCCATGCTAATGGCCAGTCTGTTCATGGTAGATGGCAATTCACATTGGGTTTCTCTTGGGAGATACACTCACCACTAGATACATACGCTGTGTCGTTATATATATATATAGATACATAAATACATATATATATATATATATATATGTATGTATATACACACACATACACACACACACACACATCCCTTTAAAAAAGTTTTACCTTTGACTTGGATTCTGCTTTTGGGGTCCCATCAGCCTTATTGTTCATTTTTGTCGCAGGAGTTAATTTCACATCTGCAAGACCCATCATTTCAGGACTTGCTGCCATCCCTAGGAAGTTACAAGAATCTATGACAATGCTTTTCATTCCAGACCCATTAAGCCACCCAATGCCCAGCACTCAGCACTGCCTTACCTGCAGAGTTGTTAGCCATATTTCCACCCATGGGATAAGGTGGGCCCTGGGGGTTGATCATGCCAGCCATGCTGTTAATTCCCTGTCCATAAGGAGGGCCAGTGCCCATCATTCCACCTTGGTTCATGTTGGGGTAACCAGGAGGCCTAGAAAAGGCAAGGAAGAAACAGACATTTACTCCAAATACGAAGTATTCACACTGCACCTGCTAACAAAACAGACTGACTAGAAGAAACCTTCTACTACAAAAGCGGGCATTCAGCAAGTGAACAAAGATCTGATGCTCTTTGAAAGCTTACCCACTGCAGAACTTAAGCCCCACTCTCAAAAGCAAAGGAGACACAACCCATTAGGAAAGATGGACTTCAGCACTCAGTCTGACCTCTTATCTTTATCCCCAAACTGAACTTGGTTTCAGGTCCTACGTCACCTTCGCAGGAAAAGCTCATCTACAAATACTGCAGCATTTAAGCAACAATATGGCATTTCTACAAATGCGCAGAACAGCGCTCCTCATATTTAATGGCTTTCCTCTCTTTTTGACATCCACAAAAGGACATGACTGCACATGTGTCAGAAAACTCCACACACAACTGTCCCTCAGACACATTAATCGAAAGGATGCACTTTGATGCCTTGATTGACCTCTTAGCAGTCATCAGACAGAAGATTGCAAAAATAAGCTCTAAAGCAGGATAACGAATAAGATAAAACAGGATAAAGAGTACGATGCCATGTCAGACCACAAATGCATGTAAATCTAACAGCTTCACTGGGGGAACCTAATTTATAAGCAAGTTTGTGGCTCTTGTGGCACTCTGGTAGGCCACATAACAACTGCCCTGAAATGTGCAATTAAAGCAAAATAAAACACAGGAAACAGCTGTGAAGTTCAGTGCTGAATTCCAGCTCCTTTTCCCAAAATTGCCCATCAAAGCCCTAAAAGGAAGTTCAATACAGTGGAAAAGCAATGCCCTGGTCCAGACAAACGCATCTGGATAGATGGATGCTGCTTGCTAGATTTATGGGCTTTACCACACACACACAGCAGTTTTAAAATCACACATGCCACAGAGAAGACCAGAAAGCCAAAACAATCTAAGAAAACACCGGGTTAAACAGATTTCATCCATCAACATTAAAAAATCCCTAAGCAGGTCATTAACAATATATTAAATTACACCACTTATTCAAGCTTTTAAAATAAACAAACAAACAAATAAATAAATAAGGAGCAGCTAAGATAGAAGAAGAAGACTTCAACAAGGTAAATCTCCAAGGAAGTACATGTTCATGTGTTCTCTATCACACCAACTTTGGGTTACTGCATGCACGGCTTTCAAACCTAGAGACAACACAGGGAATGCACTGAATAGGTTCAGACCAACAGAATTTTCATGCCTCACCTGTTCTGGATGGAGTTGGCAGCAGCGTGCATGGCAGCAGCAGCTGCTTCTTGTGCTTTGCGATTCATGCTCCCTGGTGGGGGGCACATCCCTGTCCCCACCTGAGGAGGCATATTCGCCATGTTAGGTCCATAAGGTCTGTTCCCCATGGCTGCGTGGCTCATCCTCCCGGGAGGAAGTCCACTGTATGGAGGCACACCAGTCTGCCCATGCATCTGGCTCCCTGCTGCCATTGGGTTCATGCTTCCTCCCATCCCAGGACTGGGATAGTTGGCATTGGACAGAGCATTGTAGTTTGGCTGCCTGGGATAACCTCCTAAAGAGATAAAACAAGGGGAAGACAACATTGTTCAGCTACTTAGTTCATGAATCACCATACAAAGCTTCTATCAGCAAATATTTAAAGATCACTAACGGAGATGAGGGGGAGTCTTAACACCTCTACAAAAAGTCAAAGCACTTGGATAGAAGCCATGTAACGTGTTTTGACACAGCTAAGATACAACATCGATTCTAAAGCTGACTGATGCTCCCCCAAACCTCAGCCAACCACACTGAGCTAAACGGTCCAAGACAGGATGTAAATAAACTCACTTAACCCTTTCCAAAACATACCGCACATGATTTCCTTCTCCTCTGAAGTTAGCTGGCTTTTCTCTAGCACACTGGAGGTGCTGCCTATATCCTTCTAAGAGAGGAGAGATCCTACATTTGCAAGTACAGCTAGCACTCAAATAACATCTTTCATGAATCTCAGCACAGTACTCAAAGCACAAGCTGAACCACCCCATAAGGAGTGGACTGTTTTGCATCACCCACAGATTAAGAGGAGACAACTCAAAACAGATTCTCCAAAGACAAGGTGTTGCCATCAACAGAGGCCTTTCCCATTCACTCTGCTTGGTTCCCCCTCGAGAAGCTGCTCATGTCTCACCTTGAGGTCCGTACTGCCCAGCCTGAGGTCCATAGCTTCCCATGGAGTTCTGCTGGTATGGCCCCATTCCGGCGTGCATCTGTCCTCCAGAAGACTGACGGGGAGATAAGGCTGAGCCGGGCTGGGGAGAGCTGTACTGGGGCATCTGAGGATTCCTCTGCAAGTAACCTGGTCACCCAGGGAAGGGAGCAGACAGTGAGCAAAGTACCCAGAGGTGCCACTGGACAAGCGTGTCTTAAGCAACAACAGTTCACAGGAACCACTAACAGAACTCTGCCAGCAACAACTGAGGCATATTTTACAGTCGTTGCTAGTAGGGTGCCAGCATTACCCACTGAGATAACAGAACTCTTTCAGCAATAGCCAAGGGACATTTTACAGTTGCTGCTAGTAGTCCTAGCTACTAAGAACGTATTCAATTTCCTGTTTTAACCAAGGGAAAAAAATAACTTAGCATTACAGGTACTGACAGTAAATTGCCAAATTTTGGAGACTTTTTGTTATTTTCAGAGTGCTTTTTAGTTTGTCTGCTTGTTTATTTTCTCTGGGTGACATCTACATACTTTCAGACTAACATTATACATTTATTTTCTCCTATTCTCATATGAGGAAATGCCACCCAATATTGTTATGACCATCTCTTATTTTGAAGCTTACAGTCACAGAACTTAGGCAACTAACATTTGTAGAAAAGACCTGGAGAAGCCAGAGGAAACATCTTGCAAGCCAAACAATGAGCCTGCATCAAACATTCAGAGACCAAAGGACCAGTGACAGCTGAATGTGGTGCCAGAAGACAAAACACTTGCAGTTATAATGCTGGCACAGCCTTTAGATGCTATCTCACCACAGAATTCATGTTATCAGGACAGGTAATTTTTAGCTACACATCTAGCTCTACGAACAGATTTGTACCATTAGAACTTCTCTAAGCCAAATCACACACCTCGATCTTGAGCTATGCTTGACTGGCTCATGGAAGGATGCATGATACTGTCTGACTGGCCACTGGGTGGTCGCGGTGGCATCTGATTGCCTGCACCACAAAAAGGAGAGTGGTTAATCACAAGAATTGCTCACCACAAAATCAAGGATGCAACAGTGTTAAAAACCAGAACTACAAACAGTTTCACAAGGGCATTTTAGCCACAGTGGAAAAAAAAAAAAGAGCAAGATCAACCACACTAACCCAGGAAAATGACACTGCTTGTTTGTCAGCTACCCCACCCACTGGGCTGCATTCTGTACATGTTACAGGCATTTCAAAGGGAAATGAAAAAAAAAAAAGATGGAAGAGATCGCAAGCTCTTAATAGCCACAAAATACGGACACTGGCCACTTTCTCCCCACCAACAATTTTAACCAAAGATCACTAGGTGCCAAACAGTGTTACCTGGTACTGCAGCAGGTGAAAGTGGACCAGAGCGGGACTGTGCAACACTAGCTGGAGAACCAACAGGGGATGGGGAAGGTCCTCTGATGCCTGGCAGGTGAGGAGAGGTATGTGGAGAGAAAGGAGACTGAGCCGGGTTACTCTGCTCTCCTTGACTGCTGGAAATCCCTGATGTGCTTACTCCAGGGCTCAGGGCTCCTTCTGTACCCATGGGTAGATCATCTATTGAACCAGACAGGTCCTGCAATACACAAAGAAAAAGATCAGCCATCAGCAAATAAAGAGACATGGGGCTCATATACCACCCAGAAAGTGAATTTCACCCTTAGGCATACTACAAATTGAAATCAATCAACTCGGCTCATGTCATTGTCAGTAATAAAGGTTGCTGAAGACTGAGGTAACTGCTGAATGTGTTGTGTCCTGCTGCCTGCCTCTGAATCCAGCAGTTCCCTTGGTACTTTGATGAATGTCTGCTGATGGTCCTAGCACCTAACACGTGCTTCTTTTAATTCAACTTAGAGGCAAGAAACTACATCAACAATACACATAAAGCTGCATATGGAGAAGGTATTCAGTGCAACTATGACTTGGAACAGAAACATGGCTCATCCTCTTAACAACAGAAAACTCCTGCCTCATTCATAAACCTCATGTGAGCTGGGAAACTACTCACTTGAGATGAATAAAAAAATAAATATATAAAGAGATTTTTCACAGAAAAACGTAGAACATTCTTCAGGGTTTCCACTTCCCTTTCTTCAAAGATAGCAAAATCCAGCATGTACAGTATTGACATTCAAAGTTTAGGACTTTTTTCTTTTCTAGAGAGCGTATAAACAGGAGGGAGAACAGCTGTTTACAAGGGAGGATGGTGACAGGACAAGGGGAAATGGTTTTAAACTGAGGCAGGGGAGATTTAGGTTGTATATTAGGAGGAAGTTTTTCACCCAGAGGGTGGTGACGCACTGGAACAGGTTGCCCAAGGAGGCTGTGGA
The DNA here is from genome assembly GCF_039878825.1 of Excalfactoria chinensis. Taxonomy (NCBI): domain Eukaryota; kingdom Metazoa; phylum Chordata; class Aves; order Galliformes; family Phasianidae; genus Excalfactoria; species Excalfactoria chinensis. Next base: position 191,463 of record NC_092846.1, read on the forward strand.
TGCCCCATCCCTGCAGGCATTCAATGCCAGGCTGGATGTGGCTCTGGGCAGCCTGGTCTCGTGGTTGGCGACCCTGCACACAGCAGGGGGGTTGAAACTAGATGATCATTGTGGTCCTTTCCAACACAGGCCATTCTATGAGTCTGTAATTCTATGAAAAAACTAAAGAAGTTGAAATCTTCTATTGCAACAACATTCACTGCAAAGCAACAGTGCCAAAAATCCCATGGCAAGTCTCAAAAATGGAGATATACTTGGGAATACTCCAAACACAACTGCACTGGCTGCTTGATACTAAATTGCACTGGCTACTCAGGGTCAACCTGGAATAAGAGGGCAAGGAATAGTCCACAACAGAGCAAGACAGTCTGTTATGGCACATTCGAACACTGCAAAGTTACAGCTACTCCAGCAAACAGAGATTCAGAACATTACAGTAGGTTAAGAAACGGCAGACCAAAGCTTACTAGGTCCTTGTCTACCCTTTGCAAGTCTTCCAGAGCAATCAACCCTAGCTCAGAAGTGCTCTGGATTGAGCCCTGGAAGGCATTTTAGATAAGGTTCCTCTCAACAGAATTCAGTTGATTAGCACAGAGCCAACCTCACTGAAAAAAAAACATGCAGAAAGACTGAGAATCCTGAAAAGTCACTGAGATACCCTGGTCCTGTTTACACTGCCTGGACAATGCCTCATCTAGCAGAGGTCCCAGGAACACTCTCCTAACTCCCTGTGACACACAAGAACCTCAAGACTCTCAAGACAGCTTCAAGAAACTGAGGAAGCTGTATCAAGTGGCACCAGTTTCAACATTCTGCATTAACAGGCATCAACCAACACAGCCAAGAGCAGAACATTCTTCTGTTGTCTGCAGTCCCTACCTACTACTCAGACTACTCAGCCTGAGCTTCAGTCCCCGGTGTAAGGTCACATCTTCATTGTTCCGTAGTCAGTGAGAGATCAGAACATCCAGAAGGCAATCGGTTCAATCTGAAATTAGTTTTAGCAACCACTGACGTTTCCTTTAATTAAAGGAACTTTCAGGCTAAATAAGCAAATGTATACAAAAACTTTTCATCATCGAGATGGAACTGGAGGCCAAAACCTGATACAGCTTTCAAATCCACAGCACTTCAGAGTAGTTATATCTTCAGACCAGGCAGGCAGAGTCTACAGCTACCTAAATGAGAGATTCACAGGCTCAGAGGAAAAGCACGCCACAACGTACACCTGAGTTGGCTTACAAGTACAAAAGAACAGGCACAGGTTGCTATGCAAGGTGAGGCATGGAACTTTCCTTCCATTATGAGGAGTTGGGTGACACGCTCCTCCCAGGGAAGGAGGAGTTTGCCTGCAGGACCAGAGGAGGTGACCGCTCCATGCTATCAGTGATATTCACACATGACCTGGTCAGAATCAGAAGATGTACTTTGGCAAAGCCAGGCATGACAATATCTGCAATGCATAAAGTGAAGCAATGGGAAAAACTGGTGGAATACTAACTCCTAAGCAACCAGATAGCAATCTTCAAAGCTGATGTCTTCAACCTTGCCTATGCATCAAAGCTTAACCTAAAGACTGCAAATCATATCAAAACATTTTGTTTTAATTAAGTGGGTTAATACAGGGTTGCTTCAGACATGCAAGTAAAGGCCTCTCTACACTGCTGACATATCATCCCAGACCTTGAATACACAAAAGGCTGGCCTTCCAGCTGTAAGGATTTGGGTCAGATGCTCAGATCATCAGTTTACATTACCTAAAAATGAAATTACATGTAAACTTTTCTTGGATGTTATGACACATATGAATGGAAAGAAAGTGGTATCTTACAAAATATAAACTCATTAAGTGAGTTTCAGCTTTTGAGATGTTTAAATTTTATGAACTGCAAAAATAAAGCCATTTTCCAGCAAAGCAGTGCTCAATCAGCACAGCAGCATCTTCTAAGTTAGCAGTTCTGAGTTTCTCAGAAGTGTGATTCCTGCATGTGGAAGGAGAGAAGCAGACTGCAATGCTTACATGCAAGTGGCTCAGCAGCAGGAACTGTTTTCCACCTACCAAGTCATTTTCTTAGGATGCCAAACATCAAGGCACTGAGTGGTTTTCTAACTAAACCTAAAGACATCCTCCAGCTTTAACATCCCATTTACTTGAGTAAGTATTATTTTACTTCAGTCTCCCTGCAGACCACAGTCTGTTAGAGCACAGGCAGTTAGAGCAAAGAAACCTTAAAAAGGGAAACCCTCATTGAAATAATGGAGACCAGTTGCTGTCAGTGGGCTCTGGATTGAGCCAAAAGAGGAGAGGGTCAGCAAGGTTTTCTTTGCCTCCCTAAGAGCATCAGGGTGGGACTTGAAAGATGCAGCACCACGAAGAGGGCTCCTCCTCTCCTCCTGCAAGTGCAGCCAATGGAGCCCAGACAGGAGGTGAAGCTCAGCAGCAGTAACTCTGCCAACTTGAAAGAAACATCAGGGGCTGAAGAATTTCCTCACGTGTTTCCAATGTGGTTTTTATGCATTTTATTGCTCATCTGCCATGCAGATCAAAAACGCTGGCCCGATTCCAACCCTTTCACACACAATCTCACACTCCAAGCTGGCTGCAGCCCCAAAGCCTGAGTTTCTTCACTTGACATACTGCCCAGTGTTATTTTGGGATGTGACCTGGTAGTGGAATCCCACAGGGACCCTGAGACGATAACAGTTCCAGATGCAATTGGCTGCCCATTTCTCCCTGATGCCAGCATGGCTTTGTCAGCGCTGCTGACAAATAGGGACTCAGCAGCTCACACCTTCTTCTCACACCACAACAAAACCATGCCTGAAATCACAGCAACCTGGTACCCAAAGGAGGGGGCAGGGGAGCTCAGTTATCTCAGGGAGAGGGCTGCAAATCTTGGCACAACCAGTTCAACAGAGCTGCTTAGGTTATGCTGGATACTGTGAGATTTCTTTTACACAAAAGGGGGAACCACCACTGCACTATCTGATACGAGCTCATTTGTTAAACAAACATAAAGATGAAACAGTAAGAAATACTTAGGATCAAAGTAAACAAAACCTCAGGGGAGGACAGATTCAAGGCTCCCTGGCTCATCCCTCCAAACTGTTGAAGGAGGAAGGACTGACCAGAAAGCAAACTGATATTCCCACTGATGGCTGTGAGCCTCCTACAGCGCTCCCCCACAACCTCCAGTAAGCACATATGAAAGCGTGTGGGAAGAGGGAAGGAGTGCAGGCAGACTGACATGACTGTAGACACTGTCAGATCACTAGATAGCACTCAAGGAAATCATGAGTTGGTGACAAGCATGTGGTGGAGCTTATAAAGGTCTGTAAAACCAGTTGCTTCCATGAAGATGCTTACAAGACCAGAGAAAAATGGCTAAACTTATTCCCCGGTTCCTTCTGAAAGAGGAAAAGGTTCTTTGCTTGTGACTAACTGAAATACCCATTTTCTGTTACAATTTTATTTTCTCTGCAGTTTAGCTTCCACTCATGCAACACATAACAACACTTAAAAATCATAAGCCTGTCCTCTCCTTCCCCTTTACTTCCATACCCAAAATGCCTCAATCTTTTCTATCTCAAAAAAGACACAGCTAACTGGCAAGCCAGAATCTCCCTGCTATTTTGGGGAAAACTGACAGATCCGTTCCCCCATTTAGAATACAACCAAATTAACTGTGCATCTTATGCCCCACAGAGCACTGCATGTCCAGGAGGCCATACTGTGCATCGTCAACACCAGACTTAGAGGTCTGCACCACATCCTTCAGGTGCACAGGAGAAACAGGGTAGAGACCAAACAACAGGCACCTTTAAGCTGTCAGTTTATTCACTATTGATTTGAGCTCGTAAATGTTCACAAACTACATATACACTTACCCCCCTTCCCAAGCTGCTCAAGACAACTAAGGACTAACTGAATAGATTCAAAATGGAGCAACATGAGCTTACACAATCCTTGACCACACACAGCTTTCCTCCATTGCCAGGCACCTCTCAGCTCTAAACTCTCTGAGCTGCTGAAGGGTTTGTTTTCAGTGTAAAAGAGAAGATGACTTCCACCTGGCATAAGAAATAGAGGATATCCAGAAAGAAGAGCAATGCTGTCATGTGAGCTGCACAGTGCACTACTGCAATTTATGAAAGCTTTTTCAGCTTGGGGCATTGCCTCTTCTATCCCCTTGCAAGCAGGATGAGACCAGCAACAAGAAGGAACACAGAGTTCAAATTCTACACTAAAATTGATGGCTTTGGCCCCACACCTTTTTCTTTTAAGTTCAGACTCTGACCTGAGCAGTCAGAGTTCTCAGGCTCTGCATCAAGGTGCTATGGAAAAAAGCTAAGTTTCCCGTTACAAAACTGAATGCACATAAAAACATTCTGGTTCTATTACACACCAGTTCCTCATCCAAGGAGGCCTTAAATAAATGAAGAGTTAGACTTTCACTACTGCAGGAAAAATCAACAGCCTTGTAAAACAAAGAACAGGAGGGTAACACTAGCAAGGCTTCAGCCTTTGCTTGATTGAGACCATATTCCCTTTCCTTATGAGGATTTTAAGCTCCTTTCAGGTGTCATTGCTAACAATAACAAACATAAGATGGAGACTAGAACGTGCAAGAGAGATTGGTGCAGTTCCCTTGCTCAAAAACAGAGTTGAGAAGCTCCTTCTTCCAGGCTCCCTTTAGACAAACTGCTAGAAGCTGCTGGCTCTAGCTGCACTGCAGGAAAAAGCATTTGCAAAGGAGGCTGTCAGGAGGAGGGGCTCAGCATCACACAAGATATTTCTGCAAAAATAAGCTGCTGTTCTAATCCACCTTAGCACGCCTAGGTGAATCAGGCCACTTGGCAAAAAGCAGGTCCAAAACCAAAAAGGGAGGAAGACAGACGAAGTGCTGCTGGCTTTGTTTCATTCCTGCAATGGGAGATCTGCAGAACAGCTGCACTGCTACCACAGCAGCCATTGATTTTTCAGAGGTCAATACTCTACTCCCACTGATCTGCTTGGCAGGAGCTTTAATCACATCTAGTGCTCCTACTCCAGGCCTGCTCTCCTACTCTTTCCCCCTCCAAATAAAATTTCTAAAAAGGGAAGGGGGGAGAGAAGGGGGAATATAACAAACTTAATTGTCTAAGAGGCAGCAGCTTCCCTCTGACTGCAGCCATAAGGATATTCCGACCCTACAGAGTTCTCACACTGGAAGGCAATTTCCAGTCCCTGATGACTCCAATTTAAACTCCAAAGCATTCACAGGCATCTCTGCATACAATGCCACCAGTGCCATCATGCCAATCACAGGAGTTTGGGTGAGCAAAGGCAGCAGCAGAGGCACGAATCTGGCTGCTGTATCTGCAGGGAGGCAGTAAGAGAGTGGCTCTTGGGGACACAGCCAACCCCCCAACTCAGCAAGCAGAGCAGAGCCAGAGAAAGCACCAGAGACCACTGACCTAGGCAGGACAGGGGAACTGAAGGCAAACTGCAGAAGAAATTAGGAAATTCTGCTCCGAGCTGCAAGTGTGCAAGGGAGGAGGTCAGCACAGCCCTGGCAACCTGCACTGTGCCATCACTGATGCACACTCACTACCACCACATGGCCAGGGGTTGCCAGAGCAGTCAATTCCTAGAGATGGCATCCCCTGTCAGTTCAGCAAATTCTTCTTTCTTTTCCTCAGTCAGACTTGATTTAAAACCACAATAAAACCATTACACAACTCCTCCTCTGATTACCATGCAGGCCTTGCCTGAAATCTCAGTGCCAAGCTTGCACCCATGAGAACAGTGGCATGAGCCCAATCCAGAAGCACTGCCACCACCACAGCACAGAAGCAGGCTCAGCCCTGGGTTCATGCCATGCCCACATCCACACAGTAGCAGTTTTCTCTACTGCATTTATGGTTGTGTGCATCTCCGAGACAGGTCAATCCTAAACATCAAAATGACGTCAGCAGGAAAACGAATCCCGTGAACTTCAGGCTCAGGTACAGCAGTGCTCACACAGAGCGCAGTGCTGTCAGCAGGAGTTAAATGTCTTCACTTATCCCTGCAGCCACTCCTTGTAGTGCACAAGGTCAGCTCAGCACGGCCTGTCTCTTCCTGCATGGTCTGGGACCTCCAGGGTGGTTCTGTTGCAATGCCAAGGGCAGATGGATGTGACTGCTGCTCCTAGTGGCAGGCTAACTGAGGCTCCTGTGCTTTTTAAAGGGCCACCAATAACACCAATTCAGCAACAAAAATGAAGTGAAAATCTATTTTCCTGCCTTACAAGAAGCATTTTGAAAGTGTGTTTGAAAGCAGAGGTTCATCTTGCAAGGTAGGTGCTGCAGCAGTGATAGTGCAACACACGCTACATTTCCAGGCTGCAGCACCACAGGGAATGCATGTGATTGAGAGCATGGACTATTCTTTAGGATCCAACATCTGAACTGCTCACCCTACAACAATTTCCTGATTTATGCCCCCCCTCATCACTCCAGCTGGGCCACAGCCTGCCTGCACTAGGGACACAGGGTGCTCAAATCCCAAGTTAGCCATGGCTACCATCCTGCCCTCCATGAGACCACTGCTCTGCAGTTCAGCCTGCAACTGAAATCACTCCTCAGAAATCAAAAGGCTCTGAGCAGGGGAATCTGCGCAAGGCACACAGGCAGGAAGCAGAGCTGAGCTGCCGACGACGAGAATAGAAACAGGAAACAGCCCGGCATTGAGCACAGCGCAATCTGCTGCCAGCACCAGCTCCTGCAAAGCTGAGCCGCCCCAGCAGTGCTGTGGGGCTTTTGTGGGGACCCCTCTCTGAAGGCAGAGCACTTGGGGTGGCCTGGAGCTGGCCCAGCTGCTGCACGCAGGCAGGGAGCTCCTCCAGGGTGCTCAGGTGAGTTTGGCTCAGACCCAGAGGAGCTGAGAGCAACTGCCAATGGACAAAGAGAGGAACAGACCTGAGAGGAGCTTGCCTGCAGCGGCAGGATGATGGGGGTACCTCTGTGAGCAGCACTTGGCACTCTCCACACCTGTGAAGGCTGTGGGTAAAATTAGTTTTTAAAAAAACAATGCCTTCTTAAGAAAGGACACAAAAATGATTGCCAGAATCATACACACTAAGAAAAGCCTGGGGAAGCCCTGGTCAGGACAAAAAAACATTTGAACTCCCCAGATCACCGTAACTTGGGACAGAAACCTTCCTACCAGCAGAAACTGGAACGTACCAATCCTACAAACACTGGTGCTCCAGGTCCTGTGCTCCTTGGGGCAAGGTGCCCAGTGTCTGCTGATGCCCAGCCACCAGGGCCTGCAGCTGCCCCACAGACATCACTAATGCCTCTCCTGAGGCAAGGAATATGCTCAGAACATCAAACACAACCCAAACGTAAGCAGGAAGTCCCAGAGGGGAAAAGAAGGTGACTGAAGCCACTAAGAGATTCTTCTCCCATTCCCCAAAAGAAATAGCCAAAAGGAATGTTTTCCTAAAATCTCCTTCAGCCCTGCCATCCATAGCAGCTCTGAGGTAGTTTCTCTCCACACATCAGGCTGCTGCCATGATTATTTCCAGGTCAGGGGATGCAGCTGTCAGAGCCTGACTTTATCCCACACTTAGGTACGCACAGAGTGAGAGCTGGAATGACCTCCTTGTGAGACCCACAAATCCCTGCTACCCCTCCCAATGTCTCCACATTCAGAAATTACTTCAGAAGAAATCAAATAACAAATACCCTACAACTGTGATACCTCTCCTCTCCCCACAAAATCTAACACTGTCAAATCCACACGACAAAGATACAAGACCAGAGTACACATGCATGAGTTAAACACTGATCAGGAATTTGTTTGCAGTCAGTTGAATCACCAAGACACATTTCAGACCTGAAGCCAGTGATGAACAAAGCTGAAATGCAGCTAAATGAGCAACAGTTCCCCAATGGCAAAAAATACTGAGACAGAAATGATTTCCACTCCACAACATGATGGAAGTAAGACACTCAGGAAAGGAATGGGAATTCTCCCTCAAGCTACACAGTACATCAACCAAACTAAAGACATCCCATGTTCTACTCCACATCTACTTCAGAGACACCAGAAACTTGCACTCAGTGGCCCATAAGACAAAGACCAAGACAACACAACAAACCTGATGCCTGTTCCATAACAAGAAAAAAAAATTACTCTGAACAGCCGCAAAAATTCCAGAGATCTTTGCAGCAGAACTGACTTCAATTCAAACCCAAACTGACGTCCTAGCACCCTTTTGGCTTCCCCTATTCCCATGTTGCCAGAGTACCTTCCAAGTCTAAGCAGATGGTAATTAATAGATGGAAATATTTGACTTCCACTGACTCAATATCCAAGTCGCAAAGGTAGAGGCTCCAAATAAACTGGATACAACTTGCCAAGAAGAATTCTTTGCTGAAAAGACAAGACTGAGGAACCTCTTGGGAGAATAAGACTTATACTATGGATTACTATTCCTCTATTACACTCAGACACAAGAGACTACACTTCGCTTCTCCCATACACAATAGGAATCTAAGTTTAGTTGAGCTGCAGTCCTGACAAGAAATTCCCAAGGGAAGCAGCAAATTCTTCAAAGAAATTCTTCATCCTGACTGCTGTAGGAAAAGGGTACCAGCCAGGACACTCTTGCAGATGCACTGCTCTCTAAAAGGCATCAGTGATTTCAAGCTAGCAGCAGCCTTCTCCCTCAACACAGCAAGTACAGCCTTAAGAAAGAGAACAGCTAACCCAGAAATATTTAGGCTAGGACAGAAATGAAAGACCAGGTATTTTGCTACTTAAAGATGTTCAGGCAAGGCACTCGAGAGATCAGTAGTTTGACTCTTAAGATGTTCAAAGGAACATCATCAAGAAGTTTTAGTTAGTGACACAAAACTCATTGGAAGGAAGGGTATCTCAAAGACCCCCAGGCAGGGAGACCAATGTGATATTTCTCATTGTTAGGCAGGTCCTAACAAAGCCAGCAACATCTGACAGCAGTTCAACAGCTTGACAACATCACCAAACCAACGTTTCCATCCCTAGGACATCATGAAATGACAACTATGTCAGCCAAAGATACATTCCTGCCTTTGTTGCTTGAAATTTCAGCATTAATACTGGTGTACAGTATTAAATGGGTGACAGCCAAAGACTTGTAAAGGCACTTGGTACCTAAATGTAACACCTCACCAATACATACCAAAAAGCAGCAACCTCTTGTTCCTACTGGAGTTGATCTGTGTTAGTTAAAGGTGATGCATCATATGATTTGCCCAGACTCCAAGACACCCAGTGAGCGGTTCCCCACAATGCCCACTGAGGCTTGGAAGAGAACTTAACTCCACAAAAAAATTAAAAACCCACAAATTATGATGCTGTAAGTTATACAGAATGGCAAAATAGGAGTCTAAGAATCCTCCCAAGTAGGATAAAACTTTATAAAACAGACAGAATGAGCAATATGTAAGGAAGGTAAAAGAAATTGCTAGCACCCTTCCATGTAGCTCCTCTGCTTCTAAGCACTTCCAGGCCAAGTTTCCTGCAAGATGTCCATTACTGAAACCAAGAGCAGGTTTCTGTGCACCTCAGAGGTCCTCTTTAAGCCATTCCACAACATCACTATCCAATGCATTCTCAGTTCACAGATGGGAGTGCTGGTCCTGCCCTACAAGATCCTACCTGGAGGACAAAGAATTGTAAAACACATGCATACGTAGGTATCACTTACTGTTTTTTGCTTACTGAAAAAGCCCAGAAGCACCTGGGGGTTGGGTAAGCTGAACACTGCTTCATTTCTTAAACGCTCATAATTTGGTGATGAAAACACTGTGAGTGTAAAGTCTGTTTAATACAGAAAATAGACTTGATAGATGGCAGATGCTAAAAGCTGAAGCAACTTTTGAACCCTGGATTTCTCTTCAGAAAATCTGAGTATCTGTTTAGAGATTCAATAGCATTAAAAACTTTTAAACTAGGTAAGTTCCCTCACAGCAGAGATGGTATCTTTTCTGAAACTGCTTGGGAAAAAGGAAAGCCTGAAAGGAGCCAAACACATTGTACCACAGGGTATAAAACTCCCACTTGGTGCTGAGGAGCCACTTCTGCTAAGCACAGCAGCTAATTCCTATAATATGAGTCAGAAGGCGCTGATTGGTAGGATTCATGAAGGCTCTATCAACAATGCTACAAAACAGGACTTCCCACCGTTCAGAGCTAGAGCAATTTCTTCAATTACTTCAGTGGCTTCACTTTTCCTACATTCTTTGCCAGAAGATGGCTCACATGGAAGAACTTGTGGAGAGGCAGAGTGGAAAGGAACATGTTATTTAAAATGATTTTCTCCAGGCCTCAGAACAAATTAAGCCTTTGTAATTAAGGTCCAAAAGTATAAAAATAAGTAAAGGAAAAACAACCCACAGCTACTCCTTTGCATTTTGGATGACAATTTGTCTATACACACAGCTCAACCTCCTTAGACCAATCCAGCAGCAGCTTGGAAAACAGACTTAGCCAGTGGCTAAATAAATTTGAAAAAAAACCCAAACCTCACTCACTTCCTACTGGTTAGAAGTGAAAGTAACCAGCAAAATCAGAATTCAGCATCTCAATACTGTTCTTCCAAGTCAGAGGCACAGAGCAACTCATGCAAACTAATCTAAACGTCTGACCCTCCTCCATTTCTTTTATGAAGTCGGAAGTCAAAGTTAAACTCTTCTGGCCCAAATCTGCTGGAAAACTAGGCACTCATCTTATACCCAGCTGTACACTGTGCATACAGCAAGCTGATTTAGATAGAGAATTACATTTTCTTTTGCATTGCCAGGGAAAGATCTGATCTTCCTCACTTCAGGTACTAATAAACTTGTCTTTTTTATCAGCCATTTGGTTGACCTTAAATCAGCAGCATGAGGTTCCAGTGACAGAATGGGAACAGTTCCACAGCCAACAAACAACCCACACAACAGTGAGCTAAAGAAACGACAGAATAAAATAAAATGAGACACCTTTTTGTGAAGGTCAGAGCCTATTCTAACAGCAATCAGGTACTTCAGACACCAGGAACAGAAACCACAAGAAATCTTTCGGCTAGAACATGCAGACCAGAGTACTTAGGGGTAAACTTTACTCTCAGATCCATTACTTTTGTAAATTACATTTAATCTCCAGTGGGAAGCCAGAAGCTAATGACTTAGTAAAAAGCACAGGCAGTCTCCATCATTCCCATTTCCACGTGGGATACCACCACTGCTAATTTATCCTGCTGTGCTTCTGATTGCTCTCACCCCATTCACTTCTAGAACAGCTCACCACTCACCGGCAGGCTAGAAGGTCTGGACTGAAGATTCAAGTTCATATCCTCTTGCCCTTTACTGGAAGCCATTGAGGGAGCAGATGATGTCTGGGAGCCAAACGATTCTTGAGATAACTCCTGAAAAATTAAAAAAAAACACCCCCAAAAAAATCACAAATGGGAATAAAATAAAGACTCAGCTGGAGTCATTCCAGGGTATTTTCACATCGTGGAAGAATTATGCACCCGCAGTGACATTTGCTTAAATCAGGAAATAGGACAGAGAAGAGTTGAAGCCAGCATGCCTCCTGCCCCAGACTGCTATCATGAGTGCTGGGTGTAGAACTCCACAACAATATAGTAATTCTTTGCCTTTTTCTTATTACTGATAGATTCTGAAGACCAGAGACTGTGCTGGGAGATGGCCCACTCAGCTTCTTGATTTTCTAACATCTCACAACAGCTCTAAGTACCTCCTTACACCAATGCTGCAAGTCAATTAAACCTCCCTACTTTTAAAAAGCTGCGTTTGATACACTGCAATGTTTGCTGAAAGGCCCCACCGAGCTTTTCATGACAACCGTAATATTACTAAATATTGCTGAAAACAAACACAGAAAAAAAGTATCTGTCTCTTGATTTTATATTCGATTCCACATGCTTCGTGTTTTACCTCTCCTCCTTAAAGCAAGGTTTTACATTTAAGAGCAAACTCCCCCATCTATACGTCACTCTGAAAATTGTCTTTACTGGTTCCATCTCCACTTGTGCTGCCTTCTGTAAACGTCTGTGAAAAAACTCCACTCAAGCAGCAAGGAACCCACAGAGCACTCCCATGCTCGTTTCCTCTGTTTGATCAATACACCTCCTGAAGCCTTGGGATGAGATATAAAAGCACCAGGAAATAGGGTTGTTGTTTTTTTTGAAGACTCAGAAGTGCTATTGTGCTAAACTAAGTGACTCTGGAGACCACCTGGAGATCTTCCACAGACCACAGTGTGAAAACCACACCAATACGGAATCTTTTAGACCAGGACTGCCGATGAACAGCATTTACTTGCAACCAGTCTTTAGAACTGCAGCATTACTGCAGCTCGGCCCGTTACCAACATAACATCTCTGTAAGAGATGCAGATCTACACACAACAGAGAAGCAGCACATCTATTATTGCAATCGTTCCAACCACTCTGTCAATGTGTAGTTCTACTGACTTAAACCCACCAAGAAAACCATTTGCCCAAGTTTCTTAAAAACTGCTCAGAGAAGAAAGCAAAGCAGGAGACAGCCTACCTGAGGAGGGGGGAAGCGTTGCTGGGAATATGCAGACTGCTGCTGCTGCGGCTGTGACTGAGGGTATGAAGATGACTGCTGAGAAAGAGCCGAGGAAGCTGTCTGCTGAGTTTGCTGCTGCTGCTGCTGGTAGGGTGACTGTGACTGCTGCTGTGAGTAGGGAGGCTGATTCTGTTGGTGCTGCTGGGCTGTAGACTGCTGCTGAGGATATGGAGTTGGGGACTGCTGATGGGGCGGCTGGGACTGCTGCTGAGAATATGCAGGCTGCGATGTCTGAAGCTGTGGAGCTTGAGACTGAGGCTGTTGCTGCTGCTGATAAGAAGGCTGAGAATGAGGGGTCTGGGATGGAGTCTGCTGAGAATATGGAGGCTGCTGCTGTTGGGGATGAGGGCTTTGCTGGTTGTAATATGGAGTCTGACTTTGCTGCCCATATGCACTGGGACCCTGCTGTCCGTAAGGTGGAATCTACAGAAGAGGAGGGTAGAATCATACCAGTTAGGGAGCGATTTTACACACACAGTCATATTATACACAAGAAGAAACAATTCAGAGACCTTTGCAGAGTAGTTGACTGGGAAGGTACATGAAATGTCAGTACCTATGTAAGGAAACCTCCCAGACAGTATCAAAAGTCACTTGTGCACGATATTATTCTCAGCAGTAAGAAAATTTTAATAGGCACCATTACTAAATTTTTAGGGATCCCTATCTGACCATGCTTCGATGACATTAACATCAAAAGGAAAGAAGGCTTGCTCCACAAAAAGGCAGCCTTTTGTATCTTGTTAACAGTTCAGCAGGAAGTACTCAGTTCACGCAGTGAGCCAGAACTGACCTGGAAGTCATTTCCACTGTAAGAAACAGTTCTGTCATTAACAGAATATGGAGGTGAGGATATCTCAGTCGCCTCGCTATTTATTTTTTCCCCTGGTTCTGACTCACTGCTCTGCTGCTGCCTCTTGTAGAAGGAAGGATTCCACAGATCCTCATACATTGATAACACCTGGATCCAGGTGTGGTTCCACATGCAGCCTAAAGAAATGCCATTTCACCTAACCAAACAATTCCAACCTGATGGAAGGAGGTTCCTTCAAAACACGCAGTACTTTCTTGCTCTTCTGCCTGCCCCTGCCATAAACAGAGACTTACAGAAGCTTGGGTGCTCTACCTGCTGTGCATACGAGATGCTGCCCATTGTACTTTGTGTCCTGCTTTGCATTCCCATGGGATATCTCTGGGGAGTCTGTGGCCCATAGGGCTGTCCTGGATAGCCATGTCCTTGCTGCGGCCCCGCCTGAGGTCCCTGCTGTTGCGTGTAGGGGTTGTTTCCTCCATACGGCTGAGGCCTCATCTTCCCCATCTGATCCATTGGGCTTGAAGGCTGCAAAGCAAATTGTGACACACAATATACACCCAGTTGCATACAGGAATTGTTCACAACTAAAAAAGAACAAAAACAAATAAAAAAAACTAACAAACAGCAACAAAAACAGAAGAAAACTTCACCAGGTTGGTGCAAAGCAGCAGAACTCATCTGCCTCTTCGTGGGTGCTACAACCCACAGCTCTGTTCTGAAGTACAGTATGGTTTCCTACACCCTTCCAAACACCAGACATTCCGCACAGAACAAACGCAATGAGAAGCAGTCATAAAGCTAACACATCTCCTATGGCCAGAGCACAGGAAAGAAGGTGGGATGGACCATTAAGAAAGACGAATTATCAATGTGAGTGGCTTTTCTCCACAGTAGGCAGTAGTTTAATAACCAGATACTCCACAACAAGGTAAATTCACTCTGAAAACTTAAACATTCACAAGTAACACTTCTTTCAAATATAACAAGGTCTCCCAAAACACCACAGACTGTTAATTTACACCTATGCATTTCAATTAATCCGTAATGTAGTAATACTGGCCAGCACTACTGTTGTTCAAAGACTGCAGTTCTGTTTTTTATTAACATGTGCTCAGTGTCTGCTGCCTCCTGCAGAACACAGGATTCTAAATCAAATTTCTTTCGATGCAAGAAGTACTGGTCAGCCTTGAATGTCAGGTCCATCGGTTTTAGAGTGGGCATCACGAGACACATGAGTAAATAAATGTAACTGGAGTATGTCTGCCTCACATGCACTACCTCTGCCCGCAGCTGAAACATAGGAACAGTCAACCGAATTTCCTGACAATACTGTAAGCCCCAAAGCGCTGCTACCTAGGCAGCAGTATTACTACACTAAAGCAAGACCTGCCATCAGCCTGCTTTGGCATAGCGACCCACCTCTAAATAAATCCCAGCTGCAGTCTTTAACCCCCATCACTCAGACTGCATAAGGAATTTCACTGATCTCCTGAAGACCTAACTAATATCAATTAGATGTTTTCCACCACATCACCATGACAATGGACTCTCTATTACATCGTTACTTCCTGCAACTAGCCCTAGGGTCGTATTTGCACAGATCCACCCTCTCTTGCTGAGATCAGGTGCTTGAGGAGTGGCACTACAGGCCTGCACAAGCAAACATCGCACAAAGACATCTCCTGCTGGAAGCATAAAGAGTCCCAGACACCAGAACAGTATTTCAGTTATGTTTACAGAACTCACCCTCCCAGGAAAAAGTTCATTCAGCATGTTGCACTTCAGAAAATCCTACCTCAACAGCCAGCACAGCTTGAAGCCCCAACACACAGACCCTGACAACATTTGTTTGACCAGCTGTCTGCTACTTCCAGCCTGCCAGGCAAGTCCAGCTCCAAGCACACGCCAAAGAGAAGCAAGCAGGGGCACCACGGGAAGCTTGTGGCACGCTTGTAGGGCTTGTAGGAGCTGGAATTCAGTGGAGGGAATTTAGTGGGGATGCAGGCAAAGCACCCCACAGTCAGTACAGTAGTGCTACCACCCAACCAAAACAGGCTTCCCTACAGCCATGTGCACCGATACGGCAGAAATCAATTAGGAACCAGATCTGAGTTCCCTCTAGTTTGGTCCCAGACAGCCATGCAGCACTGTGTTTCCCATCTTACTGAAGCCACTCCAGGACAACCACGTGCAGCACACCAGAATGACTTTCTTGTCTGTGGTCACCCACAAGCATAAGAAACACAATGAAGATCCACCTTTCCATGGCTCTTACAAGAAACACGATGATTGTTAAAGGAAAAAACTTGAAGAAACTTTTTTTTGCAACTACACAGAAATAAAAAAATAGGCAACACAAAACCCAAATAATATTTTGAGGATGTGACCAAGTTATTGCCACGAAGTGCAGGGTGTACTTTCTAACACCACAGCTTTCAGCTGTGGCCGTAGCACACAGAGATGCTAGAAGAAAAGATGAAGTGCACCACTCTGAATTACTGTTTTACAAGTAAAATTCTCTAAGCAGAGAAATGTAAATCCTGATTCACCTCTTTCAAGTGAAGGAACCATTCTGTACACACAGCCTGGACTTGCTGCTTACCAACAAGCTAACTGGTCAGGGCTGCCCTGGCCATCCCAGGCTGAAGTGCTTCATTTTTCCCCTCCAAATCTCCCATTAAAGACACATCTACTTCACTGATGGAGCTTTAACTACACTTGTCTTAGCAGTGTTGTTCTGTCTTCAGGACCATGCCATCAGGAAGGCCACTCCAATGTGCTACCTTGGCCCTTGTTGGTAATTTAACCACGTGTGCCTCGAGAAAGGAACATCTGAAGTCAAAATACAGAAGTTGAAATCAATCCATAAGCTCTCGTAAAGACTTTGGGAGTGGAGGTGGTGCAGAGCTGCTCTGCACTCCAACGCGTGTGAGATGGGAGAGACAAGAGGAAGCAAGCCCGCTCATGAGAACACTCCAGGATAAACAAGGAAATACCAAACCCTGGCTGCAAAAGGCTGGAGATGCTTCTCTGGACTGATACATGGGAAATCCTTTCAATAGGAAACCACAGGAGTAGATTACTGTGATTACACTTCAAAAGCAAAGGCCCCGCCACAGAGAGACATAATTGAGAGAAAGTGTTGCTCCTTGATCACTGAGTCCAGACCCCCTGCTTACACCTCCTTACATTCATAGAAATTGCCTCTATTCTCCCTTCAGTCTCAGAACCTCTGCTGTTTTACAACACTGTTAGGCACCAAAACTTGGCAAAATACAGCCCTGTTCCCAGTCAAACTTTAAAAAGCTAAGTTGTTCTGTATGGTGTGAAATGAAAGCCACCGACAGCCAACGTTCCATACAAACTGCTGAGCTTTCAAGAAAATTTAAAATATTCCTAGAGTAAGAGCTTGTAGCAGCAAGCCCAAAGCAAGCCTCAACGGCGGAGCCAAAAAGCACTCTAAGCAGTAACTGCAATGCACACGGTGTCAGCCCCAGTGCAACAGCACTGCAAAGACCCACAAAACATGCCAGGGTGCTGGGGCTGAGAACAGGGAGAGACAGGAAAGCACAGGGTGAGTCCTGAGCAGAGAAAGAGAACGGCAGCCAGCAGCTCTGCTTCACTGCAGGAGGAGACAGGTGAAGCTCTCTTTAAAAACAGCCAAACTGCACAAAATAAATGAAAAAACCCTAAGCAGATGAGAGTTTCACAACAAGTTCTTCTTAGATGTTCTCCTGTAGAAGCAAAGTTTGGCTTCTCCAAAGAGCAGTTTGCTTAACTTGGAGGGACTTGCCTTACAGCCCTAGCAGGAAAAGGAGTAAAGCGAAGAGGCAAATCCCATTATGGGAGCAGGAGCCAAACCCTCCGCAGCCGTACAGAAAAAAGCAGCTCTGACTTTCTCCATTACCTTAGTATATGTTTGTATTTTATTAGGCCAGAGGAAGAAAAGGAAGGAGAACTCCTTACTGAACTCTCCGGTTTCAAATTAGCGTCACTCAGCTATTGGCAAATGCGGGTATTGGCCACAATTGGCTTCCTCAGCAGCCCCAAAATAAAAATAAAAAAGCCAAGAATGTAATTTAAAAGGCACCGAGCTCCCATCTCGGATCCAAAATCTTTTCCTGACCAGGTCTGTTGTCCATTTTTTTGTGATAAAAAATAATAAAAAACGTTGCTGGCTGTTTAACCGAGAGAAGCCCTAATTGATTCCCACAGTAATTAACCTGCATTTTACCTCGGAGAGTGGTAGTTAAGGAAGTCGGCACTGCTATTTATAACTCATCTCAAATTGAGGGCAGACTGCCTAAAATCTAACACATCCCAGCTGTACTCCTGTTTGAACTGGGGCCAAGGGAATTTTTTAAAGCAATCTTGGCACCGAATGAATGACACCAACAGTATGAGCGCGCGTGTGGTTGTGTTGTGGTGACGTAGCACGGAGGTGGGATGGGAAGGGGGGCCAGCACGCTGTAATCCCTCTCCCAAGCTCACTCACCACACACGGCCCCGGCCAGGCCGTGCCGCCCACCACAGCCAAACACAGGAAACGTCTTTTCCTGGGGAACGCCTTGAACTGAGAAGCACATGGCTAATCTGCATAAAAGCAAAGCCACGCCACCCTGCCAGGAAGGTTAGTGCTTGTAATCTCTGGCCACGGAGCTGGCTGCCTGCAAGGACTTGGACCCGCGCCTGATAACCCAGAAAGAGTCAGGAACAGATGGGCAAGGACCCCGGCAGAAACAGCACAGCGCACGTGATTCACCACATGGCCGTGAGCACGAACCATTGTTTGGATGCAGCCCTACAAAGGAGCCGCCGGGCTCTGCCAGTGCTGCTCCAGGGGCAGCTGCTCCCGGACTGTCCTCAGGCTGCTGGCACGGTGAGCACTGAGGGTCTGCAAGGCACCGGGGTGAGAAGACCCCAAGTGCCACCGTACCTCACACTCCTACCACACAGACAGCTGGGAAAACTCCACGCGAGTCACCAGCAAAAACACTGCCTGATCGCAAGGCTGCCGGGAGGATTCAACAGAGCAGTAAAACAACTTCTAAAAAACAACACTGTATGGGAGATTGGTAATCACAGCCTGAACCTCTGATTAATCAGCTGAGGCAAGTATGGGGTCAGCTGTGGGAGCACAGGTGAGAGTGATGTAGCTGTGCTCCCGGAAGGGGTGGAGCTTGACTCCATCCCCTCTGAAACCTCATTTAAGGGCTGACTCCCACTGGAGCAGTATCTCTTGGAGATCGCTCACCAGGGAGGACTGCCTCAGCTGCTTCAGTCAAGGCACCACCGTTGGTGAGTTTTCCCTTTACTCATTCACTTATATACCTTCTGTACATTTTGTTTCCATCTGTACATTTAAAACCAATACAAACACTAACAAAAAGGAAGAGCTTCCCCTGAACTTTGCTATTTCCAAAACGCCCCACATCCTTTGGAGCTACCAAGGGCTCTGGTTACCACGAGACACCAACAGTGGGTAAGGACACTTGGTGTAAGGATGCAGAGGTCCCAATGTCCAGCACCATCAACACATTCACGGTGCTGCAGGGACAAGGACTTTAAACCTCCCCCAAAACTAAATCTCTGCCATATCTTCTAGTTAAAAGGTACAGAGTGACACCCTCTGCAGCACCAAGGCAAATGTTCAACAGCACTGCTATTCAGGTGTGATGGTTTCAGTACACAACAAACAGGCCCCTGAGAACACGAGTGGAACTCCCACTGCAGTGTCATGAACTCGCTGGCAGCAGAACCAAGGGTAACATCCAGCAGACAACACAAGATGGTTCCCCAGGCACAACATGCACAGCCTGCCAGGGTCTTCCAAAACGCCACACAGAAATGACTCAAACTCCCCCAGACCCAGACTAGAGCTCAGGTTGAGAAGTGAACACAAACTAACAACCAGCCTCATCTGCGAGTAAACACAGCTCATCATCCAGCCAGCCAACTTCCATCTATCTGTTCAAGGCCCAACTGGCTGTGCTAAGACCAACACCACAGCCTGAGCTCACCCCCCTCCAGAGCTTTGTAAGGGGCCAGCGCTGCAGGCCACACTTCACTGCCCCTCTCCCTCTGGTGCTCCACTTTTTAAAGAAAGACGAAGGAGGCTGAGGTGAAATTAAGATAAAAAGAAAAATTGTCCCATAATAGATGAAGGTCCCCCACAAATGATGAAAGGCTTAGAAAACCCCATAGCAAGCACTACATAAACATGGATCAGCTGGGACAGCTTAAATGACAAGCGTGCTTCAGAGTTACAAATGTCATTTGGAAATCTGAAGGATGCATCCATTTTTATGTAAATAAAACCATATCTCAAAGCCAAGAACCTAACAGATTTGAACACATTAACTGACAGAAATCTCATTATCAACAGCCAACACAGATTAAATTATTGATTGCCAAAGTGTCTGAGGAACTGACCCCTGCTCAAGAATCTCAGCTCTGCTAACAGAGCAAGCCTGGTTTTGCTTCTTACTTTTTCCAGTAGGTCAGAGTTTGACCAAAGACTTTCTAGTTCTCTAATCTCAAACTGACACAGACCTCCGAACAAGTGACTGGAATCAGCACTGGTCACAAAAGGAAACTAAAACATTTTCTAAACAACTTCACCCACCTGCTTCTCACTGGGTCACCATCAGCCCTGCTAGTGTTGCTCACCTCCTTGCATGCAGACTTACAGCACAGGTTCCTCTCAGGAGACCTTCCACAAACCCACGATACTACATCTTAGCAGTGGAACCAAGATGAATGTTTCCTCCAAACAGCTATTCTGTGAATGTACCTTCCTGGCTAAACATAATTCAGTAATTACCCTATTAACACTTCTCAGCGAGAGGCCAGTCCACACATCTCAGAGGACTTTCCCAAGCACCACTTTTACTAATACTCTTTAAATTGATTAAAACTGACCAGAGTTTCGACACGAGACCTATTATTATGGACTGCTTTTCTCCCAAAAGAAGTAAATCAGGAGATCTGGCAAGGAACTGAAATCAGTCATCAGAAAGAACCCGACAGGAATACAGCACTCATGCCCAGTTGCAGAGGAGAACCTGAGGCTTTGTTGTTTCTATGTGCATGCACTTTCTGGTTTTGGTTTTCTGTTGTTTTTTTTCCTCTTTTAAAGGCAGAGGGAAGGTGCTCCACCCGCCTCTGCTTTAAACAAAGTGCAACTGTTGATCTCTCCCTCCTAGGCTAACTTTAAGCCCTCCTTAAGAAATTCAACAAATCCAGATTATTGAAGCTCCAGATTTCTGTTTCTTTCTTCAGTCCGTCATTCCTGACACACGGCTTATCACACACCACATTATTCACGTATCTCTCAGCATCCTCAATGCAATATTTCAACCACTATCTATCTGAAGATGACACATAGCTGGTTTTCTGCAATCTTCAGGATCTACTCAAAGACAGATGCAACTCACCATTAGTAGGTCATCTTTCTGTAGTGCAAAGGGACCTGAAGTAAGATTTATAGCATAGGCACTGCAAGGGGCTGAGCAGGGAGAAGGGCAAAGTCTCTTCTGTTTTTTGCAAAAACCAGTGTTGGTGGGTGCTCCAGGCAGACAAGTCCAGCCTCACCCAGCGGTCATGCAATACCAACACTCAAAAGATGCACCAGTCACACCAACAGCAAGTTCCCTCAGGGTCACCGCTGCTATCTACAGACTCGGTGCACAGCAGAGTGCAGATCCTTGTGGAAAGCGTACAAGTGAGCCCCTGCCACACCAATGTTAGGCAAGAGCAACTAAAAGATTAATCTCCCTCGCCCTCCATCTCCATTCTGCCAGCACAACACTAGTGTCACAACTGAGCAATGCAATCCAATGCTTGCACAGGAGCTCTGGCCTGCAGGGAAGAGGTGACCCAGCAGCCAACACAGAACCTCCCTGCTCTCAGGGCACCTGCCTGCTCTGCAGCTGGCTGAGTGACATGTGGGCCAATGCACTGGCCAAGCAATTGGCTCCTTTTGCTCTCATCTCAATTTTGTTATCAGATACCGAGGTGGAAGCAGGAGCTGACAGCTACCTACAGGGTTATTTTAACACGGCAGGAGATTCTGACAAGCACTATTTACCGAATTAAACACAGACTAAATTAACAAAGCAGATTCTTCTGCAGCTGCTGGAGACAAGTAAAGTTTTCAGACATTTCACAGGTAGATGTAGTCAGATTATCCACTTTGCTATTTAGAGGGGCAGTGTAATCTCTAACACCTTCAATTACATCTGCATGCACAAGTACAGATTGAAAGTATTTCCTCTGATCCACATAATGAGTTAACTAGCGATCCCCTCGCTCTCTAACTCACTTAGAAGCACACTATTCAGCCAACTCATCCCAAGAGTTCCAAAGTGCCACTGTTCACTCCTCCCAAAATCTGCACCTCAGCTCCACAGGAGATGACCACAAGGACCATGTATGTGATAACAAGGTGCTGTTCCTTTTAAGATGGAAAGAACATCCTTTCTGAATATTAAATCAGGTTTAAGTTTAGCCAGCCTCCTGTGTCCGCTCTAGCGAACTGGAGCAAAGCCAACAAGAAGACAGTTAAAGCGTCTTATCACAGCGTTTTGATACACTCGTACATCAGGAGGAGCATGCAAGCTCCTGCTGTACCGCAGAAATGGGCCCAGGCCAAGAGCGAGCCATAAAAGAGGAAGAGAAGGAAGGGCAAGGATGGAACAGCAAACTTTCACCCAGTGTCACCACGGCTTAAGCGATCTGATTTCAGTCCAGAAGAGTGCAGCTGCTTCAGATCAGCAAGACGCAAAACACTTGCCCTAAGCACCACTGAAAACCTGAAAGGCTCCTGAAGCTCAGCAAACGCATTTGGACAACTGAGACCTGTGGCAGACGTCAGTCATGCAGCTAATTCTCCATAATGCCCATTTCCCTTCAAACAAGTGATACTAATCTCAGAGACAGATGGCTTTTGGTACTCAATGCTGTGGACGTTTGTTTTCCAGAACTTGAGCTGGAGGAAAACCCAGTGCAAGAGAGCTCACTACAGTTTATCCTCCAGGATAAAGTTAACATTACCGACTTGTTCAAAGTCCTTCATACACTGAAATCTGAGGGGTCCCAGGACACATTTAAACATCTTAGGAGTCACCTCCAGCACACCCTCCCGGCTTTCAAAGAATGCTTACTTGCCATGGAAAAGAACAACAAAATTTCTGCAAGCTTTGAAAGACAAAAAGACAGCAAGAATCAGCTGCTGGAGAGGTATTACATTGGTTTCATATATGCAGACGTAAAGCATTTCATCATCATGAGTAAAAGGCTGGAGAGGGACTTCATGCATTTCCAGCTTCTCTCCCACTCAAAAGCAAATAAACAGCAAAGCTGCAGACTTCCCAGGAAGAAGTTGTGGATAAGTCTGTCTGAAGATGAACCTTCCTACAACATTTAGGGAGGAAAAGAGAAAGACACTGTTAAACTGCAAAGACCTGCATTGACCATACCACCTCATGTGGCTTTCCTCATTTTTACTTATGCCTTAATCCTCCATACATACAATGGGAAGAAATGTGGCACTGCGGGTTTCTACCTACTTGTGTCTGTCTGAAAGCTCAAAGTATTTGAATATTTCAACTTTTTTTTTTTTTAATTTGTTTCATTTTCCTCTGGAACAAAGCGTAGCTGACCAAACTCACCAGACAAGTAATTCCTATGGCCACTTAACATGTTAGGGTGGTAAGGGTGTACCCGAGGCACCTCAGCATCACATCAGGGCTCTAAAACATCGCAGGTGGCCCAAACTCTCCTACTGCACACAGCACTGTGATGGACGAGAAGCAGCTCAGCTCGTGGTAAGAGAAGTACGGCTGTCAGAGGCGACCTCGTCCCAGCACACAAAGCTCCATCTTGTCCAGAACAGCTGCTTGCTCTAATAAAACTGCGTGTCAGGGCCTGTAGATTCTACAAACCACAGTTTGGAATAACAGTCTCTCTCCTACTTCTGCAGAAGAACTGAATTTGCTTAAAAGAATGTATAACGCAACATAAACGACTGCCAAAGTCATCCAAGTAGAAGTTTGGAGCTGAACTATGGAAGAGACAATCTCATCTTAAGTTAACAGGAATGAAAGACCAGTGCTGTACTAGCCCACCCTCCAGCCCTCCTCACCTCTAGGCCCACGAAGCCCAGCTCATGCAGCCCCTGATGCTCTGCACCAGGGTGATGCGGGCCCAGCAGGCAGACTGCACACAGGTACACGCTCAGCTTCCCCAGGAGTGCTACTGCAACACTGCTAGAACATGAGCACCTCTAACACACCTCAGTTCCAGGCCAGCACCCAATGTTCACAGCACCCTTTGCACTGCAACATCAGCTGCCTATTGCCTTGTTAGAAAGCAGCTCGGTTCCCCTTAAAGTCCATCCATCCATCCATCATGATCTCCTCCTTTCTAAGGGATCCAAGGTAACAAAGCCATGTTATGCTAATAGGAAGAAACAAGACTTATTTCCCTTCTTTTCACATCAGCTGACAGATGTGGACGTTATGTTTGTGGGCTTTATTGAGGCTGACATGAACCCCAGCTGTAAGTGGCACAAGGTCACTGCTATTTTAAAAAACAGAAATAAAAATTCACTAGCCCTTTGTAGCTGATTATAACAATTTGGAGGCCTGGGTCTACCACCCTATGCATGCTTTTGTCCTTGGGCTTCTATTCCATCTATGCCTAGAAAAATCCAGCTTCTTTTAAAGCAGAATTAACAATGCGGGGAGTCGCTCAGAATGTTAAAGTGTGTGCGGACAGCTGGTGAGGAGACACAGAAATGCCTCACTGTGCCAATGCCAAAGGGGAGGAGGATCAGACAACACTACTAAGTCTCCACTGGTTTCAGGAACAGGTATAACAAGAAACTTCAAGACAACTCATACAAGAACAGGAAGATGAGGCATGACTGTACCTTGACAGCACTGACAACTCTGAACAGTTTATTGCCTTTTACAGAGTGATCAGATTTAAAGCTAACATTAATACATATTCACCATTCAGTACGAGCATCAATGTTGCCTTGACACAATGCACTTCCAACATATTCCGCAGTCATCATTAGAGCAAGTAAATCTACACTCTGAAGTTCAGCAGCAAATTATCCCCCAGTCTCTTAATACAATATGCCTAATAAGTTATTCTCCTGAGTGTGTGGACAACAGATTTAGCACCTTGCACCAGAGAAGGAAAAGGAGGTGAGGGCTAAGTGCCAAGGAACAGTTGAAAGCCAACAAGAAACATGCTGAGATATTTCACAGAACACTAATTGCTTCATCTGATTTTAATTCCTGACACCGAATCAGTATAGAGCTTTTCAAAGGAAATCTTGTCCTAGATTGCAAAGTAATCAATCACAATTAACACAGAAACAAGCTTTTGCAATGCTGCCATGTCTTGTGAACCAAACAGGAAGGCCAACGAAGGCCTTTAGGAAATCTTCTTAAAGCAGAGGCTAGTGGAATACTTCGGGATCGTCTGTCAGTCACTTCTGTGCATCCACCAGTAGCTACTGCAACACAAACAGCAGCCAGGCATTCTGCCCCTCCTCCAGAGCAGCAGCTCAGTGAGTGCTTTCCATGTCTTTGCTGTTCTAAACCCTCACCAGATCCAGGGTCAGCACACATTACCTGTAAACCATCCCCACACAAACACATCCTGCTCCAGGGGAGCCAAGTTCTGTCTGGGCAATCAGAACTGACATTTCCAGCAAGATGATTTTTTGTAAGACCACAGAAGAAAAGCATTCCAGGTGCAATGCTAAGCCCAGAGAGAAAGTCAGACCCAGCAGGTACCACACGAGACCTGGCCTGGAGCAAGAAGCTCCAAAGCACAACCAAAGCTCCCTACAAACTCATTTGGTCACCACTGCGTATTTAAAACATAATAATTAAGCCAAACACACCCACCCAGCCGCCCCACGGGGTAACTGCCCTCCTCACACCGTGTGCAGCTGGAACACAACACACAGGCCATTCTGACAACCATGTGATTGTGCTCCATACGCTGACCTTCGGTACGACGCCTTTTCCAGGGCCAGCAATGCCAGCTATAGAGTCAGAGACACTTCACGCTAAGAAGATCAGGCTGTGCCTAATTCCAGCACTTCCACCATTTCAATGTACGCTGTGCAAAGAGGTGAAAGATTTTTTTTCAAACCACGTCACAAGAAATACGTTTGAGGAAAGACCACCTCTAGTCTGACACTGGTTTAATTATTTACGTACAGTTAATGAATACAAGATTCTCCTCCTAAACTTGCACAGGGTGCATAGTCCTACGGTCATTTGGACTTTAAATCCATCACCAGAGCGTTAAGAAGAATGAAACTCAAAACAAGACGGCAGGAAGGATCGCATCCAGGGAGGTACAGCAAACAGCTCTGGGACCCTAGAAGGTGTGCAAGTGGTAACTCAGGACAGCCCGATCCCTTCCATGCGGTACCCAGCAAGCACAGTAATCTGGAAATAAAGGGGAGACATTTTGCAACTTAACTACAACCTTGTCCTCGAGGAACCAGAGGAGGAGGAAAGCCAGATGTTTGTAAGCTGGTTTTGCTCTGATCCCAATAACTAGAAAGGTAAGAACAAGAAGAGATAATTAAGATTGTTTGAGTTAGAAAAACATTTTTTCTAATGTCCAGTTCTAAGGACAGTAAAGCACTGAAACAGACTGAGGAAGCCACGTCCCTTCATCGCTGTCTGTGCTGTTATTAGGTGTAGCTGATCCTACCCTAGAGCAGGACAGCAGCCTCCATGGCCTTTATCTGAATCCAGATACTGACCTCTGTTCAGTGAGAAATGCACAGTCACCTAACAAAACAAAGGCAGTGAGCAGACAGCAATATTCTGCAGGCACCACAGACTGCTCTGCACAATCACATCAGAACAGACCAAAACCAGCACTCTAAACCGAAAGCAGGATGGCCACTTCCAGGCACCCTGCCTCTTCCACGCCTCCTGCTCCTCAGTCTGCATTCGCACCACTGCAACCACTGCTTCAGACACAGCGTTAAGTACAACCCCACTGTCAGCAGTGGAAGCAGTAGAGTTACGCATGGTCCAAGTGCATCCCAGAGCTCAACCCCTGCTGGGGCACAACAGCTCTCCCACTGCGATGTCTGGAGGTGCAGCTGCAGCTGTGGCCTGAGTTCGGGTTTTAAAGCATTCCTACTCAGTTATTCATAGGCAGGATGCCAGAACAGTGCTGACATCAGAAGGGAAATGGTAATTTTCAGGGTTTCTCTAAGTCAAACCTGAATGAAATCTCACAAGTCCGGGGGGGGGGGGGGGGGGGAGGGGAGCCGGGGGAGTAGGGGGGGAAGTTCTTGTTTAACCCAGTAATTCTCAACAGGGGAATTTCCAGAGTCATTCGAACTTCAAGAATTTCTATTCAAGAAGAATCACAGAATCTCTCAGATTGGAAAGTCACAGCTTCTTTAGGCCACAGCCCGACACCAGCAACTGGCTGCTGCCATGGAGCATTCTCTCCTCCTTGTCACATGCCAGAAAAAACGTGGAAGTGTTCCTTAGTCCCCTCTGCTTTGCCACAGGGCCAAAACCACTCATGCTCACACAGAACACAGGGCAAGCCCAGAGCAGAACACACAGCAGAGAGAGCACTACTTGCTCCAAAGGCACTCACAGCTTCAGAAACTATTCCCCCCATCTAACATAAAGTTCCTTGGGACAGTTCAGGACTAATATTTGTTATCCTGGAGTAACGGAAAGTTACTCAAATTTAAAAGATAAAAAGGGGGAAGAAGAAGTTAGTAGCAATTTAGTAATGTCCTTGAAAGCATTTCAATTGCTACAGGTTAAGTGAAAGAAATAAAGACATCCATGGTTATCACATGAAATGCCAATAACTGTAACAGAGCAGCAGCTTTCCAGGGTTATTTACACCAAATGATTCTTCATGGGAATTTCACAGGAATTAACACTCTCTGCACCAACACACTCCCCAATAAAGAAATTTCTTTACCAAAAGCATTCGTGAAACAACCCAACCCTTTACTTG
This sequence comes from Excalfactoria chinensis, assembly GCF_039878825.1. Classification (NCBI taxonomy): domain Eukaryota; kingdom Metazoa; phylum Chordata; class Aves; order Galliformes; family Phasianidae; genus Excalfactoria; species Excalfactoria chinensis. The sequence goes on from NC_092846.1 coordinate 218,932, forward strand.
ACTTGTTCCTACCCACCTCTCCCCTCCTTTCCTCCCCAAAAACAGAAAGAAACAAGATGAGGAATTAAATTCCAGCTACGGTAACCATTGTACTCTGAAAGTACGAACAAACCAACAGAAAATATTTGCTGTGAAATTCCGAAGTAGTTTTTATTGAATTCACCTATCATTACGTAGCACCCTTTACATTTCACCATAGAAAATCAGGCCTACATTGTGGAAATACTTACTGAGCTGTGAATGAGTGTCAGAAATACTCCAGAAAGAACACCATGGCAAAGTGGGGAATGCTCTTCTTGACGTTTCCCAAAACAAAAAATGGAAAATGCTCAAGCTGCAGGATTGAACTGCTGAGTTACACACTGAGAATGCAGGTGCACAGAAGAGAAAGGGAACCCCTCCCTCATCCATATGCTAATACACATCATCATCTGATTAAGACACTAGTAAAATATGTACATGAGCTCAGTCCTGAGAGAAGCAGCTCCTCCTGTTCCTGCCCTGCTGCTTTCACTCTCCAAGCCTCTGAGCATAGAACTCCACTGAAAGGCTCCAACCCAGCGCAGCTAACCAAGTGCTGGGGGAGATGGATGGCTCACACTTGCAGCACAAGATCCATATTTCATTCTTTGCCCTGTCCCAGCTTCTGTGCCCCACCTCGCAGCTTACCACATCCACATCTCAGCTTCTCCCACCGAAGAACAGACGCTGTAGGAACTTCAGACCTTACACTCCTTCTCTACATACCAGAGCAGAACTATTGCCTGCAGCCTACAGTTTCTACAGGATTTCAGCCTTAGAGAACATGCACACACTCAACATAGCAGAGATGACGTTTAACTTATGATTGGAATGTTATTGGAATCAGTTTGTAAGTACACTGTGATCTTCCCGAGCCTGCAGAAAATACACACGGTTCCTCATCAGGTGACCAACTTCTCTGCTTTTTCAGTTGCTAAAACAAAAAAAGAGAAAGTTGTCACCAACTTCCCTAACGTCACCCAGGAACAGGTGGACTGCAGGACCCAGACAGAACACATCAGTTTTGGCCCAGTGTGCCAAAGAAAACTACATTTTTTCCTCCAGCCCCACCTGTCATCCACTCCTAGCTGGAGATTTATGGCTTTGGCTAACAGACATCCAGTCTAGTTTTACCAGTGCATGTGCATAGCCTCCTAATAAATACAGGGCTGAATCAGCCTAGGACAGAAGAACACTTTCCAGGATTTCTCCTCAATTGCCTTTTCCCAAGACATCCCCTTTATTTCGTCCACCAGAAAAGGGAAGATATTACTCTGCATCCTTCACGATGCTTTATGGACCCTTTCAGAAGAGAAAGCAAGTGGCCACTGCAGCAACTTCAATTCTGACAAGGTTATCTTATCCCTTTTTGCCCCGCACTTCTGCCTGCCCGCTTTCAGTTTCTGATGCTCGAGAGGGAAAGGGCATCTTTTTCCTCTACTATTTTAATTACAGAGACCAGATTCAGATTCATAGGGTAGAAACTGGATTTCCAGGTTGGTAGCGTTCCCTTGAAAAGTATAAAAAGAAAAATGGTGGAAAAGTTGCATGCGAGGCAACAGGAATCTAATCCGAACATCCGTACAATTATTCAGCCTGCTTTCAAACTTTATTTTCTCTCCGAAGGAAAGCTGGTGTGGTTTTTCTGTTGTTTTTTGCCATTTTTGTTTTTTAAGATTCTTCATGTTAATACTTCTGCTTGACAGTATTCATTATCCGGCCTTCTCAAATACAGCTAAAGTCAATGTATGAGGAACACAGCAAGGTGTCTGTCTGTGTTTGATTCCCATGCTCCCCCCAAGCCCATTTTCTGCTATCACCTAAGAACAGGAAGGGATGCAGCGTATTTGCTGAGCACTCATCTCAGGAAACTAAACTTTCAGCACATAAAAGGAATTGAACTGGACTAATAGCTTTAGGAAACTGGCAAGTACTCTTGCCAAAAAACTACGAGACAAAAGCCAAGCGTACAACCTTCCAGAAAGCACGTTTCTATCTTGAAAGCAATATGACTGCAAGAGACACGTGTCTAGAAACTCACCCTTAGCCCAGCTAATAAATAAGGACTGACAGAGCATTTAATTCACATTTCGCAAAATCCAGGTGCCAAGCCTTACTAACCCCATTTCACTGAGAGGAGAAAGAAAAGAAAAGAAGGAAAGAAAAAGAAGGCATTCTCTCCTGAATCCTACTTTGACCATGGCCTGCCTGGAAACAACAGCCACCTCACAGCCAAGCAGCAGGACAAAAACACTGGGGAAATCGAAGTATTTTACAAGAAATCAGGCAGCACATACTGCATCCTACCCCAAAAAGCATGCCAGGAAAACCTTCAGTGTCCACATCAGAATTAAATAGATTGATCCTCGCAACATGAAGCTAACAGTTTTCTATCTATGCTAATGCAGAGAAAATCTAAAAACATTAACTCAGAAGCAAACCTTACATCAGGAAAAAAAGGTGTTCCTCATTTTTATGGGAAAGATCCAGTGCATATGGCACCTTGCAAGCAGCTCCAGGCCTCCTAGCATTGCAATGCTAAGCAAGGGAAAACCCTGCGACAGAAGACAACCGGAGCCAGGTCTCGATTTCAGATTCCAAGCTATCACAGCTCACTGGCAGCGCAGAGCCATTTGGCGCCAATTTAGTTTAAAAAGCATATTTTCAACAACATTTTTCATGCCTCACTTGCTACTAAAGTTGAGATCTAAGTGAACAAAACATAACTATCGTACGGCAACGGGCCCAGAGAGCATTTCTCATTAACATACGATTTTCAAACTGATTTCACTGAACTTCTAATAGAGGCCTGGAGATGTTAGCGCACCTACGAAGACGTTATCCAACATGCTGATATTCAGTGCAAGCCAAAGGCATCTCCCATCTGCTGGAGTGAAAGTGCACATGAGAGGTGCCCACCTCCTCAGGGAGGGAAGTGCTTTCTCTTCAGCAGTTTCCTTCAAGTCTCCAGACACCAGGAAAACCAGCTGATTATTAACAACAGCTACACACGCTCTGAGGGGAAGTGGAAACAAATACACGATAAAGCTGTTAGTAAAAAAGGAAAACCGAAAGCTAAGATTCCAAGCCTGGTTTCTTACAAACCATTCCCGCAGAAAACCACAGATTTCCCGTCCCACAGTCTGCAAAAAAGCATTCTGATCTCTTGACCCTACTTGCATTTCCCAGCTATAAAGGCCATCCAAAAAACGCCAGTCCCTGCATTTCTACCCCAGTCCCTGCACACATCAGGCACACCTGCCCCTGCTCAGCACCATGCTCCTGTGCTCAGCCAACAAGCAGAGGTCTGAGAGCGTTCCATACCACCTACACATGCAATTATAGTCCCCATTTATTACCTGAACTATTCCCCCAAGACAAGTTGCACTCCAGAAAGCATACTGTCTTTCTTGATGAGCAATGCAATAAAACTCTCCATACAGCATCATTCATAAATCTTAGCAAGTGTGGAGAACTAAGGGTGCTTCTGTGCACAGTGCTGCTGCCCACCCCCAAAACCCCAGGATCCCTGCCCCAGCAGCTCCTGACTGGAAGGACCCCCCCTGCTCCTCCCATCACCTTCTCCTGCACCAGGAGATGCTCCTACTCCTAACTCAGTCAGGGGAGCTGTGTCCTGCCCTCACTGTCCAGCATTCCCTTGGACAGTTTCACAGTAAGCACACACTCTGTTCACCATCGTACAAAACAAAGGAAAAACACAAGCTTTAAGTTCTGCCCAGTCCAGGGAATCTGGCAGACTACACAGTGGAAGGAGGCTACAATTTAGGACCAGAATATTGTTATTAATCAACTGTTTCTTGCGAGCAACAGAGAAGACACGTGCAAGCTTTTTTCATCACACCAGGTAACCCTATTCTGGTTGGGGCTTGTGGTTTTAACAACAAAAAGAAGGATCGGTCAGCTCGAGTCCAACAATCCTTCACATGAATAAAACTGGGGAGTTTTGTTTTCTTTTTTAGGGTGGGAAAGTTAAGTTACTTTTTATATGCGCTATTTGATCTACTTAGAAGTTGAACTAATTCTCAAAGCAGCGTTAACGATTCCAGTTAATGAGACTAGTTACTCAGATATTATTAATACACAGCAAATCAAGAGATGAAGAATCAAGCTAAATTCACTTTCCAGAACAAAAACACAATCCAGAGACATCTCCTGTTCTATCATGACACAGACGAAACATGTTCCTGTCAGATATGTAGCACAATAAAACACCTGCCTGAAAAGTTCAATCCAACGCTATTTTAGCACATGCTCTATCAAGATCCACGTAATCAGACTACAAAGAGTCAGTTCAATTAGACACCCCAGCACCTGTGTCACCTGTCCAATGTACTCCTGTGCTGCGGGTACACATGGATGCACCTCTGAGGATCTGCAGCCTTCACTCTGAACAATGGGATGCTCACTACCAGTTACCATCAGACACTCTGAAAACCACAGCAGAGGTAAGACTGGCTCTCTTAGAAAGCACTGTTTGACAGAAAAGACAAGTAAGTAACTCAAGATGCTGGAGGAGACTGCCTTCAGGTAACCAAAGAACAAAAATTAAGCAGCTTTCATGTGGACACAAGCACTGAGCAAGAAAGGAAAGTCTGGAGACTGCATGTCACACTGCGTGGGATCAAATGGCTCTAACCCAGGGCCTGAAGTTAGAGCAGAGCACAGGGAACAAGGAGGGCCATCAGTCAGGCTGTACATGGCCACGACAGGCCGTGGGGACGTGTGTCTGAACACAGAGAGGAAGCTGGTTTTAGTCAAGTTTCCTGATACTAGATACCAGCATCCCCTTATCTAAGATGTCTGATGCATACACTACACTGCTTTCTCCTCGGCATGCTTCCTGCTCCTCCATATTTCCAGCAAATGGGTAAGTGGACCCATACGATGATCGTTCTGATGCGCAGGCTTGAATTTCCTATTCATACCCTTTCAGAAAGTGAAGCGCTGTGACAAAGTGAGGACCTGCAATATGTCCTTTAAATGCAGAGAGGGGACAGATGTTGTCGGTGCTCACTCAAAGTCAAAACATGCCCTGAGATGCACAGCCAGAAGCCGAGGCCTGATCAATATTGAAGCTCCCCCATGAATTGAAGTAGGTAATTCATTTTCAATGCTTCCACCACAAAATTGGTTGCAACTGTTTGGCAGGGCTTTTTGTTTATTTGTAAGGCTGCGATACACCCCAGCAACCCCCACACCTCCAGCTCAAAGAATCCAAACAGCCCCGGTTTTGAAAAGGGCCAAAATTAGTTCGGAACAAACGCACCCTCAGATCCATCAAAGAAATCATTTATACCGAAGGGAAAGTCACATAACCAAAATAAACAGCAAGCCCATTGTGCAGAGAAGACCTGCCACTGTTCTGACAACAGAGACTCTATTCCAGGCCGCATAAAACATCGCAAGCAAAATAAACCCAAGGTACAAACAAAATGCCATCGCCTCTTCTTTTGTCTCGGGCACAAAGCGGCAGGGCAGGCAGGCCGGGATCCGCTCCTGCGAGGCCGACCCTCCTCAAGGTCACGGCCAATTTCGGTGGGGGGCCGAGGAGATGGTGAGCAGCAGGGCTGCTTTGGGTCCGAGCTGGCAGAAAAGCCGAGTGTAAAAGTTTATGAGCTCATCAGGATTGTTGTACCATTACATCAGAGGCAATTATAAATGGCCAAGAGCAGGAGATGGGGAGCCAATCAGATCACAGATAGGATGTCAACCTAAGACCAACTGTCTCCTGGCTTTGACAGAAGGATTTTACCTCCATAATTCAAATCCCAAACCAAAGCAATCTGCACTCACTACTCCTATCGCCCAGCTGCTTACTAGCACTCCCAGCCACAGGCTCGGGCCGCCGGGCCTCCCGCGGGGGAAGATGGCCCCTCCGGGCCGGGCCGAGACGCGGCCACCCGGGCGGGCCCCGGGCGACCCCGGGCAGGGAGCGAAGCCCCCGGGGCGGGGAGCGGGGCGGCGGCGCGGGGGGCAGCGGCACTGCCGGGGGGAAACCCCGCGTCGGCCCAGGCGGGCCGTCCGCCGCCCGACCCCCGCCGCACGGCCTCCGCCGGCCCCTTCGCGCCGGGCCCGGCCGCTCCCCGCCGGGGACGACCGCCGTTTCGCCCCCCTTCTCCCCGCGGGACGGAGGCCGCTCTCCGGGAGCCTCGCACAAAGGCTGGGGAGGGAGGAAGGAAAGGCAGCGAGGCAGCCATTTTAGAGCGAGAGCAGGCACAGACAATGGCAGCTCCCCAGCAGCGCCGACCCGGCGGGGAGAAGCCACGGGAGAGGGGCCGTCCCGTCCTCCCCCCCCCACCCCCCCACCTCCACCCTCCTCAGGGCCCCTCTCTCCCCCGCCGCCCCCAGCCCCAGCCCGGCGACCGCGGCCTTCCGCCTCGTTCTCCCCCCCCCCCCCGGCGCGCCGTCCGCCTCACGCGGCCTCGCAGTTACCTGCTGGCTCCGGCCGAGGCTCTGTCCGCCGCCGCTGCTGCCGGGGCTCATGGGCGCGTGGTGACTCCTCGGTGGGGCCCCGCCGGGCGCTGCGGCCCAGCCCTGGCCGTTGCCCCCGCCGTACTGCGAGACCATATCCGCGGCGCCCGGGCCCTTGACGGCGGCTCCCCCGTCCTGCGGCCCGCCGCTATAGTCGCCCCCGGGGTAGCCCTGATAGCCGCGGGCGGAGCTGGGGGAGGTGAGGAGCTGGTTGAGGGTGGGGGTGGCCGTGGGCTGCGGGGTGGCGCCCCCTCCTCCTGCTCCGCCGGCGGCCGAGGGCCCCATGACCCCGAAGCGCTGCTGCTGGAAGGCGGCGGCGGGGGACTTGGCGCCGGCGGCCGCCTGAGCGGAGCTCTGCGCGCTGCCCCGAGGGGAGCTCAGGGCGTAGGCCTGGGGGGGAGGCGGGTAGGAGCCGGCGCTGCGCCCGGCGCCGGCCGCGTAGTAGGAGTTGTACTGGTGGTTGGGGAAGCCGTGCTCGGCGCCGCCGTGCGAGTTCTGGGGAGGGGGCGGCCCCGCGGGGGCTCCCGCCGGCCCCGGGTAAGGCTGCTCCAGGCCCCCGCTCTGCAGCGCTGCCATGCCAGGGCTTTGTTGTCCGCCATGTTGGTGGAAGGTAGCGGCGGCGGCGGCGGCGGCAGCCTGGGCGCCCCGGCCGTAGGGCTGCCCGAAGCCGTAGGCTGGCGGGGGCAGTGCGGCCGGGTGGGAAGGGGGAGGCTGCTGCGGCGGCTGCTGCTGCTGCGGCGCCCCCACCCCGTCGCTGCCGCCGCCACCGGGCGGCTCCGGGAGGTTATTGTTCAGGGTGGCGGCGGCGGGCCTGGGGCCCGGGTTCCCGTTCGAGCTCTTCAGGTCGGACTCGGCCCCTGCGCCCCCTCCGTTGCTCTCGGCCCCGTCCTGCAGCTCTTTCCCCGGGGGGCCCTCGCTCTCCGCCTGCTTCTCGCCGCCGCCGCCGCCTCTCTCCGCCGCCGCCGCCTCACCCCCCGCCTGCTCCGGGGGACAATCCCGCTGCTGCGCCTCCGCTTTCTTCAGTTCGGCCGGAGCCGGGGCGCCCAGGCTGCTGGCGGCGGCGGGGGCGACCTGAGCAGCCATGATCCCCCCCCTCCCCGCCCAGCCACCCCCCCCCCCCCCCCCGGACCGGTTTCCCCCCCCGAGCTGCTCCCTGCCTGGCCGACCGGCGTGAGGCCTCACTGCTCTGCTGCTCCCCGCTCAGGCGGCGGCGGGCTCTTCAGGGCAGCGGGGGCTCATTCCCCCCCGGCCTGGTTGGCGAGGCGGGGAGGGCTCCGCTGGGCTGGGCTTCCCGGGGCCTGGCCCCGCTGTACCTCCTCGGTTGCAGCCGGCAGAGAAAGGGGAGGAGGAGGAGAGAGTGGGGGGAAGGAGGAGGAGGAGGGGGGGACCCGGGACGGGGCTCCCGGTGCGGGAGAGGCGGGAGAGAGGGAAGGGGAAGGGGGGTGGGGGGGGGGGACACGGCGGGCGGGCGGGCGCCGTCCCCGGAGCCGGGCCGAGCGGCGGCGGGGCCGGGCCGGGTGAACCGCGCGGCAGCTCCGACTCTGGTCCGCCGAGCGGGGCTCACTCCGACACGAGGCTCAGCACTGCCATTTTACCCAGCGCCGCGGCCGCCTGCCAAACCCGGAGCGGAGCGCGGCGCGGCCCGGACGGGAGCCTCCCCCCCTTCACAAAGGAGGAGCGGGCCGGCCCCGGCCGCTCGCGGCTCGGCGCGGCGGAGGCTGCCGCACGCAAAACCCGCAGCGGATCCGCGGAGCCGAGCCCGGCCGCCGAGAGCGGGGCGGTGCGGGGCGGCGCGGCGGAACCGGGGCCGGCGAGCGGGAGGCGGCACGACCCCGGCTGCGCCGGCCGGCTCGGGGCGGAGGTCAGGAGCCGTGACCTCGCTCGGAGCGGCCTGACTTACCTTCCCGGGGCACCTCCGGAGGCGGCGGGGGTACGGGAGCCGCATCCCGCCTTTGGGGGAAAGCGGAGCGGGCACATGGCTGCGTTGCTCGGCGGCGGCTCTGGGGGTTCGGCGAGGAGATGGCCCGCGGGTCAACAAAGCGCCTCGTCCCCAAACATCCCAATAGAATCAGCCTTCACCAAGTGCCGCAGATTGTCATTTCCTCTCTGCTGGTTGTGTCCCTCTGCAAAGAGACCTGGCAGCATGCCAAGGCAATAGCTGCACACACGGACATCCAAAGCAGTCCGGTTCCCACTCCTGTCACAGCGATGGCAGCCGACCAGGAACTGCCTCGGGGTGGATGAATGGGGAGAACCGCAACCACCTGAACGTGTCCAGACGCAACATGTTGTGCAATGGGCCAGAACGCAACCGCGGTATCCAGGATGATGAGGTGCCGGAGCTCCCCAACTGTCAAAAGGTGAACGGAGAATTTGGCCGTGCTCTTCTTTAACCATCTCAGACCCAGATTCCCATCTCCTCCATCCCCGCAGCCTTTCCCACGGCAGAAGGGAGGAGGGGAACGTACCTGGATCTCAGTGCTGGACACGGGCCATCCCGTCCCAGCAGCTAGTTTTGTTTTTAATTGCCATTTGTACAGCTCTGTGGAAAAGATACAAAAAGATGAGTTAGTTACACTGTAAAAAGAAACAACCCCCAGAAACTATGAAGCTTTCCATCTCAGCCCTGCATCCCAAACCTGGCCAGCTGAGGGGGAAGGAGTCTCCTCTGGAATACGGGAATGTTTGGAAAAGTGAGGTTTAAGTAAATACAACTTTACAGAGAGAAAAGGTTGGAATACAGCAGGTGGGGAATCAGAATAAGCTTCTGAAGGGCAGGCTTCCATTCTAGAAGCCTGCCTCAAAACAAAAAATGGAGCAGAATAACCTCAATTACCAGCTGTATGGGGATGAAAGCACTGGGCTCAGCTCAGGTCGTATCCAGCAGGACACACCACGAGAAATCTCATTTTAACAACACCGGTGGCAGTGAGGAAACCTGAGTCCAGAGGAAGAGGCAAGACAGAACGGAAGGACAGAATCACTGCCAGTGCTCCATCACTGCTGCTGTAGATGAACTCAGTGTCTGCTGCTATCAGCGCTACCCTGACACTCACTATGAAGCCAATCGTATAAAACATTTATTATCTAGAATGTAGATAATACATTAACAAAAGCTTTATTCCAAAGCTGAAAGTAGGAAGGGAACCTGGAGAAGGCAAATAAATAGCAACATTTTACATGTATTCTAGAGTGATAAATTGCCCTCCGGGCTCTCAAAGACAGCTTTGCCACAGTTGAATGTGCCACGTGGATGAGATTCAATCACAACAAAACTGTGGAAAATGCTAGAACAGAAGGTTGGTCTATATATAACATACATTTATATATGATCTATATGCTCTCTTTGGAGGAGCATCTTATCGACAGAAGCCCCAAGTTGTAGGAGCAGGTGGAAAGAAAGTCTTTCAAGACATCAGGTTAGGCACTGTGAGACTGACTGTGAGTCCATGGTGGGCTGTAGTGAACCACAGCACTTACACACCCTTTTCCAGATGTTTCTTTTGCTATAAACCTAGAAAACCAAACTGGAGGCAATTGTGCCCCACAGTCTTGATAACAATCTTCCCAACTCCAAAGCTGCAGTCTACTTCAGGAAGCCCTGCTGTCCAACCAAGCACCACCAAGTTTACCAAATACAGATGAGGAGCTTAAGTTTCAGCTCAGGTGCCCCCAAAGACTCCACGCTTGCAGCTCCTCTATGTGTGTCAGCCTTTTGGAACCTTCTTCAAAGAGCACTATGGCAGACTATGAAACCTGGTGTTGATTGTAATGTGAAAGGCAGACTGGATTCCCCAGCCACCCACACAATAAGGAGACACTCACTTTACCAAATGTTTGTGAAAGCTGAAGCAGATTTTGGAATATGCCTCATCAATGAGGCCTTGGCGCGTTACTAAATACTAAGGCATTCAATGAAATTCCAGCCATGGCATTGGAAAGTGGATGACGGTACAGTTCTTAACAACATTTCCACCTAATAGCTGAAAATCCTCCTGCCGGCTGTGTCATCCCATGCTGTTACTCCCATCTCTATGATCTGAGAATTAGACTAGGCTTTTCTTTGCAACATGGTAACATTCTTCTCAACCTGAGTGGTCTCTGCTAAGCAGCACAGCAGTCCTCCCCTCCCCAGCTTCCCAAGTGCTGAGCACGCTTTCCTCCACAACAGGCTCAGCCCCTGGCTGCTCAGATAGGCTGGGGCCAGCTCGGAGCTCACATGGCACTGCAGGCCACCGCAACTAGGCTGGCTCCTCCTGAGTGGAGTCTCCTTCATGAAGGTGGCCATGCCATTTAACCTGGCACCAAGGCAGGTTAGGAAACCTGGTGTAGATTAGAGTACTAGAAACAGGACTAGTGCCCCCCTCCTGAAAAAAAAAGGTTTGGGGGGGCGGGGGGGAAAGGCTCTGCCAGCTGTGTGATGGCAAATATGGACTGAATCGTTGACATGGAAACCGGACTAAAGTCAGCCCTGCTCCCTCTCTCTCGCTTGCTCACACAAGTTATCATTATCCCCAGCCTTTCAACCCGCTATAAACACGGACTGGATTTCTTTAGGAACTGGACAGAGTTTCCACAGTAAAGTATTAACTAGCACAGCGGAGCTAGAATGAGACGAGCTGAGAAGCAATGAGTGTAGTTGGTTGAAGAAGGATGCTCTTCCATTTTACTGGGAGGCACAGTATGCTGAGATATGCAGTCTGAACCCAAGAACAAGAGACCCATCCATTATAATTCACAGAGCACACCACAAAATACGGAGTGGAATGAGGAAGGTTATCTACAGTACCTCAGCTTATCTGAGAGTAGTTTTGGTAAAGAAAATTACATTTCCTATAAATATGTTTCTTTTTGTCCAGACCATTTTTCCAGTATCTTAGCCACTACCACGTTGAGGTTAAGCGCTCTTGTTGCAGCTTCACAACCACTAAGATTAACCTTATTTGAATTACTTGTTTGCTGCGAGTGCCTGATGTGCTGGGGCAGCGTACAAGACAATGCTTATTTATCCTCTTAAAACAATGTCAAGATATTGTATAATCTCCCTCTCCAGCGCTGACACAATGGCACAAGAGCACGCAGCGAGAGAGCCCTACACTGCGAACTGAAGTGAGTTTCAGCAGAAGGTAACGCTGTCAGTTCGCAGAACGCAGCAGCACGGCTCAAAGGCCGGAGTGGATTTTACAAGGGATTTGCTGCTTCCCACCGCGCTGGCACCAAAGGTTCCAAAGAGAAGGAGCCCCGGCCGCGCTCAGAGCGCCTGCTGTTAACATTTGACAGTGCGCTGCAAAAGTTTGGATGCATATTAGGAGAGGAAAGTGGATTCAGCCTGACTGAAGGAAACGCATTTATTTCAGCAGATCTCGCTAGGAGGAGTAAAATGCGAAGCGGAGTTCGCAGAGCGGAAGGGAAGAGGCGCGGGGGCGGCGGGAGCGGGACAGGAGCGCATGTGGGGCTGCGCGGGGAGTAGTTCAAAGAAATGGAGCTGGAATTTATCACATTCCGGGGGGAACTGACAGATGTTCTGAACGGGGACGGCTCGAGGAGGTGAACAAGAATAACAAAGTGCTGAGAAGAAGCGCCTTTCGGCGTGTTTTGTACGGGCGGTTATGCGCACAACAACCCGCAGCAGCCCTCGACCACCAACTCCGCAGCTGAGCGCTCGTGGAGGAGTAAATCTACTTAACAAAAAAAAAGAGAAAGAAAAAAAAAAAAAAAGAAAGAAAGAAAACGCGGAGCGGATTGTGCACAAACCCCCGCACTGGATCGGGATCCAGCCGTCTGATCTGTACCGAGCCCCACCAGATTTGGGAGCCGTCGGGGAGCTTTGCCCATCAGGCACATCGCACTGCAAACCCCGCTTGGAAGAGTTAAAAAGGCTGCGGAAAAAAAAAAAAAAAAAAAAAAAAAAAAAAAAAAAAAAAAAAAAAAAAAAAAAAAAAAAAAAAAAAAAGAAAGATCTCAACTCCGGGCCTGGATTTTCCCACTGAAGCAAACTATTATTCTGTTTAAGTACTTGGGAACTGGCAATACCACGCGGGGAGCTGAAATCGGCAGCGATTCCCATCCAGCCCGTCCCTCTCCGTCTCTCCCAACCTCAGCTGCTCTTTTCAGCGGAGTGTAAAAAAAAAAAAATCTTCCCTCCCGTGAAATGGTGCCCTCCTATAAAGTGAATCTTTAGAGAAGTTTGAGCTCAGGAGTCACGGCTGGGGCCGGAGGATGGGGGGGATGTTGATGCGGGAGAGGCGGGCGCCGAGAAAGGAGGGTTTGCACCCTTTTCAAAAAGCTTTGCACTGCCATTTTACCGAGCCAGGAAGGGAGCGAGCGAGCAAGGGAGGGAGCGCGACAGACAGCGCTCGCACTGAAGTTTCTCACGGCAACTCCGGGCTGGATCTGGAACGGAGCCTTTTGTTCACAGCAAGTTCAGCGGGAGAGAGTTGAGGCTGCTGAAAAAGAAACGGAGGAGAAATAAAATGGAGGGAAGGAGGAGAGGAGACGCAGGTCGTACCGAGCCGCAGAAGGCGGAAAGCAGCGAGCTCGGTTATTCTCTGAAGCACGGCATTTATTTAGAAAGTTAACGTTGTAGCCCCAGGCACAAATCCCTCGTTAAATGCCTGGGAATGAGTGAGAGACCCAAGGACAAGCATTAGTATACAGGAAGTGGAATTTTCCGAGGGGTTCACATCCTTCGGTGCTCTTTTTGCCAAGATTTTATCTCGTTGCTCGATGCAGGGGAGACATGGGGAAAAGGCCTTGACGTGAAGTGAGCTGTAGATCTGTTTAAACTAAATAATTAAAGGTAAATTTCCATTCGAAATTACAGCAAGGTCTGAAGACCAGATGCAACTTTGGGTCCTCCCCTTCCCTTCTCCCCACTAAGTGCCGAACCGCCGCACGGTGTGACCGTCAGCTCTGAACGGGGTGAAAGGATGACAACAAAAATTCCCCACCCCCTCCTCCCAGCGGCGCTTCAGTGCTCACACAGCCATCCAATGCACCCTACATGTGCACCAACAGCCGCGTTTTGTCTCCCAGCACGCACCACATTTCCCCACTTTTATTCCTTTTTTTTCCCCTGTACTGTTCTGGAAACGCCGTTTGATTAAAGATGTTCATCACCTCCCGCATTCTCAGCGCAAGCAGGAAACAAGTGCTTTCACCCCGTGCAAATGAACGCGCTGCGTGCTGTGACAGCAGCTCAACAACACACCACGTGGGAAAGCCGAGTTAAGGATTTAAACGTGCTTTTCCACCGTGGCCATGAGGGACTGAGCGCCTCGCTGGGGAAGAAAGAAAAAAACCCAACCAAAAAAAAAACCACCATCAAACCAACCACGTTTCGTGCTGCTCAGAAGCGACCTCTGCGGCTGCTCGGGAAGTTGAGCAGCCCTCGGTGAGCCCTGGCAGATGCGGCGCTGTGCCACCGAGTTCTGGGTCGCGAAAATCAAACAGGAGAAAAAAAAAAAGAAAGAAAGGAAGGAAGGAATAAAAGGAGAGGTGGGGGGGAACATCAGGGAAGCGCAATTGGCTAAGAAGCGTTATTCTGCGCTTCGTAATTAGGAGTCACACCCCAGCGATCGGAACTGGCTCTGAAGCGGCGATTTCAACGTGTGGCTGAACACAATGCTGCTCCGCAGGGTGCACAATTACGGAGTCATGTGCGCGATCTCCAGGTGCTGGAGACATCTAGCGCCGGATTTTCAAAGGCGCGGGCGCTGCGCGGAGCCCCATCCGACCCCCAGCCCCCACCCCGCTCCGTGCGGGCACTGCGGGCCGCGAGCAGCCGCACTCAGACCGCGAGAGCCTGGCTGGGGGCGGGGGGGGGAGGAGAAACGTCCCTCTGCTGGGGACCCCTACAAGGTCCGTAAAAGTTTATTAAGGAAATGCCATAAGGCATCGCACAGGAATTTCAGTTCATGACATTATTATCATTATTTTTAATGGTGGCATTAAACTTATCCATATTTTGGAGCAGATAACAGCTCCCCCTGCGAGGCAGCTCCCCTCTCCTTTCTCTTTCTAGAATGGTGCAAACCCGCTTTGCCTCTGCCGTGACACACCGGGCAGAGCTGAGGGGACGAGCGCCAGCCTCGCGGTCTGTCCGTTTGCGCAGCAGAATATGTTAAAACCTCCAATTAATTACAACCTCACCTTCATAAAAATGGCAATTCGAATAAATATGATTTGCTGCGGTTCTTTCTGGTGGTTGGGCTCGGTGTTTGGTCCTAACTTTGTCTTACTGGAGCAGGGCAGCACACGCACAGACCTTGCCTGCAGTAGATGCTGCTTTTTTTCCTTTTTTTTTTAAACGGAGCCCAGATGCTGGTCAGGATTAAGGTTACACCAAACACATTCTACATTGCCATTTTCCAAACAGAATGAAGCAGATGGAAAAGATGGAGGAGGATCGCACAGGAACGGAGCAGCACCGAGAGCGTTAAACTCTGCACTACGGCTGAAGAGGAGGGAGCTCGGATACCAGGAGAGACAGAAAGAAACCCGGCACGTCAGCGTTACATATTGCATTCCTCGCTTTTGAAATAACTGTTGTTAAAGCTGTCAGGATTTCTGCATTAAGCCTCACGTTTAAAATAGAGAAAGAAAACTCGGACGCACTGTGTGCTCCTCAGGGCTTAGTGCTACAAGATGCACAGCCCGTCGGCCCCGGGCCGCCAGAGCGCTTCAGTGGATGCGTGATTTCCAACAGCAGCAGTCCCTGGGATTTCAAACATATACTCCCTTAAAGTTAACCGTGTACTCAGCACTTTGCAGGAGCCGCCCCTAACACTCATTGCAGCTCCTCGCTGGAGAAAACGAGCATCTAAGCATTGAGAACACAAAGAAAACCTTTTGAAAAGAGCTGAAGATTTTTGGTTTCATCTGTGGGGGGAACTCAGATCACATCAGCTAAAATCTCAAGGGGAGGTTCGCTGAATCTGCGCTCACTGGTAAAATACCCCCATTGGGCAAATTCACTCCAGTATTTTATGTGAGATTCTACAATAGCTTCGTTCATGCAGAGCTGTGCCTCAGTCACATGACGTGCTTTGAAAATCTCTCAAAGATTGATTTTAAGAGTGTGTTGTTGATATAAAATAGGCGCACACACAATACTTAGTGCAAAGAACACACAAACTGTTAAATACTCATGCTATGGGGAGAACACTTATTAGCGTCCCTTCATTTCAAGAGTACAAAGGCAGGCACCGATACATTTAATACAACAAATGCGATGCTCCAGGTAAACAGGGTGATGACCAGCCTTGAAATACTTGATCATGAAAGGGCCAGGCAGAAATTCTACTCATCTACCTTTCAACAGCCATCCATAAATGCGTATTTCAGTGTCTGAGTTCTGTAGCCCAACCCACACGGGGAGCTCAATGGTGCGTGACCCAAAAGCTGGTTCTTAGCTCCACAAGTACATGCCTCAGAGAAGTTGACTTGCACTTCACCAGTACATTTGGAACTCATTGCTGGCGCTGAGAAACAAGGTCATTTTTAATCGAGCTGTTATCTCTGACTTTGAGAAGCCCACAATCAAACCTTACCAATATTACTCCTTCATAATGGCTGATACTATCACAGGCACCTTCAGTAAAACAAAGGCGTTGGCTAAAGCAGAGTATACCGAGCAGAAAACCATCCAAGGTCGCCAATTGCGTTCCGGCCTTCGGAGTTAGACACCTCAGCGAAAGGTGCTCCAAAAGGTAACAAGTGTAACAACACACATCATTAACTAAGTGTTCAAGGCATCATTTGGTTTCTTTCTTTCAGGAAACACAGGTAAGCCATGCTGCTGAAAAGCTCAGGTCCTGGATGCAATCACTGCCAGCATGGCAAGCGTTTTCCATGTCTTCCTCCCACCATATCATTTTATTTATTTTGGCTAATCTTATACTGGATATTCTTAAGGACTCCTTTATACATACGTACAAATATGTACATATATGTTATAGATATGTATGCACCTGTACAGAGTAGCCAGCGCAGTGAGAGGTACAAGGCTCATTTCTCACCTGGAGGGGAAAATCAGACGAGATTTTAGAACAAGATGGGAATTCTGAGGACCGGACCAGCAGGAGTGGAATGCAGTAATGAGAGGATTGCAAAGCATGAGGCTGTTCAGCCAGGGACTAACAGCCAACAGTCCTGCAAACTGGGAATTCATCTCAGTTAATGAAGAAGGATAAAGACCTGAAGCATGATTTAGTCTCAGATTGACCACACACCACAAAAACTGAAGAAGACTAATGTGATCTAACGGCCAGGTAAGACACACTCAGATATTACTGCAGTGACTCCTGAAGACATTCTGTGCAGTTTATATTGATACATGATATATGAATATCATATTTTTTTTCATATGATACATGAAAATTGGAACAGTCATAGAACGGTTCACTAAGACGGTTATAAGAGCAAAGAATCTATAATGAGAAGTTTTAACTCAGCTAACTCCAACAATAGAAAGGCTGAAATAGGATGGGACTGGTCTGCAAACATGGGTTATGGGTTAAGCAGCATGAAATATACAGTGAATAATATGCAAGCTGACCCAGCAATGGAATACACACAAGCTCAGCACATTCTGTCAGGCAGCACTTGGAGAACTGAACAGTGACCCTTGCTGCAGCCACTCACACACACAAACTCACCTCAGCACTGTAACGGCCCTCTGGCTCTGCGAGGGACAGTTGAAAGAACCATCTTTTCTCAGGGGAGAGCTTTCCAAAGATGACCATAAAAGGCTTCCACTATATATATATATACATATATATATATGTATGTATGTATATACATGTATATATACATGTGTGTGTGTATATATATATATATATATATATCTGATGATTTTCAATTTTGATCACAAAGAACTTCACCAGGAATAATTCAGTTCTTCCAGTCTAAGGTCTCTTAATTTCTCCAGACAAAAATACACTTGCTTTAGAAATACTTCTGTTTTGCAAACAAGCCTTGGCTGCTCTTGTTGGGATCTTCTATTCTCAAGTGGGAATGTTTTTCATGATTTTAAGCACACCATGTTCCATGCTGTCAGACTCCTTCCTCATCAGCCACCGCTTTATGTTTCTTTAAACTATAATATGTGAGGGGCATTAGGCAGAAACACAACCTTTGTCTTCTTTGTTTGGTTGGTTCTGGCAGTGTTCTAACCAGATATCCACATGAAAGACCAAAAGAGGACACCTCACATCCATAGATTGCATCTTTATGTTCTCAGCATTTTGGACAAAAGCAGAATTGCATATTTTTTCTGGTTGTTTTCTTCTTTCTTCAAAAGCCTTTCCATTTTAACTTCAGTTCATCTCAACTCTGGCAGCCAGAACTATTATTTATTAAAAGGGACATTTATTAAGTTGTTCTGCACATCTTGTGAGTAACAGGAGAGTGGAAAAAAATGTATCTAGAAGTATAATGTAAGATTCATGTACTGTAACCATCTTCTTTCTCATTTGCAAGCAAACATTCCTACTCCAGCTCATATTAGGACTTCTATGAACTTAATAATGACAACACTTTGTCATTCCCATCCATTATTGAGAATACACATTAAGTGATAATCTCTCAACATTAATGACTCTCTCTTCCATAGGCAGGCTGACCCACTTGGACTTCACAGGAGCGGTGTCTTTGGAAAAGCTCATCTCTTTTTCTCCTCGTCTTCAGACACGACATTTTCAGCAGTTTTCTGTAACCAAGGATCAAGTCGGAAGCATGCACAATAAGAGGAGCAACAGGCAGTACTGCGCTAAAGAAGCCAGTGGTTGTAATGCATCACAAACTGAATTTGAGTCAACACAATAAAGATAATACGTCACAGAAATATTTAATAAGGTTGCTTTACATAGGACACTCCTGACAGTTATCTTGTTCAACTCAGTGCTGGTGAAACTCCCAGCTGGAATATCGTGTTCAGTTTTAGGCACCACATAATAACTAATAAAAAAAAAAAAAAACCAAGAAGAATGCCAGGTGACTTAGAGAAACTAAAGGGAAGAGAACTAAGGGACAAAATACCGATCTTAGTATCATAGTATTGTGCGAGTTGGAAGGGACCTTAGAGATCATCAAGTCCAACTCCCGGGATTCGAGCCCTCTGTGTAGCAGAGCAGCACTTCTACCCCCTGCTCCACAGGGGGGATTCGAACCCGGGCCCACTGGTGTTGCAGACAGGAATTCTACCGCTGCACCACCGGGGCACACAATCTTCCACTTAGTTATGCTGAATGTTGGCAATCAAATGTTCACATCCACTGAAAATGGGACTGGTAATAGTCTTCATCCAGTAAGATTTGGTAAAGCAACGAAAATCATGCGCAAGCAATGAAAATACCAGCATGAGGAGAATATATATATTTTCAAAGATAGCACATTAAACATCCACATGGGACAAAGACTCCTGGTGTCTGTCTGACTGCTGTACTGCTATAGAAAATACAGAAAGAAAAAATCTGTTGAGACAAGTGCACAGCTCTTCCTCAAAGCGGCTACTTTGCTGAGGCTTTTTTTCATTGGGTAATATAAAAAAATTCACCTTCCCGCTCCTTGTCTTCACCCGCTCTTTATTATCTTTTCCTACAGATGTTGTACTAACCAGAGCAATTTCAAGTTTCTTTTATGAGAAAGTTTTGTAGTACTGCTCTCTTCCATATCCACTTAATGGTAAATCTTCAACCTTCAATGATGAGCAAGGTGCTGTACAACCATTAAGAAATTGTTCACAGTCTTCATAAATTCTCTCTCCTGGCTCAAACAGGCCATGCTTGTTCCTTGAACCCCTACAGCCTAAAGGGAAAAGCTCTCAGTAATTTCTTATGCAGTACCACGCTTCATGATACAGAAGATTAGCACCTTCTTCAGCTATATGCATTAAAAAAAACCAACATGACAACATCCCTGACACAAACCCAGATGGTTTTCAGTTGCAAGTAATCAGAAATAATGCTTTTCCATAAACAGCAATGGGCTTCTGCATGTTAAGAGAAGTCCCTGCTTTGCATTTCACCTCTGCAGCTGAGATCCATGAGTGCGCTGCTGTCACCCCACTGTTTGGTTGCTGCTAATGGTCTGCATTGGCCTCCTGTGCTATTCAGGCACTGCAAGCTGACTACACGCAGACACAGCACACTGTGTCAGCTGCTCCAGAAACACCACACAGAAGTAACAGGTTGATCATATCCGATGGTTTCCCTTCTTGCGTTTCTTTTACTACACAGAGCTTTTGCTACTTACAAAGCTGTAAAACAAAACCTTTCCACCTATACAACCTCTGAGGAACAAGCATTATAATGGACTTACTGGCTTATTCTTTGTGCCATATTGCAGCACCCTGAGGAAGTTGCACAGGCAAAAATCAATGCCAAGATAAAAAGCAATATTGAATTATCAGTTTGACCTGTAGAATTCCCACATTCCAGAGCATATGAGAAACTGCTAATCACAGCCTAAACCTCTGATTAACCACCTGAAGCAAGCAATGAGTCAGCTGCAGGAGTACAGGTGAAGGCAATTCAGCTGTGCTACCAGAAGGGGTGGAGCTTGACTCCACCTCTCCTAGATCTCATTTAAGGGCTGACTTCCTCTGGAGATTGCTCCTTTGTGGAGTTTACTTCAACACTGGTGAGCATTTTCCATTTATCATAGATTATCTTTCTATCACGATAATCTTTCGTACAAAGCATCTGTTTATCTCTCAACTGTATAACTGTACAATTGTATACTGTACACAGAGATTCCCTGTCAGTCTGCTGTGAAAAAGAACATACAGCTGAGAAGCAGAATAGCACTCCATGGGATAACAGTACAGAATATTTTGAGAGGTGAACTGATACAAAAAAAAGGGATAGTGTGCACACAATTAACAGTGAAAATACTTTAAATCAGCATAACAAAGAGAGATGAACACACTTGTGCTCAATACAGTTAAACAGCTGTAATTAGATCAAAAGGATTGGACTGATGTATCATCCCTTTGTAGACGTGGCCTTAGAAGGTAGGTCAGGAGCTATCAGTAAAACAGTTTTAGTACTGCAGCTTTTATCTAACAAGGCACAGCCACACACTGACTCTAAAGAAAATACTACCTGGTAGAATTATCAAATTCTAAAGAAAAGAATTTATAGGGAAGCATTCTAAAACAACTTAATTTTTGTCAGCAATAAAACCTCTGTGGCAGATTGGATAATACTAAAATATCTTCTGCATAAACAACATACAATATCTCAGTTACAAATTAATTCATCTCAAGGATTTGATGGCCTTCATTGAATTGTTCCTTCAGTTAAGGTGTCGAGATGGAAATGGTGAATTCTAATTTGCTGTGTTCTTTTAAAACTTTTTTTATTGAATTTTAATAAGGCAGCATGCTGCTGCATGCAGCATGGTTACCAAACTTCAGAGATGAGCAAGACATGAAGCAGCAGATAGTATGAAGAGGATACATGTGAGGAAATGTAAATAGTAGGGAACATCACGAAATCAAAAACATAAGACAGAACTGAAAGTACATGTAAGACCCCTTGGGAGAGCAGAGGAGATGAAGCAACAACTGAGCTGAAATATATCAGACTTTCCTTACTCAGAAATAACAAAACACCAACAGGAAGCTCTAATCTAGTTGAAGTAAAGACCCATCATATCTAGGGGAATGAAGATAGGTTTATCTTAAAGTAAACATGGAATGAGTAGATGAAGCAAGGACAAAGTTTGCAGGTGCTTACAAATATATTCATCAAACACTCAGAATCAAAAAGAACACCCTCAACTCCCATAAGTAATGGAGACATTATAAAAATGCTGAAAGTAAAAAATAACCTTATGTTGAACAAATATAAGATGTACTGTTTAAACTTGGAAAAAAGCAAACAAACAAAAAGCACTGTGGTAACTAGTCAGAAGAGCTGGAACCATCAGAATTAGCTGCAGTGTTACTATGGAATTAGGAAGAGATGCAGTCTGCACATTAGCAACCTTTGGGACACAACCAGCACTCCAAGCCACACCAGTTATAGTGGCTGCAGTTTTCTCTCTGGTAGTTCTATTGTCTAGGATGTAGCCTGATAAATAAAGGAGTAAATGATGACATATCTGCACACTGTAGCAGGTCTGGGTGAAGACCAGGAATGTCTTTCTGATCTTTTGGTAAAAACAGTGGCGTTATCACTAACAAGATAACATGGTTAATTGGAAGCCACCAAATAATATCTTAACATAGAGGACACTTGTGAGTGAAGAAAAACTGGCTTAGTTTGCAACTGCAAATGTTGAAGGGAAAGCTGGAAAATTATAATAGTGCTAAACAATTACCACAGCTGCTTCAGAAGTGATGCCTCCTATATTACACTGGCTCAGAATGCCACAGGCAGGCGTTGATGGCATGGCAGTAGAAGTTGAACCTCCCTGCCAATAGCCCATTATATTTTGTTGCCATATGGCAGAGGGTAGCAGAGGGGCACACTGACAGAAGGGTGTCTGACATGGACATGCATATGAAGCAAAGGTGTGGAATCGAATTCCTCCATGTGGAAAAAAAAAAACAGCATGGCATTCATTGACACTCGTTGAACACTTATTGAGATCAAGCAGTAGATGTGAGCACAGTGAGGTGGTGGGTGCTGCATTTCAGCAGTGGCGGCAGTGCAGATTTTGATGAGTGTGGCATGCAGGCTCTTGTTCATTGTGAAAATGCACAGCTAACGGTGGTGACTATGTTGAAAGGAGTGTTTTGCAGCTAAGATTTTGCTCTATCAAATAGTGTTATCGTGCCCTTTGTATCTGTTGTTGTTTCCATAGAAATAATGGGACGGCATTACTTTCAAAGAGACCTATGTATATCTTAAACAGTTGTTAGAAACTAGGGAAAAAAAAAAAAAAAAAAGCATTTTATTTTTTTCCTTGCAAGATTTGTTCTGGTCAGAGACAGGTCTATGAAACACATCACTAATTTATGAAGTTGGCAGAACTAATTTCAATTAATAACCTACCAAACTTGTGAGACAGAGGGAAGAAGAAACAAATGACCCAGTGTTAACAAAGAACCTAGCATATACATTCACAAGTTGGAGAGCATTTTCTTTCCTTATTTGCACCAAAAATACTGCTATCTGTATCTACATAACACCCATCACCCTAAAGATATCTTTAGAAGTTCCCATCTCCAATAGAAAAGCCAGAAACTGCAGTAAGATGAGAGGGACACTGACATGTAGACTGACAAAGGTGCAGAGTTTGCTTGACAAGTCTGTGTAATTTGAAAGAGGAATGACTGGGCCACACATTTTCTTAACATGACTGTTTACTAATCACCAAAGGTTAAATTCAGATAAAACCTAGGAAGCTAGAGAGCTGCTGATTTCTGAAGTGGCCCTTCCACATAGCTGCAGAAAATAAAACATCAGTGTCAGAACGTAACCTAACTCATACAGGGAACCATGGGAGAACACTGAGGAAACAGCAAACGGGAAAAAGAAAACAAATCATTGCATTCTGAGTATCAGAAAGTGCAAAACAGAGAAAACAGCAGCACAGTATGCAAAAGACAGTATTAAGGAAATACGGTATGGCCACCTAAATACATAGCCCCATGGCTGAGCTCACTGAAGTCACCTTGTGGTGCTCCCTCCATTATCAAGATGTGTTTGGTTACAGGTGGCTCCCTCTGGTTGTCTTTTACCAAGTACGATTCTGTAGCAGAACAACACAAAGTTTCTTAAGTCTAAATCAAGACTGTTCTCATCTTGTATCTTATTCTGCCCCAAGTTCAGTTTATCCAGGTGAACTCCAGCTATGCAAGCCTTCTCCTGAACATGAAACAATCCAGAAAAGAGCTAGTGGAGGAAAGTGGACTAAATCACATTCACCAAAGTATTTATTATACATCTAGGCCAGATGAAACTTAGGTGCTAGGAAGAGTAGAAAAACAAAACAGATTCACAAGTTTCTTAATTTAAATTAATCTACTAAAGTAACAGAGAAACAAGAGTTGCTGGCAAGAGCAACAGATATCTATCAATTCCAGCTTGCTGCTTATAGCAACATGCACGGATTGAAAAGCAGTTGGCTCTAAGTCCTCTCAGATATCCTCAGGCTGAGGGATTGTTAAATTGTAATCAATGTGAATACATAACCCCCAACGGGCACTGCATTACTTTTGTGACTGCTGATCTGCTGATTTCATAAATTGTCTTGAGGTTCTTTGTTATGAAAGACATTGTATATAATTATGGGGGGAGGGGGGGGGAAGAGAAGAAGACAACTGCAACTTCCAGGCCTGATCCTGTGCAAACTGAGTATTCTTTGACTACTCAGCAGTTCACAGCATCAGAACGCTGCAGATGTGAGTCCAGTGTTAAAGATATAGTCTGGAAGGAATAACTTGAAGTTATACCATAGAGATCTATCAGTTCAGGGGAAGACTGTGGGCAGAATCCTAAAAAAAAAAAAAAAAAAAAAAAAAAAAAAAAAAAAAAAAAAAAAAAAAAAAAGTCACAGAATTAAAAAAAAAAATTAAGCATTAAAACCATTAAGTCATCCAAGTCCATTTACAATTATTGATAGTAAATCCATCTACTCCAGATGGGAAGAGGTCAGTCTCTTCTTTTTCCAGGGCAAGTCTATGAATAATTTGAGTGATTAAAGCTCAAGGCAGGTGTGAAAATGAAAACGATCAGCAAAGCACAAGGGTAAGAAACCATGGTCACATGAAGATAACACAGCTTTCCTCCTGAAATCAAACAGAGGCCCCCTCCATTTTCTCCAGTCCCTACAGAACATAAAATACAGAAGAGTTCATGTGTTTTGTTTTGTTTTTTCTTCCCCTAAAAGAGTTGTCACTTTTTGAAGCACATTGAAATCTTATTTTTACTTTTTAGGTTTCCTCTTCCTTCTTCTATCAGAGATGACCTAAATTTTGAGCTGAAGCATTCACAAGATGCTTGCTGGGAATATAAAACAACAGCAAAAACATCAGGCTGCAAAAACAGCAAAATAATAGAAAGGAAAATTATAGTGAAGACCTTCCTGAATAACAGGAGGTTACAAACACTGCAGAAATAGATGCTGAAGTAGTACTATCCAGAGACAGTGGACACAAAACGATTGCATTTACAGAAACCTAGTTGAAGACAGGTGGGAAGGATGCAAAACTAAAGTGAGCGAATGGCAACAGTTCTGCTAACACCCAGCATTTCTCAAAATGTCCCCTCAAATATATCACTCTATTCCTTGTACAAAATCATCAGAGACACAGACATCCAAAAGACTCTTGGTGAAAATAAATAAATGAAAATAAAACCAAAACAACAAAAACCCTCACAATTTGAGAGCTCTCTAGGAAAGTAATGGAGTTAACCAACTACAGACAGGGGCGGAGGCTATAAATCTGCATGTTATAAACCAAAGAGGGAAAATGCACAGAATAAACATACACAACACACAGACAGGTAATCAGTACTACAGACTATGGAAGATTCACGCAGCTCACTACTTAAAAAAAAAAAAAAAAAAAAAAAAGCCATTGCATTTTAGTTTGTTTTTGTCAATTCCATCTTAAACAGACAACAGAAACTAAGATTATAATCTGTGCCTTTTTAAAATTCCATTCAACAGATGTTCATAAACAGACTTGAGCCAAATTTCAGTTCCCCAAAAGGATATTCAGCTGGAGAACTTTTACAAATGGATGATAAAGTCCTTCTTTTTCCCTTGTAATAACTGCTTTTCTGAGACCTCAAATCCGCTCTTAGCCTCATTCCAAAGTTCCCACCAGCATAAAATGTATTTTTAATTTCCATTTCCTATAACATTTTTTTCCCCCAAAACAGCACTGACTTTCCCAGCACAAAACAACTCTCCTTCAGTCCCTTTCTGTGTTGTATCCTCAGTGCAGTATGAAGCACTAAGGCTCTCTTCTTTAAAAAAAATAAAAGAAAGATAGAAAAAAAAAAATCCATCTGATCCCAATAAATATTTAACTCAATCAAAGGAAAGAAGAATTCAACAATTAAATATGAAAATTCCATCGGGGGAAAGAAAAAGGGGGTGGGGTGGGGGGTGGAAGACTAAGCTGTAGAAATTCAGGGGTTTTTTGTTTTGCTTTTTTGTTTTTTTAAGAGAACGACTGCTCAGCAGCTCCTTTTGGGACACAGTGAGATGATTTCCTTAAAAGTATTGTCTAGAAATACCCCAAATCACACCAATTATAAGCCTCTGGAGGATTTAAGATACAGTACAAAATTAAGAAATATCAGAACACATAATGAAAACAGTGTTGCATTTTCTTGTTTATGTGAAAAACGTTGGAGAGGGCTGAAGTGAAAGGTTTTATTTTTACTTAATTACCCTCAGTGTTCACTGGGGACTACTTAGAAAGGGGATCTTACATTTGGACCTAAATGCAAGCAAGATTCAGCCTTGATCTTATTTCTTCTGGCAATGTGTTTCTTAAATTAGAAGTCCCACAACTAGAATGTTGATATTACACCACCGCGTTCCTCCACCACCTGAGAGTCTCTTATGTATTACCAATTTATTAATCCAGGAAGCAGTTAGCATAGGGAAAAAGGGGGAAAAAAAACAGCAAAACAACATCTCAACAAACAAAGGCATTGTTTAAAATGAAAAACCAAGCCAGAAAATACTATTTTGTAGGTTTGTAGCATCCAAGGATTTAAATGTATTTTGAAATATGGCATCTTACAGAAATTTGAGAAAAAAAAAAAAAAAAAAAAAACAACAGAAAAAAACCAAACCCCTAACTTTTAGGTATGGTGAAAATAACACGTTAATTGAGTGAGCATCCACCTGTGATGCAATTACAAGAGTCTCCTACTGCAGCATTTCACGTATTTAATCCACCTTCTGGTTACAGCTTACAAGTTTGTGCTATGTAGAGGGAACAGCAGAGCTGGTTAAAGATTTTCTCTTGCTTCAGATACTCTGCAAGCTTCTCATTAACTCATACATGACTTTAATCAGTGCTGAAGCACACGCTTCTTCCAGCATGCATCAGGACTTATCTGGGGGGAAAAAAACAAAACACAAAAACTCTCACTCAATGCAATATTATCGTACACATGAATCAGTAAAGAATAAAGCAACCTTTTTGTACAGTGACTGCCGATTTTCATACGTGAAGGGTTAAACTGACCTTCACTGATTCACAAAAGGTAATAAAATAGAACTTTAAGGAAAAAAAAAATGGAGCACTTCAAGAGATTATTATCAAGAGCAACGATAGAAGACAAAACCTTATTCTTAAAGCACAGATGCTTCTAAAACGAGAGATCACACGTTTATAAAAAGCACACTGCCAAGCCCTTATAATGAATAAGCAAAACAAGGGGAATTGGTTCTTTCTCGCACGTCTCAGAGGAAAGGGGGCATTCAGTCGATACGCTCGCAGAGCCAGATGCGTGCTTTGCACTTATGCAGGGCTGCGAGCTGGTATTAGCTGGTGGGGGGAAAAACAGAGTCAGCCTGAGAAAAACCCATCAGAGCTCCTGTCCTCCCCTTTCAGCGTTAATGGGAGGGATACGCGGCTGTGGGAGCTGCAGTGGGGGATGGGGCTGCGGAGGGGGTGGGGAGAGCGGCGCGAGGCGTCGCGATTAGCGCAGCCTTGTTCTGCTGCTCTGCTCCCAAGGCGGGCACGTGGGGCTCGGGGAGCCGAGCAGGGGCTTCATTTAGCTTTTGTCTTCTCACCGCAGGGCTAAGGGGGGGGGGGGACACGGGGCCGCGGCGCTGGGGAGCGGTAACGGGGCGGTGCGGTGGCCGGCGAGGCCCGAAGCCAAACCCAACGCCCGGGGGAGTTCCGGGCCGAACTTCCCTCGCACGACCCAGCGAGTCTCCGCGGGACGGGGCCCACCTGCGGGCCGCGGGGCGGGCGGAGGGACTGCGAGCGCCGACAGAAACGCCGCTTCTCGCACAGGGCGAGGGCGGCCCGGGCCGCTCACCTGCCGCCAAGGGCCGCGTCCCATCAGGCGGGGCCGAGCCGCGACCCCGGGCCCTCCACCTCGAGGCGGGGGAAAACTTTTCCCCTAACTCGGCCTTCCGCGGCTCCCCCGCGCCCGTCCGCCCGCGGGCTGTGAGGCAGCAGCCGCCCCTCAGCGCCGCTCCCCCGCGGGAGGGGGCGGGGGCGCAGTTCCCGGCTCCACGCCGCGTTTTCCCGCTCACCCCTCCCTCGCGCACAGCGCCCCGTGCCGTCTCACTCCTCCGCGCCCGCGGATCTCTCCGCCGCGGCCGGCTCTTATTTTTCTAACCTCCCTTCCCCCCACTTTCTCACTTTTTCCGCGCAAGTCCACAGGACGAGAAGAAGAGCTAAACGCTTATCTCCCCCCGCTTCTATAAGAATCTGCCGCGAGAGGAGAGCGGGACGGCGTTTTATGGCTGCTTAGAGCAGAGAGGTGCTGGGACTACTTTGCGTTCCTGCCACGGCTTCGGCGGAAGGGGCGCGCTGTGCGGGAGCTGAGCGGTGCTGCGGCTCTCCTCAGCGCTTCCTGGAAACTCCCGCTCAGGAGGAGGGGGGCGGGGGGGGAAGTGGCAGAGAAAGAGTCCCAGGCCGGCTGCGGGCGGGGGCGCGCTCCCTTCTCACCGCCGCCCCCGTGAGGCGCGCACGGACCCGGGCGGCCCCCAGCGCCATTTCCCTTTGTGGAAAGTGACGGATGAGCTCCTCAGACCCCCTCCTCCACCGTCGAGGATGGCCCTTTTCTCCCTCATAACGCATGGAGTCCCTTCATGAGGGAGAACTCTTCCCGGGGTCGCGCCCGGGGAGTGGTGGAGTGTGTAGTTACCGCTCGGGGGGAGGGGAGCGGAGTTTGTAAATGGAAGCACGGGTACGGGAGCGCCCAGCGCGGACAGGCTGCGAAGCTCCGGATGCAAAGAGCTGAGAACAAAAAAAAAAAAAAAAAAGTGAAATCCCTCCCTCTGCTGCCCCCTGGCTGCCGAGTGGGAAAACGGGAGGGGAGGGAGAGCCCGCCGGTGGGGTCCATAAGGGACGGGGACGCGAGGCGTCAGACCGCGCTGCCCATGTGAGGAGCTCGGAGCTCCGCCGGGAGCCGCCCGCCGCCCTCACGGCCCTGCGTGAGATCTGGAATGGGGCGAGGTCCGGCTGGTGACCGGCCGCGGGTGGTGTGCCGCAACGGTCTGTCATGGCGCCAGCCGTGTGCAGTATCCTTAGTGATGGTCTGGACGGGGGGATTCAGTGCACTCGTGAATGGTGCAGGTGACACCGGGTTGGGAGGGAGCGTCGATCTGCCTGAAGGTCGGAAGGCCTTGCAGAGAGACCTGGGTGGAGGCCAGTGGGATGAGGTTCAGCAAGACCAAGTATTGGTCCTGCACTTTGGCCACAACAGCCCCACTCAGCACTGCAGGGATGGGGCACAGCGGCCAAGAGCTGTGTGGAGGAGCAGGACCTGGGGGTGCTGTTAACACTGCTAAACACCAGCCAGCAGGATGTCCAGGGGGCTGAGGAGCTCAACGGCATCCTGGTTGTCAGCAGCAATGCAGCCAGCAGGAGCAGGAGGTGCCCATCCCTCTGTACCTCAGTGCTGTGCTCAGTGCTGGGCCCCTCACTACACTGAGGCCCTGGAGTGTGTCCAGAGAAGGGAATGGAGCTGTGAGGGGGTCTGGAGCACAGTGCTATGGGGAGTGCCTGAGGGAACTGGGATGGCTTTATCTGGAGGATGCTCAGGGGAGACCTCGTCACTCCCTACAGCTACCTGAAGGGAGGCTGTGGCGAAGTGCGGTCAGCCCGTTTTCCCAGATACCAGCAATAGGACATGAGGTAATGGCCTTAAGTTGCACCAGGATAGGTTCAGTTTAGAACCAGTTAGAAAAAAAATATTCTCAGAAAGAATGGTTCCACATTGGAACAGCCTGCCTGGGGAGGTGATGGAGTCATCATCTGTGTTCAAGACAAGGGTAGATATGGCACTGTGTGATGTTGTCTTAAGTGGTCACAGGCATGGGTTGGTGGCTGAACTTAATGTGGTTAGTGGTTTTTCTGACCTTAATGATACTATTCTGCCCTGACTTGGGGCTGTGGGTCACTCAGACATCAGAACCATTCCTGCACAGAACCTGTGGGTTCCAACAGCACTGTGGCTCCACTCAGGAAAAGCAGGTGATATGTAATGGAATGATGTGGAAGTGCCCGTAAATCCTGTTAGCCATCAAGCATTTCCATAGAAATGTCCTGATTCCCAATGTCCCACACCTTTCATGAGCTTCCATTTCCTTATCGCTGTTCCTAAAATTTGTATGTGGCTTCATTTACAAACATAAAACCCAGATATAAATCTAGGGTGAAGGGTTTTCAGCCTTATGCCCCCGACCTGTGTGTCTCATGAAGTTCTGTCTCATTCATTGCTCAAGCTCAACCTGTGTGGTGCAGGGAAGATGGGTATCCAAGTTTTGGGAATCTTGAGGACAAAAATAAGACATGATATGACTGAGCTCCTCCTGTCCTGACCAATTGCAGATGACCTGTTCTCTGCTTTAGGCTTCGGATCCCTCTTAGCATCTGGCTTTTTGTTGCTCTTTTTGTTATGCTTTTATTATTTTGGTCTTTGTACTCCAGTCAATTCAGAGTGTTTTGTAGATACGTGTTTTTTTCTGTCAGCCTTGTACTGCTTCTACCATCAAAATATTAAAACACAAAAGCTTGCTGATTATTCATCAGCAGATCTTTGGATTTGCACACAGGCTGCTTTCTTGGAGCAAGTCAGCAAATTAAAACCAGCTCCCTCCAAAAAATCCTTTTTGCTGAAAATTGATTGTTTTCAGATCCTTTTGCCCCTCAGTAAAAAAAGCGGGTCCTGGCGAAAGCTGATAGCCACAGCTATTGAGAAGCCAATAGCATACCAGATTCTGATGCTGGTTATGTTGGAGTAATTGCCATTCTGTGTTTAGATAGCAGGAGATGGGAAAATGTCACTTTATGTGTCCCATTGGAATAAATCTTCCTAGATACTTCAGGGCGATGAAGTATCTGCTAACAAAGAATTGTTGGAACTGAGCAGGGATCGGAACTGAAAAGCTTTGCATTGCTTGGTAGATAGTTTAAATTATCATGGGAGAATTATCAAAAGCCTAGAAAAACCCAAACACATTCAAATGAAGTACAGAAATTTGTAGTGTCCAACTGTAAGAAATACAAGTATTGGAAAAGGGAAAAAAAACCCACCAAACCCACATCTCCTGGATTTCGTGATCTCTTAATAAAGGAAATACGCCTTGTTCTAAACTCCTTTTTGTGCTCTGGTATTAGTTACTGCTTGTCTTTTTCTTTTCATGGAAACCAGTACAGACCATGCTAATATTAGGGGCCTGAGTGGTTCTGGTGGTTCCTCAGGGCTGTTTAATGAAGCCGCTCATGCCTGTAGCCTGACAGAGCAGCCCTCGGCATGCCCATGAGGTGGGAAGGTGCTGCTGGCAAAGGTTAAGGCTCTGACATTAAGTATAAACCAATGATTCTGGCTGAAGTTTGTTCAATTTATGATGCTGACTGCCTGGCCAGCAGACAGCTTAGGGTTTGGAACTGTTTCACAGCTGAGAGGTAAAGGTTTTGCTTACAAGTAAGTGATGTAAAAGCACTGCTGATAATAGATGTGATATGAATCCCCCTCCTACTGTCACATCAGCTTTCAGCACCAGGTAGAATCACAGAATCACCTGATTAAGTAAAAAAAAATAATTTAAAAAAAAATTTAAAAAAAAATGAGAAGATAATCTGATAGAGGCTTGTGCTTAATTTTAAATAACTACTGGGTCAGGTATAATTTCCATCCCTGTATTCTTAACGTTCAGGTTTACGTTTCTATGGGTGAGTGGAGATCACTCTGGACCTGGACTGGCAGCACCCAGAAAAGCAGAGGGCTGCTGCTCCTGCGCTGAGTGCACTGGGCAGGGGAAGTAGTACAGTGCTCCCGCAGAACACGGCCGGGTGACGTCACTGAGCAGGAAGCTCTGCTCGTCAGCTCTCAAGCCTCCTGCTAGGCCTCTGGCAGAGAATGAGGGGAGTTAAAGGAGCTTCCCAAATGGGAAAGTCGGTTAAATGATTTATTTGTGAGTCAGCAGCTGAAGCAACATTAGCATGGGAAGGGAATCCCACTATTAATGAAAGAAACATTTTTGTGCCTGCATGCTTAAAGTGAAATCCCATGCAACGCTACAGCCCAGTCACAGCTCCTAAAACGTACAAAACCACACGATTTCAGTGCTCTGAGTGTAGACAGCACAAATGTGGGGGAGTCAAAAGGAGGTGACATGTCTTGCTCCAATTTGCTGCAGCTGAGGCCCTTTCCTCTTCCTTGGCTTCTCACTGGAGAGTGCAGCATGTGGCACAGAGATGTGTTATGGTAGCACAGCATGTACGGGTTATGGAGTGAGCCCAGCTGAGTGCAGAGCAGTAAGGGAAGAAGAGGTCTGCAGGTGATGGGTGGCTTTTGTGCTGACAGTGACAATGAATGGTGAGTGCAAAGCTTAGCAAACCTTGTCTGGGACAAACTCAGATCATGCACAGCTTTGTGCTGCAAATTGTTAATGCAGATAGCAAGGATCCAGAGCACAGCGTAGTGCTGTGCAGGTCACAGCCAAGGAAATATGAAGTTTCAGCTTCTCAGAGTTGAGAAGTTAAAGAAATATTCATGTCCTTGCTGTAAATGCAAGGTAAATTATTCATTCTCTCTCACTCCTCCCCCCACCCCAGCCCCCCCGTTCCCTCTCTCTAGTTCAGTTTATTCTTTTCATGCTTTAATCGTTTTGACACCAAGCTGTACAAAAGTAATTTAAAATTAACATGACTGACACTTGGTGGATAGCAGGACCGGAGTGGAAGTCCACCTCCTGCTCAGGACTGCTGTGCAGGCAATGGGATTGGCTCAAGCAGTTGATGGGGACCAAGGAAACAGCAAACAATTAATTTGCTAATGTAGTTTTCTATTTAATTTGAAACCAGAAAATTGTCAGGCACCCATCAGCCCACAAGCGAGTGGACACAAGGCACCACTGCGCTCCTGATAGCGAAGAGGGGTCACAGTAGATTAGATGGCAAAACAATTTCTTACACAAGTTCCAGTGGCATTTAAGACTTGCCGTCATGTCTTTGCATTTAAGTTCAGCAGCCCTGCATTTTTGTGCATGCAATAACTGCCTCTTTGAGTGGGAAGGAGGCAATGCACACATGTTGCAAAGAATCCCAGAGCCTCTGCCAACGTGGCAATGCTGTGGGTGTGTAGCAGTGTGCAGGGAGAGCTGCAGTGCTCACGGAGTGCTGGTGAAGCATAACAAGCTGCATAGAGACTAATGTGCTCTGATGGAGAAATGCTCTAATTTGATTTCCTCCCTTCAGCTGTGAAGGAGAGTATGTAATTTCAGATCTGCTTGGAGTGGGTCTTTTGAGCTTATGTGCCCTTTATGCTTGATTTTAGGCCTGGTTTTGATGCAGTAATGGAACCGTGTCTATTTATTTTGTGTGTCCAGTTCCAGATTTCACTCCTGGCTCATCAGAACTGGTTCATCAGGACCAAAAAATTGCTGCAGCTCAAATTTCCATCTCATGCATCTGACTGGATTTGCAGCTGTGCTTGCCGGTGAAGTTGTGAACACATTAAGTAAATTGGTTCATTACCAGCAGAGGGAGCGTGGGTCAGGCTGGGTTCAGCAGGGAGTCAAGAGGCCAAAACGGGGATCGTCTCTCGAGGAAGTGTTGCTTTGCTGCTGGAATGGTTTCCTAAACCCAAATGAACCCAGAGATGTGACACATGCAGGGCTAGGACCACTCCCGGGCTCCCCAGCCCGCAGATCTCCTCATCCCCTTCTTAGAAGATGCTCCGTAAGTCAGAGTCACTAGATGGTACTGTTGCTGTTTAATATTTATGCCTCTGTGGACTGGCTGCTTGGGGAACTCGCGTTTCTGCTGAGAGATAAAGAAAGGCCTCATAGCTCATCAGGCAAACACGAGGAAAGAACTGAAGGAGTCAGGAGCTCAGTTCTGCTCCTGTAATTCTGTGGCTGGAAGCATGGCAGAGGGGTTTCACTCTGGCTGCTCTGCTTCCTGGAGAGGAAACATAGTCAGGCTGGCCCTGCCCATAAAGGCCCAAAACAGCTCTTGGAGACCTCCATCTGCAGAGGGTGGTAGCTTTGCTGGGGGGATGCCATCTTAGGGGGCTCAGCCTGCACAGGTTCTCTGAACCCCCAGAAATAGCCCAATGACATTCATCATGTGAACCTTAGCACTGCAGGAAGTCAGCAACCTTCCCACAGCAGCCAGTGGCAACAAGCAGGTCATTGTGCTCTGCATAGTCCCAGCCAGAATGCACTCATACCAGTCCATGGGGCTGCTACAAGAGGGGAAAGTCAGGCCAATTAAATCAGGCAGCGCTGAATCCCTAATTGACATAAATGAGGCAGACAGACAGCTGGGGGGGCGATGGAGCAGGTGTCCTGGCTGAGAAAGGGCTGGAATGCACCCTGGGGTCCTGCTGTGCCCTGTAAATATCTCAGGCAGTGGCAGAGCTGTGGTAGAGTGGGGTTGTTCTTAAAACAAACTACAAACAACCCCCAAAGAACCCCCAAAACTAGCTTTTACTGTGCACGTTGCATAAAACTGTTTTTGCTTCATGCAAGTTGCATGTAAGGCCCTGCAGCTGAACGATGGCAAAGTAATTTTCAACCCTATTTGTTTCTTTTTCCACATCTGGGCACTGCCAGACTGAGTATTCTCCTTCTGATTTATGAGGGAGAATCCTGTCTCCTCATGGAGACCCTTCAAATATGAATTAGTACATTCCAAATTACTGAAACCTGTGCTTTGCAGAGCGATGAGGCACGGAGGCTGAGGGGGCGCCACCACTGCACTCTGTGCAGGAAACCAGAATTACCAGCCCACGGCACAGCCTCACCCTGGGCGTCGTCCTGATGGAAACAAACGCTGGTGGGCATTTTCTGCAAAAATCTCACCTGTGCCACACAGAAAACAGAGGACACCTTCAGGAATGGAGCACTCAGGGCCTGCATGGAGAACTGGAGTGGAGAAGCCCAAAGAGTGGTGAGTGGGAAGAGAGCAAATAATCGTTAACAGAATCATTTTCTGATGACTTCAGGCAGAGGAGGAAGGGATTTGCCTTGCAGCTCTGGAAATGACGCTCACAGATCTGTGCTGGTGGAGGCTCCTGTAAGTGAAGTCTGAACCCAGCCCTTGTTGTAATTCCGTAATTTGAATATCATTTTCACAGACCTTGCAAGATGCAGATGAATGAGAGATTCCTGGCTTTGAGTCAAATGCAACAGTAATTAAATGTTTATAAACACTGAGCTTGTGGAGTGCTATTATCATATACAGGAAAGCAATAGGCAGTATTCTACTGACTGGAGCAGAGTTTGAAGCACACTGAGCACAGCATACTCCTGCAGCTTTCTTCTACAGGTGCTAACAGAGCATTGTGAAGAACATTACCAGGCTCCTTTTATTATAACCAGAATGTCAACTAGAATTGCTTTCTTCCATATGAGCATGTGTGATTGCAAAGTTTTTCCCTCTGCAATAAATTTCCCTGCCGATGGGCAGCATGCTGTTATCATCTTGGGAAATGAGGAAGCGTTGCCACTTCTGATCTCTCCCATCATGCTGTAGATGTTCCCACCTGTTACAGGTTTTTACCACCATCTGCTGTTTAAAAATAAGACAGCACTGGAGATACCATCACACAGAGTCTGTGCTCTTTTGATAAGCTAGAAGCAATGCCAGCTTATCTAGGATGGTTGGTGTAATTGGCACATTCCACTTTTGTTCCTTCAGCCCCAAACATATTTCAGCTTGTTCCTAATTAGGAAGTGAATGATTTCTTGGGAACCCAGGAACCAGTGAGCAGCAGCTGAGAGCCAGACCCCAGCATTCTCCCACTGCCAAACCTGACCCAAAGAATCATGCAATCATAAAGTCGTTGGAGTTGGAAGGGATCTTACAAGAACTTATGGATGTTTCCTTAAGAGAGAACCACAGGCTCTGCAGGGTGTGAGGAACTCAAAGAAAGCCTCTATTTTCTCAAAAATACCAGTACTTGCCTCTTACTGTCTCATGCTGCTGCTGTGTAATGGAACAAATGCTCCAACCAAGGATTCTTTTGCTGCTTCCTAACTGAAAGTAAATATCAGTTTTTGTCCCAGGAAAAACAAGAGCACCTTGGACCTCACAAAATGTCCGAATCAAAGTTCTTATCACCAACGCTCTCAGTTTTTGTTGCATGGCTTAAAAAGCAGCAAAATATTCTTAACAGTGCTTTTTCCAAAAAGAAGAGTTTACTCCAAATGGGTTCTAAGTGGCTTCACCCGGTCAATGCACTGCTTCTATTGCCACAGGTTCAGGTGAAAAAAAAAACACCCCAGTTCTTAAAGTCTGATACCAAACAGAGGATGCAGCTATGTGAACCTTCTTGAGTTGCTGGCCCATTTACAACATCACTCCCATATTTAACATTTATAACCCCCTTCACATGCATCCTTTAAAGAGTCAGTGGCTCCTTTTGTAAGTGATCGGCTACTTACTCTGGCATTTTACACGCACTTCCCGACAAAAGAGACCTTTTACATGTCAATTTATTTTCAGACAAGCATATCTGAAAGGGAGTTTCTCTCCAGAGCAGAATTAGTATTAATGGCAGGTGTTCTGGCGCTGCACAAAGGAGGAAGGCAGCAAGTGAGCTGTGCTGAGTGGCGAGACAGCTTGATGTGTTAATAACCAGAGCAAGAAAATGGAGTGGCAGTAGACCTCCAGCTTCCATAGCATGAATGAAGGTTTTATTCATTGCCTGCCCTGTGCTTGAAAAAGATGTCGATATGTTTAAAATGTTGTCTTTGCTTTCAAAAGGGGATTACATTGTTGAATGTTACATGAAAGCACAGCACTTGCCCCACATCCTGGCGTGTGCCTACGACCCCAGAACATCCTGAGGCCCTGCTGGGGGCTGGTGGCACCTTGAAGCCAACCCATCCTGGTCTTTTCCCAGCAACTTGTGGCAAAGCTGCAGGAAGGAGTTAAAACTGCATAAACTGATATAAAGGTGGGGGCTGGCAGAGGGTGCATGGAGCTGTGCTGCATTTCACTATGGAAAAAAGATGATTGCTTAGAGAGTTACCAGACTTCACTTTCCAAACAGCCCAAGAACTCACGGTGGGAACAGCTACCAGGCCAAAATGCATTTATTTATGCTCCATTTAATTTGACAGGTCAGTACCACATCATTAAGAGGAAGGCACGGCTGCTTTACGCAGTGGGAAGAAAGAAAACAGTCTCTCAGCTGGGTCAACCCTTCTGCAATAGAAAACACTGCTGATTTATGCTCCCAAATGGGAAAGCTCAACCTTTCCTACACAGAAGCTGCATTTACACAGAGAGAGATGCTCGCTGCTATCTCCAGGCCACGTGGCTGTGGGTTAACACAGTACCCAGGCACTGCTGAATAATTCCAGGTAGACTCCGTGATTAGAAGCTGGATCCCAGATTGCATCTTTCCAAAGCTTTCCTTCAGATATAGGACAACAGGTTGAAGGAGCCCTGCTTTCACTCTGAGTAATGATGTGACCTCCATTCAAATGATAGCAGTTAATCCCTCTATATTTTGGGAAAGGTTTAATGCTGTCAGAGAAAACCACAAAGGGAGCAAAGGGCTGCCCGGCCACACAGATACCCACAGCTCTCATACACAGAGATCAACACGTCCTTTATTATTGAGCACTGGAATTAAAAAAGTAACAGCACTTGGTTGATTGGGAACTAATAACCAGAATTTGTCAGTAGCAGAAATTCGCACAAGGACCTTTGCTGACTTCAGTCACACCCTCGTGCACCCGCAGCCTCTGCCATTCTGCTCTGCCAGCACTGGGGCAGCTCCAGCACTGGCCTGCAGGTGAGAGCGGGCCTGGAATTTACTTCTAGCACAGTTCACCTCAAAGTGTTGGTTTCTATTAACACTAAAATGCCCTGAGAGAAGGAGTTCCCCTCCGCAGCCCACATCCTGCCACCTTTCCTGTTGATTCCTACCTTGTCCCAACTAGTTCTCATTATTTCCCACTGCAAAGTGGTGTAATACACCTGAGAGGAGGTGGCCCAATATGCAGCCCTGCTACAGTACTGCTGGTTTGCCTGTCACAGGACAAATGGCACAGCTCTGTAGATCTGTGTGCCCTGGTGGCCAAAGAAGGCCAATGGTAACCTGGAGTGCATTAAAAAAACATGTGGATAGAAGGACGAGGGAGGTGATCCTGCCCCTCTGCCCTGCCACATCTGGAACACCACGACCAGTTCTGGGCTCCAGGCCCTTAATCATCTTTGTGGCCCTCTGCTGGACTCTCTAGATGATCCCTACCTTATTTGAAATGATGTAGCTACAAAAAATATCTGGCCCTACATGGGAAAGGGTGAATCAGAGCTGCTTTTTAGTGCCGCTTGACATCAGTTATACATTCTAGTTCTCATATACACAGATGGATGTCTTTAAAAATCAACAATTTACACTTCAAAAAAGTTTTACAGTGAAGTTCTTTCAGCAAAGATCAGTCCAAGGAAGGAGGAGCCAGTCTACTGCAGGCAGAAGGCACTTGGCCTTGATGTAGATTTGAGAACAAGTCCTCAAGGGGCAGGCGCCGACTGCCCTATGTCCTGCCACACCTCAGTAGTTGTGCAAAGTTTGGTGTAACCACCCCACACTGCCCCATTCTCACAGGGTGGTGGAGGGGAGCTTCTTCACCCGCCGCTGTGCCAGGATGGAAGACTCGATGGGTTTCAGCTGGGGGCTCGGCTTGGAGCTGTTCAGCGCAGAGTACGTGGCAGCCATTGCCCCCTTGGAGAGAAGACACAAGAGTGATCACTCAGGTGTGGGAGATGCTTTACAAGAGCAGGGAGCAGAGGAGCCAGAATCAAAGCCAGGATCATATTGCTTTCTTTCTTTAAGTCTCCCTCATTCGCATGCCGTTCATAGAACGATAGAATCACTGAGGTTTGGAAAAGACCTCTAAGGTCACCAAGTTCAACCCCCACCTGTCCCCACCATGCCCACTGACCATGTCCCTTGGTGCCACATCTCCATGTTTTCCAAACACCTTCAGGGATGGTGACTCCACCACCTCCCCTTGTAGAGAGTGATGAGGTCTCCCCTGAGCCTCCTCCATATAGAACCATCCCACTTCCCTCAGCTGCTCCCCATAGCACTGTGCTCCCTCTCAACTTCATTTCCTTCTCTGGACATGCTCCAGGGACCTTGATGTCTTTCCTGTAGTGGGGGACCCAAAACTGAACGCTTGGGGTGCTGCCTCACCAGTGCCATACAGAGGGACAGTCAATTCCTGCTCCTGCCAGCTGCACTACTGCTGACACAGCCAAGATGCCACTGGCCTTCTTTGCCATCTGGGCACTCTGCCGGCTCATGGTTGACACTTGGCTGAACAACACTCCCAGGTCCTTTTCCTCCTTGCAGCTCTGCCTTGCTGCCCCAAGTCTGTAGGCATGGGTTTATTGTGACCAAAGTCTTGCTGAATTTCATCCCGTTGGCCTCAGCCCATCGATGATCTTGTCCAGGTCCCTCTTTAGAGCCTTCCTACCCTCATGCAGATCAACACTTTGTCCTAATCTGGTGTCAGCTGCAGAATTCCAGAGGGTGCACTCAATCCCCTTGTCCAGATCATCGTGGAAGATATTTAACTGGGCTGGCCCCAGTATCAACTCATGGGGAACACGATCTGTGACTTCCACCAGCTGGATCTAACTCCATTCACCACCACTCTCTGAGCTTATCTGTCCAGTCAGTTTTTCAGAGAACCTTCTTAAGCTTTCCTGCCCCAAACACTGGCATTGTCTCCACAGAGTCCACAGCTCTACAACCTTCCAGTCTGCTTTGCCCACACGAGGCCCACTGCTTTCCAAAGAGCTCAGGGACAAGGAAACCTGGCCCGCTCCCTACCTTTACCAGCTGGACATCCTGGTGATTCAGCTGGCTCTGGGGCAAGCTGTCCTTCTGTGTTATCCACGGGTGCTGCAGGACCTGCTTGGCTGTCAGGCGCTGGTGAGGATCTACATGAAGCATCTTTGATACAAGGTCCTAAAGGAATCATTGGAAAATCAGACTTCTGAAAACTTCATACTTTAAAAGAAAAAATGCCACCCACCTGTTCCCAAATTCAGATTTCAGTTCAGAAGCCAAGTTTAAGGACCCGAGATATCAAGCTCCTTTTGTATAAAATATGTTTTCAGTGGGCCTGGGAGGTATAACACAGCAACAAACCCAGTGTGAGTCAGGCATGAGGTTGTTGCTGCATGCAAATTTTCACAGCCTGAGCTAGAACAAAGCAGGCAGAGGCGCACTGCTGAGCTGCTCATGGGGAAGATGCACACACTACTGCTTTTCTCTACTCCCCTCTACCCTCCCTCTCTAGCCTGCTCTAAACCTGCATCACGTATGCCTGACCCCCACCCTGTAATACAGTGCAGGCAGACACCACATCATGCCTTGGCCATGTCAGAAATGGAGTCCCAGTTGCCTCCGTTGACTGAGAACTTTCCCCCGCCTATTCGGGTCAGGATCTCTTCTGGAGTGTCACTGGGTCCATTTGCAAATGGAGTGCAGCTGAGGAGAGATGAGAGCAAGAACAACATTTACCACCCTGTATTTAGGCCATGGAATGGTTTTGGGCAGCAGGAAGCCACAGAGAGAGGCACTCACCCTGCAAGCATAGTGTAAAGGAGGACTCCCAGGCTCCAGATGTCACAGCCCTCATCGTAGCCCTGTCGCTTCAGTACCTGGAATAAGCAAAGGAGAATAAATATGTTTGTTTCTGGTCACTGAGCTTGCTTCAGCTTGCAAAGAGCAGCCCTGTGCAGGCTGGGTGCAAAGCTGCTAAAGCCCCACTGAACAGCAATAGCATGGACTAAAGGTCAGCATTCAAATCAGACTTCAGTTTCATGGAATAAAGTAACCCTCCCAGCTGCTTCAAAATGACAAGTGAGAAAGAAGCTATGTTCCAAAGTGATGACACTGCATGTATGTTCCATTGCTTCCCATCTCTTTTTCTTTCGTCCACATGAAGACAGTTGAAGGGAAAGTAATCCAACCTCTAACAGGTCATTTAATCAGGAAGAGAAGCAGCCTATGAAATCACTGGGATTTTAGCATCTTATTTCCCTACACAGAGCCCCAGCATTATGGACAGCACAAGCTGGAGGACTGCACTGGGGATCCCATATTTGTTCTGTACTGCAGGTATTGTTATTTTTCTAATTAACTAATCCAAGACAAAATATGCCAGAACAGGTAAAATTAGACCAGTCTGTGCAGAGTTCAAGCACAGGCTGGGGGAGGGAACTGAGAGCTACTGAAGCCTCAAGTCAGCAAGGTGCTTACCTCAGGTGCCACAAAGTTTGCGGTATAGCAAGGAGTCATGAGAAGACCATTCTCAGCTCTCAGCTGCTTGGCAAAGCCAAAGTCACATATGCGAATGCTTTCTGGGTTTCCTGACTCATCCACGTAGAGAATATTGCTGGGTTTCAGGTCCCTGTGAACTACCTGCAGAACAAAGGCAATGCTACATTCATGCCCCAAGAAAGACTGAAGTTGCATCAAGATCCTCAACCCCTGCTCTGGCCCCATATCTGCTTTGCCAAGACATCAATGCAAGGCACAACATGAACACAAAGCACCCAGGGAAGCAGATGTAACCATACTCACCCCTTGAGAATGCAGATATTCCACTGTTCTGCAGATCGTGTGCAGGACTGAACTGGCCTCTCTCTCCGAGAAAAACTTCTGTCTCAGGATTTTATCTAGCAGCTCCCCTCCTCTCATCAGTTCTGTCACCAGATACACGTACTTCCCATCATCATAAACCTACCAAAGCAAACGTGGAAGGGGTTAATTAAAAACTGCTTTCCAGGCTTCCCTGTTGTACTTCTACCACCAAGAAGCAGAAAGAGGTCAGTAACACAGAGGTGGTACTGATTGGATGCTTCCTCACCCCAGCATGATCCAACGAGCAGAGCCACTGGGGTGCCCATGCTAAAGCGGCATTCTCACACATACACAACAAGTTATTCAAGGTACACTCACATCTTTCAAGGTAATGATATTTGGATGTTGCCCATATCGCAGGAGAATCTCAATTTCCTCAGAAGGGTCCCTTTTGCTCTTGTCTATCACCTGCAGGGGTACGAGTAAAGGTTATTCACAGCTGGATGGGACAGTGGCCAGGACAAAGCAAACAAGCTGAAGGTTTCATCACAGAAGTACAGAATGGTTGGGTTGGAAGGGACCTTAAAGACTCAGTTTCAGCTGGGACAGAATTATTATCTTCGCTGTGGCTGATATGATGCTATGTTTTGGTTCTAAGAGAAAAACAGTATTGATAACACACCAATGTTTATAGTTGTTGCTGTGTGCAGTGTTGTACAGAGCCAAGGCTATTCCAGCGTTTCTCAGTGAAAGGCTGATGAGGCCCAAGGAGCTGGGAGGGGACAGAATCAGGACTTAATCAGCTGACTTAAACTAACCAAAGGGATATTTCATACCACATCATGTGG
The DNA here is from genome assembly GCF_039878825.1 of Excalfactoria chinensis. NCBI lineage: Eukaryota > Metazoa > Chordata > Aves > Galliformes > Phasianidae > Excalfactoria > Excalfactoria chinensis. Next base: position 261,023 of record NC_092846.1, read on the forward strand.
AATGAGAGTTTTGAAGGGAATGGGAGCTCATCTTGTGCTTTTCTACTCACTGAGAGGCAAGCTGGGCATCAGTCAGTAAGTGGTGAGCAATTGCTTGCGCATCATATGCTATACACATTTATATACGTATACACACACACACACACATATATAGTGATAACTATTTCCTTTTCTGTATCTTAGTAAATCAGTAAATTGTTTCATCTCAACTCATGAGTTCTACTTTTTTTTCCTGATTCTCTCCCCTATCCCACTGGGAAAGGGGCCAGTGAGCAACAGACTGTGTGGTGCACAGCCACCTGCTGGGATAAATCACAACAACCATCCAGTTGCTTGCCCCCCACCCAGTCAGGCTGCCCAGGGCCCCATCCAGCCTGGCACTTCTGGGGATGGGGCACCCACAGCAACTCTAAGCAGCCTGTGCCAGTGCACTGCAGACATACTGTGCTATATCCATTCCCTGTCATTTGCCCCAAAATTGTATATATAAGTCTCACAGTCAGGGAAAACAATTTCATTCCTTGTTATTATTTTGGTCATTACAGGGATGAACAGAAATCTAACAAGGGAGGTCAGACGGAATAACTCAGACCTTGACTGCATACTCCATGTTGGTTGTTTTGTGAATGCACCGTTTGCACACTGAGTAGGAGCCCACACCAATCGCCTCCTTCACCACGTAGCCATCGCTGAACTGGATGTTCTTGCCATGCAGCTGCTGCAAGAAGAGAGCAGGGAGCGAATGAGCTGGGAGGGTTCAGAGAATGGTTTGTGCAACATGAGTTAACTGCAACACCAAGTGAAGTGACAGACTGCTGTCTCCTACAGCCCACAGCCTCTCCTCCCTGCTGGGGAGAGAGAGAAGAGGAGAACACGGCAAATATAGGTCAGTAGGCTAACACTATCTGCATCCAGCACACTGCATTCCTGCAGCACCTCTCATTCACATAGCCTGAGTCCACCTGGCAAGAAGGAGGCAAACACTCAGTGTGCCCTGCTGACCTCTGCATGACAGCCAGTAAAAACAAAAGAAATCAAGATGCAAGAATTCGAACCAGAATATATTTCCTTTAACTCCTGCAGACCCACTCTGGAGTTACTGCAGCCTCAAAGCAGCTGTTCTTCTGTCCCCATGTCTCACCTGCACCACGGAATGCAGAGGGGGCTGTGCAGGTTTCACCTTGCTGTCTTCCATCAGTCCGGTGGCCACAAAGCTGAAGCCGCGGAAGAGCTGATGTGCACCTGCACTGGGAGGGATGCCTGGGGAATCTGCAACAGGAGTTGAAGGAAAACTTGACAAGGAGTAGCAGCGGAAGCAGAAGCCTTCCCCTCATGGCTGTGCTCAGACAAGAGCAATATGATGCAGCACCGAGCTACCAATAACACCCTGCGTATGGCTGGGACTCCTTCTCCCTGAAGTAGCTAGGAGGAGGCAAACCTTACCCTGATGGCAAAGGCAAGGCAGGATTAAGCTGTATTATTTCACACTGGCTTCAGCTGAATTCATAAATTCATACCAACCTTTCGGTGTACGTGATGTAAATTCTGTATCAAAATAAAAGGTGTCATCAGGCTGGCCTACAGCAGGCTTGAAGGGTGGCTTGATTTCCCTTCGGTACAGCTTCTGCAAAATACAGGTAGCATGGAAGTACTGGAATAGCTGAATGTGCTCAGAAGCATGCAAATAGCTGCTAGGAATGAGAGGCTGGGAAGAAAGTTTACAACAGTAGAAACAGTGTTGTGACTGCAGTTCAGCAGTGGGAGAGGTGGCCTCCTGGCCAAGAGGGCGCCTCTCAGTCAGTTTGTGGAGAAATTCTACCACCTATTGTATATTAATCAAGAAAAAAAGAAAGTGTTCTATGTACAATGCAGGGAAATACAGGTTCAGCTATTGCCCTGCTTCTCTGCAGGGTACAATGCAGCTCTTTAGCTAAGCCCTTCCTACTCTGTGCAAGGCAATCCTTGTGCCAAACCCCAATTAAAACCTGCACCTTAGTTCTGAGAGATCAAACCAGGGTGAGGTCACAGGCAACTCAGTATGAAACAGTATCTTGCATGACGAACAGCAGTTTGGTTTCGGGAAGGACAAATAGGAAAGATGGAAACATGGGCTGGTAGCACTCCCACAGCTGGTCAGACTGCATGTGGCACCACTGTGGTCAGCAGAGCTGCATCACTGTGCTGAATGGGGTGAAAATTGCTTTTGTGTTTCTGATACTCACATTCCAGTCAATAGTAGAGTAGAACGGATGACGCTTTATCTCTTCTGCCCCATCTGGACCAGAACCTGAAAGATCCACCCGCAGACTGCTTAACATTTAATCAGGATCACCAACAAAGCGAAGGCTATCACCAAGCATGCAACATAATCAGGTATTATGGAGAACCTATTAACTTAGCACAAGTGCCAGCATGCTGCCAACCCACTGTGATGTGAGAGGCACAGCTACAGCATCAGGTGGATTCAGAAACAAAAAATGCCTTACCTAATCTGTTGGCTGGGTTCCTTTTGAAAAGGGCTCGCAGGAGGCTCTGTGCCTCAGCGCTCAGGAACTGAGGCATGCCCAGTTTTGCTCTAGGGAAGAAGTTATGCAATCAGCTGCAGGTATAAAGAAGCTAACTCACAAGCAGCACCTCCACCCCTGAAAGTACAACAATCTGTTTGGCATTTTGTACTGCAGCCTTCAAACTGAGTGCTGATACAAAGCTACCTGCCAAGTAATGCCATTACGTTGTGAGAACCCCAACTGCAGCATGCTTAGAGAAAGAGCAGCAGGCTTGTTTCTATACACACATGAAATCTCCTCTTACTTAAGGATGAGGGTCATCGTCTCCTTGCGGTCCTTCCCCTGGAACGGCAGCGAGCCAGTGAGCATCTCAAACTGAGACAGAGAGAGAACAAGAGGAGGTCACATATATGAGCAAGTCTGAGGGCTGCACAGATCTCATTGCACCTTCATCTGGGAATTCTCCACAGCTAGCAGAAGCCTTGCAAGTGCTCAAAAGCCAGGCTCTGTAAAAAGAGAGCAGGCATCACATTCTCAGAAGGGAGCTGTGTATCACATTGTGTAGTGGGGATGTGTTCCAGCAGTGTCTGCTCCTGCCACAGCCCTTGGATCCAGCAGCTGCCAGATGGTGGCACCAGATCTGCACAGCAACCAACAGCCTGCTCCAGGGCCCACACCGGCACCAGCACATCTGCTGGATGCAGAGTCACCAAATGGCATTTCAGAGCTAACCCCTGAGCAGATGCTGAGGTTTCCAAGCCCACTGGCTGGTACCCACCATCAACACCCCATAGGACCACCAGTCCGCGCTGTGGGAGTGGCCCTGACGGTTCACAACCTCTGGGGCCATATATTCCACTGTCCCACAGAAGGAGTAGGCTTTCTTCTCGTGGTCTATCGCTTCCTTACTCAAGCCAAAATCTACGAAAGAGAAGAACCATCAGCATGGTCTAAAAAACCACCTGGTCTTCACAACAGCCCAGAGCAGAGAGGTCGGAGAGAAGCTCCGTGTTTCAAGAACCAAGGTTTTTATGGAGCGCCTCACCTGTGAGTTTGATGTGTCCTTCTTCATCCAGGAGGATGCTACAGCAAGGAAGAAGAAAACAAGTTATTAGTGGCAAGAAAGGCTGATAAGAACCAGCAGGTGTCCCAGAGCTGGTCAGAGATGCTCCAGAACTCCAGAGGAGGGACTTATCCATCCTTCCAACCCCTGTTTAAGCTTTAAGCTCCATCAGCATGAATGGGGGAAAGCAGCCCCCTTCTATACACACTAAACTTCACACTGAACCAATGAGCCACACAGACTCCCATGTCTCAGGTAAGAATAACCCACTCATGCAGCTGCTGTGTGTCTCCTCAGAGGCCTTTTTCCTCCGAAGGCTCCCCGTTACTTAAAGCTGGAGCTCAGCACTGGCTGACAGGCTCAGACACGTGGTGCACACATGCTGCTGCAACAGTGCTCCTGGCTCTGACTGCTGGTGTGAGGAGCAAGAGCCTCACTGATCTACCCTGCTGCTTTCCATCTGCTTGGCCCAAGGCATTTTTTCATGGAAGAAGGTTGTGCTGTGCCCTGACTGCAGGCTGAGGACTGAACACAGATCTGTACCACACGTACTTCTCCGGTTTGAGGTCTCTGTATATGATTCCCAGGCTGTGCAAATGGTCAAGTCCTAGAGCGAGCTCTGCAAGGTAGAACTTCACATCCTCCTCTGTGAACATGACCTGCAGGAATGGATGGGGGTTATAATCCTGGAAGCATGACAAGCAACACCCTCCACACCCATGTTGCGCCCTTGTGCCTCTTTAAATCTAAGTTTCTGAGGCTTTGCCAGGAGACATGACATCCTGACATCCCCTCCTTTGGGCTAGCAGCAGTTTGGAGGCTCCTTTCAACTCTCTCAAGGACTTTCTGAGGGTCAGTTGTTCCTCCAGGCAATTAACACACAAACAGAAAGCCTCAGCAACCCACTAAGATGCCACAGTATACCCACCTCTTTGGAAAGCCGAGTGAAAAGGTCACCTCCTCGGAGGAAATCCAAGATGAGATACAGCTTCCCCTCTGTCTGGAATGCTGAAACACAAGCCAGAGCAGGAATCAGACCCCTCCACTGAGGGAAAGCTCGATAGTGTGACATTAATCACTTAAATCCCAATGGCTTCAGTTGTGCAAATGCCCTGCATTATTAGTAGGTTACAAGTAGGGTAACTGTTCAAGGTAGATCAGATCTCCTGCCTGTGATGCTGAAAAGGATGCAGTCCCCTGGCAGTGCAGAAAAGCATCATTTTATGTGGGATTTGTTCCCTTTCAGCCATTGATTCCCTGCTGGAAGGGCTGTTTCTCAAGCAATACCCTGGTCAATTTACAGGGGCAGAAGCTGTTCTCAACTTCCTCAGAGTGAGAGTGTTCATCCTGCCATGCTCTGACTTGACCAGTTAACTCTGCTTTCTCAATTTCTCCTGAATTAGTGTTTTAATCCCAAGGATTTGACGTTTTAAACCTCCTCTCCTGGTGCCCCACTCAAGGGTGAACACAAGACCAACGGCCTTTCCAGGAAAGGATTTGTTTTAAGGGGATTGTGAAGGCTCCAGCACAGCACAGCCACTGGGAGACATGGACTGACACAGACTCTGCCACTGCAGGCGCCCAGAACCTGCTGGGGACCATGGCAGGCACATCTGTCCCAGCCAGTCCCATACTCACCGTAGTGCAGCTTCACCACAAAGGGATGGTTTACATCAGCTAGGATGTCCCTTTCTATCTTTGTCCTGACACGATCACGCACTGTGGGAAAAGAGAGGAACAGTTCAGATGCTGGAGAAAGCACAAAGCCGTGAGGTCAAGTTCACTTCTAGCCCTAAGCCTTCTGGGATCAGGCAGCTGGAGCCAGATCTTTCCAATCTCCATCAACCCAGGGCCAGCAGTGACTGGTGGTGACATTTTTGCAGTGCAATTTCCCATGAAGCAATAGGACTCAGCAGGAAGGCTCCCTTACCTTTCAATGTTGCCTTTTTGAGCACTTTCATGGCATAGAGGTGGTTGCTGTCTGGTGGTGTTATTTTTCTCACCAAGAAAACCTGAGGCAGAAGAACGCACAAGCTGGTTTTAAACAGCTTCAAAAGTCCTTTATTCATTGCAACAAAGCCGCTGCTGCACATGCACAGCACCCCTGCTGCACCACCCCTTGCTGTGGTGGTGGCTGACTGACATGAAGCTGAACAACATGGGAGCAGATGGTCTGCAAGAGACCTAGCTTATCTGCACTTTGAAACAGATACGAATTACAGGCTATTTCCTTCCTCCTTCACAGAAGGGAAACAGCAAATAGGCCAAACCCAGTCCCTGGCACACAGCATCACCGTGAGAAGAGAGGCATGCCCCAGCCCTCTGCCCCACACAGCACTGCACGCTTCTTTCCTCCTGACCAGCTGCATAAAGACCCCCGGGTAGTGCTGGCACACAGACTCTGATGAGAAGTATCTCCACAGCTGCCCTTCAAACTAGAAGCAGCCAGTTGCTAAGTGAGCATATCAGATTCTCACCGGATACGGTCCGGTGAGAATCAGGAAAGAGGTTACGCTGGGGATAGTCCCTTTTTCAGCTCTTCTTTCAACACCACTTATCTGTGTGACACGCAGGAAGAACTGAGCTCACCTTGCCGAAAGAACCCTGTCCCAGAACCTTCAGAAGCTCAAACTGCGAAGGGTCGGCCTTCTCAGAGCCCTCCTTCACATGATGCGTGATGTTGATTTCCTTCACAACACCCTCACTCTGGAAAAGAGAGGACACGGTTGGCTGTGAATATACTAAACAAAGGGAAAAAGGTCTATTGAGTCAAAGAAAAGGACCACAGCTGCAGACTCACAGGAACCACATCTGAGAGAGCCGTAAGAGCAGGTGCATGTCACAGCTATCTCCTCGCTTCAACACCTGGAACAAAGCAATCCCCAGTGGATTTCCACCAGGCAGCACCATTACATCCCCACGCTCTCCCCAGCACCAGAGGTTCCTTTGAACTGCATTTCAGAAGAGTTCTTGAAAGCACCTTCCTTTTTAAGGCACTGGTGGCAAAAACAGGAGTGTTTATGCCACTAAAAATCCCACAACACAAAAATACGGCGGTGTTGTCAAAACATGGCCAGGGCTGGCAAAAATCAGACATGTTGGAGCCCATCTGCTCAGCAATCTGAGCAACTCTGCAACATAAGCCTTGGTGCATCTTCAGCACATACAGATGATGCTTTTAACAGACTCAAGCCTTCAGAAAGATTGAGGGGAAGCCAAGGTCTCTGGCACATGTTTTGTTTAAAACACATTCTTTTACTAGTTACTAGTTAGATTTTCCCCTTGCCGAGTAGGGAAGAAAGTAGTGAGAAAATCAGACTTTGTTTTCCAGATCTACTCAGATACTCACTGCGGAACCACCTAATCAAAGCTCTTAGAAAAAAACAGGAACCAAGCTGCAGGCTCTGCCTCCTGCACACACCGAGCTCACACCCTCACTCCTCCTCACAGGGCACACGGATGTGGTTGCTGCCTGCAGCACAGCATTGAGCGCCCTTCCTTTCCCACTCCCGTGCTTGTCTTTTCTCTGTGCAAGGTAGAGCTTTGCTCCATGTCTGTTGGTAGCTTTGCTCTCTCAAGATCCCATGATAACCAGACACTCTGTCAGAGATACCCATGCACAATACAGCCTGAGCGCATGGAGAGGGTGGTGAGGCAGAAGCTCTTCCTATGTCACAGAATCATAGAGCCATTAAAGGTTGGAAAAGACCTCTAAGATCATCTAGTCCAAGTGTCAACCCACCCCACGCTCAGTTGTGGAATCATGAAGGTTGGAAAAGACCACCATGTCCAACTCAGCGAGCACAGCCAAGAAATCTCTTACAACCTCTACAACAACGAGGTCTCACATTCCATGTGATCTCTCAGCTTAAATCAGCCATCTTACAGCTCTAGTTTTGTTTGGAGGCTTTGCCCATGGCAGGAAGCTGTTGGTCAGGAAAAGCTTCCCACCTCCAGCCAACAGTTGTCCCACAGATCTCCATGACTGTCCTTAATCCAGGTGCTAATGTGGGCTGTGTAGGGTTACATGAACCATTAGGCACAGTGAAACAATCACCCTGGAGGCTGGCTGTGTCACACTGGGGCTGTCTGCAGGCTGCTGGGCTCCTTCCCTCCCTCCTGCCATCTTCATGGAAACTCAAGTGAGAAACCAAGCCTACATGTCTCCCATGTATTTCACCTTGCAGCTTCACACACTTTTTCAGAGAGGAACATTCAAAACAAACACCGTGTCTACCTCCAAGACACCTCCTCATACGACAGCTATGGGAACTCTTTGCCTTGGCCAATGGCAAGACCCACCGTGTTGAGCTGTGAAGGGTCTCTGCAGACCAAGGTGCAGCTCGTGGCATCCCTCAGCAACCTGCAGCTCTGAGACCAGGTCCTACAGCACAACACATCTCCAGCACAACAGCCTCCACTGAGCCACAGCACTAACAGCCTTCATTGCACCACAACGAGTTTTGTACAATGGCACCACGAGGCAAACCACCCCACAAGGCACAAAGACAAAAGCAAACCAGAACATTCATCTAAAGCATTGGCCCGCTGGGATGTGCAGCAGGCGACACAACCTACATACTGACCGGGCTGGGGAGCGGGCTGGGGGCCGGCAGCTGCAGGCTGCAGGGCTTCGCTCGGTGCTTCCTTTGCAGCCACAGTGTGAGGAAGGTGCAGATGCGGGGCAGCTTGGGGTCCCTCTCCATTCTCCCATCCCGCTCAACATTGCAGAGTCCCAGTGACCACCTCGGGGAGCTCCTGGAGCTGGGGAGGCTCCGGCATGGGCACACGGACACGGGCGCACAGCCGCGCTGGAGGAGATGCGGGTGGTTAAAGCCCGCTGGCAGATGTGCGGCAGAAGTGAGCAGTTTGGTCACACAGAGGCAGGTTCATGCTCCTTGGCGGTGCTTGTGGTTGGGGCTTTTTTTTTTTGTTGTTGTTGTTTTGCTTTATAAAAAAACCTCACAGCTCCGTGTTCACATTTGGTTTCCCTTCCCTCGCTCAGAAGAGATGCTCTCTGACAGAAAACGTGCATGATGTAGGTCAAAGTCTGTCTTCTATTTAGCACCATGGGCCATGCTCACACTTTGGGTATTTTCACAACAGGGGAATATGCTGATAAGCCTCTTTCTCTTTTAAAAGGAAGAGATGAATGAAACCCCATGCAGATGCCTGGAAGCACTTCAGTTGCCTCTCCCGCAGGGATGATGGTCACCCTCAGTGGAATGCGGTGGGCACCAATCCCATGGTGAACCCTCTGCCATCATTGGGGTTTACACCTACCCCTTCATTTTTATTTCAAACCCAATCCCTTTTGTTTCATTCCCCCCTAAACCCACGTTTCCCTTTGACCTTTTCATGGGGTCAGGACAGATGTCTTCTGCAGCAGCACCCCCAGAGTGTAGGTAAGAAAGAAACCCCTTGAGATGAGTACAAAGACACCCACACAGCTTTGCAACCAGAAATAATGGTGTTGACTTCTGAATTTCTTCAGAACACACAGTCTGAGAAGGGGACTCAGAGAGCCCATTTATGACTGTCCTGCCTCCTCCACCCCTATGCCATGCTCTTTGATAACCAATAACGAAAGAATCAAATGACTGAATGCCAGCAAGTCCCAGATCTGCAGGGAGAGCCTCAGCACCTGGTGAGGATGCCCAAAGCAAGGGGCTGGAGACAGAGAGCAGCATGGGACAGCACTGCACAGCTGCTCAACAGGAGCTCTGCAGAGCCTCAGTTCATTCTGACACCTTCTTTACTCCTCAGGGGTGCAGACCTCACCACAGGAGCTGCAGTAACAGCTCTCTTCAGATGTGCCTGGAGCTATTTAGATCTGATAAGTTTTGTTCCGACCACGGCAACATTACATGTTGGGTTACCTTCACTCAGCACCTTGAAGAAGCCACCTTACGTCCACACAGTTCAACAGCAGACCCCTGCAAGCTGACAAGATCAGAACATGGCAGGAGAAAAGAACGACGGCACTTAAAAGGGTTTGGTGTGGGCAGAAAGGAGGATGAAGTCAAGTCTGGGATGTCACATGAGCAAGTGACTAAGCGCTGTTTGCTCCACCAGCACTTCCACTGAGCAGAGAGAGGTCTGTAGGCAAATGTTGCGAGGCAGGGATGGTGCTGGGGTCCCTGCAAGCAGTGCTTCCTCACACGTGCTACCATGAGACACATGCCACTAAGTGCACCACCCTCCCAGAGGCTCTCTTACCTTGTCTGATGAGTTCACCAGATCTTTCTCTACCCAAGTGATGTCTGACTTTGCCTGAGGAACAATAAATAAGTGTCAGCACAAAGAGTCTGCAATATTCTACTAAAGCTTTGCCAGCAAACTTGTTTAGAAGGAGGGCGAGCTGCTTGCAGCCCCTGGTCATGTCCCACTACCTGGGACCATCACCCTCATCTGGTGGTGGTTGCAAGAGAGCAGGAGGAGCCGGCTGCTGTTGAAGTCTTGGACAGACAATAGAGATATTGGTGAACACTTTGGTACCAGATGGAATACTATGAAACCTTACGGAGAAACTAAGGAACATGTAAAGGAAGCTTAGAAAAAGTGCTTCTCAGCTAGGATATGGCTCTTTCTCCTCCTAAGAACTCAGAAAGGTAAGACATTTTGGACGGACAGAGCTTAGATCCTGACACCTCATACGTTTTTATGAGTGCATGTAGATATGCTATCACAAAGGTGCTCTTTGGTTTGGTTTTGAGAATGAGCTGAAGCTCAGATAGGAAAAACAAAACAAACAAACAAACAAACAAACAAAAAACAACAAAAAAAACACTCAAAAAAGATCAGATCAGAAAAAATCTGATCATATGTGAAATGTTTTCCCCAGGGTCCAAGCCTTCAGCCTGCAGGTCTGTGCAGGAGAGCCCCGAGGATGGACCCGAGCTCCTGCTGCTTCACCAGCAGCACAGCAGCACCCAAGGGAAAGGAGGTGCGGCAAAGCTGCAGATCAGCACTCCGAACTGACAGACTGAAGGTCCGGAAGGACTGAATCACATCAGAGGGGCCCTTTGTTCACCTCTTCCCCTTCCTGCTTCACTGCATCTCCCCAGGGGTGTGGGGAAGGGCTGTCCCACCCCAACACCCTCCACCAAGCACGGACCCATTGCACAAGTCCCACCCCACCAACACGACAGCAGCCATCTCCCGCCCGCAGTCCCAGGGGAGGCCATCTTGCACATTCCTGCACGCTGGGGAAATCAGCTCCGCACTCCTGGAAAAGTGCAGCCATGCGTGTCCGGCAGCTCCGAGCGCAGGAAGTTGCAGAAGTCGGAGCTGGAGATGACTTCTGGTGAACATCCCAGCACAGATGGCTCATCCTATGCAAGGGCGAGGGGCACGAGCCACCCCAAATACAAAATCCAAGTCATCCTTCCTGCTTTCCCCCTTCTGAGGAAAGCTTTTGCGAACCAGAAGCCAAGAGACAGGTTTGTTTTCGCTCGCATTTTGTCACTTTGACAGCTGAGACAGTCACATCGAAATGCAAGAAAAAAACTGCAAGAGCTAGAAGCAGATTATGCTTCTGGCATTTCGCTTCCTATTCATCAACAACTAACCAGAAGCTGTTGTAATTTCTGTTGCTTCACACATGCTCTGGTCCCCAAATTCTGGCAGCACCTAGGAAAGACACTTCTAGGAAAGCAGTTTTACCATCAGAAACGCCTTTTGCAAGAAAGAAGTCATTAATGAAGACAGGACGAGGACCGTCTCTCTGAGAGCAGGAGGTTCCCCACTCCTCCCTGCACCCTGCAGAGCAGACAGTACAGAGCTGTGCACAGCAGATACCTTACAGCTAGACACTTGCCTCCTGGATCCTCGGCTTGCTGCGGAAGAGGAGCCTCAACATCTCTAACGCTTTGGGCTGCTATTCTCCCATAGTTTGCAAGCTGGCTTCTGAACCCAGAGCTCTCTGCAGCACCCAGACTGCCACGAGAACCCCAAATAGGAGTTACGTCACTGGGATGTATTTTGGGAGTTTTCTCTGAAAGGAAACTGCGGTTCCTCATGGGGAAATTGCACCGTGAGGTGATGGCTGCACAGCACCAACGCAACACAAACACCAGATGACTTCTGTGTGCTCAGACACGGCTCTTTCCAACAGCAAATCTCAGCAGGCTTTCCAAGAGGACACGTATTGAGGTCCCACGTCACAGACAGAGCAATGTGAGGCAGCATATAGCAGCTGAGCCCCTTCAGCTCTTCCCTAAAGCTACACTGCCCTTCTGAGTAGCACAAATTCTGTTTCCAGCATCGGTCCCCCAGTGCTGGAATGCAGCTCTCAGAAGGTCAGCAGGAGCTGTTTTCTACACCTTTTGTTTGTCCCTGCCCTGTGCTGGAGTCTCAGCTCGGCCACCTGCATCCTGCTGCATCAGGGCTTTTAGAAACTGCTGCAAGGCCCCACGTGAGCCCTGCACACTGACATCCGCTGAGTGTTGTGCAACGCTGCCTGCTTGGGGTCAGCTCCTGCACCATGACACTGCTCTGCAACATAGAGATATCCTGATACAGAAAGGAGGTGAGGAGACAGGAACTGGGAACGCTCACATCAAGCAGCACTACCACGGGTCCTGCAGGGGCTGCAGGAGGCCTTGAGTCCTACGGCTCTGAGCCAGTCCTCTCCCAGTGTAGGAAAAAAAGTGAGCCACGTGCACACTCCTAGCTCCTTTCAAGAGGCCGTCTGCATTTCATCTATGCAAAGTAGATGCCCTATATGGCTTCTGCAGTTACCCAGCTGCTTCACCAGTATCACTGCTATGGCATTCACAGGAACATGCAGTACAGCACATGAACGTGTAACCGGCAGGAAGAAGCCAGGCTGAGCCAGCCTTCCCATATCACACTTCCAGAAGATCTGAGTTTGACACCTGGGGAGATCTCAGCTGCTTGTAAGCCTTATTCCATACCAGGTACGTGGTGCTCCCACTGCAGATCTTGGGACAAGTGGGAAGTAGGAGGTGCACAGGAAATAAATGCGCTTTTTGCTGCAAGTAAAGAGACAGTGGCAGCTCAGTCTGAAACTGTTGTGTTGGCTCTTTTGTTTGTTTGTTTTATTTTGTTTTGTTTTTTTTTTAAGTGGTGGTTCTCAAAAAGGGGAACTTACAAAGCAAAGAAACCTCACCAGCCGCTGCCTCCCCTCATTCCCTTCATGCACAGACCTTATTTGGGCAAGGCTGATGGCTACTCTTGTGTGCAAGCAGAGAACTGAGCAGAACAACGTCTGTGTGTCTCCACTTCTCTGGTGGGTGCTGCCCAGGAGCTCCTGGCAGCAGTCAGGTTCCATCCCTAGAAACCCCACCAGGTGCCCATCCCTGCTGCAAGCCAAGGGCTGTCCCCTGCATACCATCGGCACCAGGGGCTGCCAGGGGGTGAGGAGGCAGCAACAGAAGGACTGTGGCCACAAACACACTCAGCTCCTTGAGGCAGAAGCCATTTTGATGCAAGAGGATGCACCAAGGTGGTCACATTGCTGAGGACTGCAGCTCACTGCCTTGCTGCCTGCCAGCTTCTGAGAAGGCGAGGCGGGTGATGCTGCATTCCTGCAGAGCAAACTGCCCCCCAACACTTCCCAGTATGTCCGCAGCCGCTCCAGGCCCTTCTGGGACCAGTGGAATGTCACCACATACCCACACTGTGCCCTCTGCAGCACATCCATCATGTCAGCACTGCCCCTCCTATCGCCCTAAGCAGCAACAATAATTTGAAACCACAAGCAGGTTTTAAACCCTTCTGCCCAAGACCTGTTCTCTTAGAATCACAGAATCACTGAGGTTGGAAAAGACCCCTGATATCACCTAGCCCATCAGCCCATCACAGCCATGCCCACTGACCACATCCCCCAGTGTTACATCAGGAGCCCTCGTGTTTGGAATCATATTTGTCATCTTAACACGTCAGCTCTCGCCACAGAACCACATTCACCAGGCACCGTACCATCCTGGAAGTGCTGCACTGCTCTGCATGCACTCCTACATCACATTCATTTGGTCACCCCTGCAAAAAACTTCTTCACTGCCTGAGTTTCCCCCCAAAGGGGTTACAAGCTAAGAAGCGAAAATTCAAACCATCCACTTTTGCCTTGTTTGGTATTTAGAAGGACCCATGGATTGTTGGTTTGTTTTGTCGTTGTTGTTTTGGTTTGGTGGTTTGTTTTTGTTTTGTTTTATTTTAATTGGCACTTTCTTTAAGCAGAGCAAAAGTTCACTGCTTTTGTATGCCAGAAAACGACTCACACCTTCTCCTATGGAGGTGGAGGGAACAGTAGCAGGAAGGAAATGCTGCAAAATCCTGGAGGACACAAATAGATGTTGGTGCTCCTGGGCAATGAGAGGAGCAGCAGGGACAGTGTGGGACCTCCAACAGGGCATGGGGCAGCACGTTCCAGGGTTATGGCACAAACTGTCCTGTGTCATTGTCCTCTCTCATTGCCACGTCCACTGCAGGATGAGGAGGCAGGAAGGCAGCAGGCTGCCCGGGGCTGGCTGGGCACACTCCAGCAGGTGGCACTCGGAGCTTCTGCAAAGTCCTGAACAAACAGAAAGGGTTCATTTTGTAACCACCTGTGGAGCAGATGGCACCCCGAAATGGGAGTTAAGAACTGATAAAAGGATAAAGCTTGAGGCTGAAGAAAGAAAGAGGTAGAAATTGGCCGTGGCAAGACAAGCTATGCTGACATCCCCATGCATCTGCTCACTGGTACCTGACTCATTGGAGCAGAAGCACCAAAACATTGACCCGTTGCCACGTTTTTCTAATACAGTTCCCTTAGGAACCAGCACTGAGGCACAACCTGAGTGTGCTCTGCAGCCACGCTGCCCTCACACAAAGTGCACAGGCTCTTTCTGAATCTGAGGACACAGCACTGCTTTCACCACAAGAACTGCCTGCTGCCCCTGGAGATGTCGTGGGATGTGGAAACTATTCCATTGCATTGATGCAGGAATTCCACACTCCTCCCACCATGCAGGCTGCGAGGAGTTTTCTCCATGCAAGATGCACAAGAAGAAAGCACATTTTCAGACCGTTCTCTTAAGGTGCTTCTTTTCCCTACTGTGCTTGCAGAGCCCCAAGCATTGCTCTGCCTGCATGCAGCAGCCCCATGCACCCAACACAGAACCAGCCCGGCTCAGCACCCCACAGACTGACATCGCCTCCCTGTGTACACATACCCAGCACACTGCAACCAGCCCAGCCAGAGCAGTGCAGTGAAACACACCTCTTCTGACAGCGAGGAAACTGATAGCACCCCATCCCAGAGTGCTTTCAGAGCACAAAAAGATTCTGTTCAGTCAGTTCAGTACTCCCAGACCTGCATTAGAAGCTGTGCTGCTTTCAAGTACAAACAAGGGACAAATGCTCTCATTTTTGGTACCTAAAGGTGAGAAGGACTTTTCCCACAAGGCTGAAAGTTCATTCCTTTGAACTCTGGTGGGCAGATGGATGACACAGATTTCCTTTATATGGCCAAAAACCCAAAAAGAGGGTTTTTTTTTAGTTGTTTGTATGTTTCCCAATAAAAGAGGCTTCTGGGAGACAGACCTTGTAGCAATTTCTATTAATCAACGAGGTGGATGGAAATGGAAGAGGAGAAAGCAGAGCAGAGTTCTGGTCAGTCAGACATCAATGTGTGGGATTCCCAGCTCTGCCTTCCTCACATGCGCTCCTGCAAACTGACCTCTCTTCAATTATTCATTAGAGCCCGCAGCTCATCAGAGAGGCTCAGCTTCTCAAGCAGGCATTTAGTTGCTGTGTTTTTAAGGAGCTCAGACACTTGCTATTAACCACAGCCTGGCCTTGCTGAGGACAAGAAACTGTTGGGCATTGCATTGAAAACAAAATCACTTGATGACTTCAGCTGGCGACACAGAGCAGCCAGCTCGCCCCACAGCTTTGCCACTGTCAGGCTGAAAGGCTGCATGTGGAAAGATGCAATAACTGCAGCCAGGCCAGGAGGGTTTCCAGGCAGTGCTGAGGTGTTCTGCACCCAGGGCTTGGGGATCCAACCAGCAAGAGCACGCTTTGCTATGCAGCTGGAAGCAACAAGGAGGGGCACTGGGCAGAGAATGCCTTTGCGGACATACCTGTCTCTTCCCACACTCAGCAGCTTTCTAACTCTTGCAGAAAACAGAAGCAGCTGTGCAAGCACAGCCGGTTGCTGCTTCAAAGAAGAGTACTCTGCTTGTTTGTTTTAAAACCCTTCACTTTAAGAGGCTGCAATTGGATCCTCAGTCTGTGCTGATGAGGATCACTGCTGCTCTCTCACTCATAGAATCACAGAATCACCAAGGTTGGAAAAGACCCACAGATCACCCAGTACAACCATCCACCCATCACCAACAGCCCTCACTAATCCGTGTCCCTCAACACAGCATCCAAACACTCCTTGAACACTTCCAGGGTTGGTGACTCCACCACCTCCCTGAGCAGCCCATTCCACACTTCAGAGCAGTAGTGTTTCCTGACGTCCAGCCTGAACCTCCCCTGGTGCAGCTTGAAGCCATTCCTTCTGGTCCTATACCTGTTACATGAGAAGAGGCCGACCCCCAGCTCACAACAGCCTCCCTTCAGGTAGTTATAGAGAGCAATGAGGTCTCCCCTGCGCCTCCTCTTCTCCAGGCAGAACATTCCCAGCTCCCTCAGCCTTTCCTCATAAGCCCTGTGCTCCAGACCCCTCACCAGCTTTGTTGCCCTTCTTTGAACATGCTCCATGGCCTCAATGTCTTTCTTGCAATGAGTGGCCCAAAACTGGACACAGCACTCAAGGTGAGGCTTCACCGGAGCTGAGTACAGGGGGATGATTACCTCTCTGCTCCTGCTGGCCACACTATTTCCTATAGAGGATGCCATTGGCCTTCTTGGCCACCTGGGCACACTGCTGGCTCATGTTCAGCCAAGCATCAATCAATACCCCCAGGTCCATTTCCTCTATGCAGTCTTCCATCCATTCTGCCCCAAGCCTGCAGCGCTGCCTGGGGTTGTAGCCAAAGTGCAGGACGCAGCATTTGGTCTTGTTGAACCTCATCCCATTGGCTTCAGCCTGGAGCTGGAGGTACCTGCAGTGCTGAATGCACAGCCTGGGCAATGTGGGCTGCTGGAGAGCACAGCCATGACCAAGCACCAATGCACTGTGCTGCGATGGAGCACCCTGTGCTTGGCACAGCAGCAGCTCCCTGCTTTCAAAGGTCTCTTTTATGGTGTCAAGCAGAGCTGGAAGAGGTTACTCATTCACCTCCCCAGGTTTAACTGAGTGCTGTGATTATCACCCACGACTGCTCAGTGCTCCCAGCATTACCTCCAGAGAGAGTGGGCACACTCAGCACTGCAAATCCACTCCTCTGCTCTTCATTATGAAGTGATTTCACTAATAGGGTGTTGTACTTTCATGTACAGTTCCTCACACTCGGCACCTTCAGGGAGCATGTGCTCACCCCTCAGCCAAGCTGGCTGTAAAACCCCAATGACAACAGGTTCCGTTTTTCCACTCAATTCCAGCCCTCTGTTGCCATCCCCCATCTGAACAAGGATCACTCCTCAGTCTACATGACAATTAAATCTAGAGAACACAGGAGAGAATGAGGTTTGGTCCCTGGGGAGCAGCACGCGGCGCTGGCAATTAGCCCCTGGCACAGAGCAGCCCTGGGAGCAAAGCAAGAGACCTTCGGCTGCGGTGGGGAAGTTGCACTGAAACTGCATCAAGGGCACTGCTGATGGCTGAAAGCCAGCGCCGAATTGTTTGAGCACCAATGGGGAGAAAAGCAGAAAGCAGACACACTTGCACCCAGCTTGTCCAGAGTTCTGCTCAGTGCAGTTGGATCAGCAACCCGGTTCTAGGGACGCTGCCAGAACTGCCTGGCAGAATGCAGACTCTTACAGTGGGAACAGTCAGATAAGCAAAGATTCAGGCATTAGCAATTTAGGATTGTGTTCGTTGTCAGGTGAGGGTTTGGCTTGGAAATCCCGGTGCCACTCAGCTGGAATGCTGCTGGGATGGCTCTGACCACGCGAGTGCAGGCAGTCACTCCAGATAACGCTCTGCATGACCTGTAGGATCTTGCAGGCATTTCCAAGATACTGCAATGATAAACACAACGAGGTACACTGCTTGCAGGGACTTGTGCACCGCAGCTGTTCTCCAAAGGTGGGAATCCACACAGGAATAGAAGCCAGGAGTTGTGAAATGTCCCAGCTGTCCTTGGAAGGAGGCTGAGGGCTGCCCAGCTGCTCCCAGACCACAAGCAGCTGAACCAAGACCTCCTCTCCCTACATCTGCAGCAGTCGTTCTCCTGTGCTTCATATCCAAAGGCCCCAGTGAACAACAACAGCAGGTGGGATGGGAGGGAGAAGATGGATGTGACAGAGCCCCTTGCTGCCAAATTCCCAACTCTTTTGAGGAACCCTTGGATTTCCTTTTTGTTGAGTTCCTTTGGTTCTTGCCCAAGCAGATAAAGGTTTTGCTTTCTGGCAGCATCCTGCTGACGGGGACAGCGGGAGGGATGGCACTTAGTGTGGGCGTTGAGGAATCGCCGCTGTCGCTTCTTCCAGCTATTTTTAGCAGAGATCACAGAATGAGCCACAAAAGGATGAAAGCATAAACCCAACATGGAATGCCTCCTGCCTGCCACCTCAGGAAGGGCAGCAGCGGAGCTGAAACAGGGGAACGGGAGAGACCCCGAGCAGTTTTCCAATCACAGACACTCAGCCTCAGACTGCTGCTTCCTTATCCTTTTTTAGCCCTTGTTGTAGGTGAAAGGAGGCAGTGCCACAATCTGCTGCTGACATCGGCTCCCAAGCGAGCAGAAAAACAGATATATTGAGATTGCTGCCTGCTCACTTCCCCCTCCAGAGCGCTGGAGCTGGTGCAGAGTGCCAGAGTTAAGTGTAAGGTATGTGTTTACAGCAGGGATTTCATTTGTCTTCATGCCTGTAGAACGTACACCTTGTACAAACTTGGAAAACACACCAGAGGTTATTTCTGCAGGGCTCTGTAGGTTTAAAAATGACTGAAAATGGGATTGTTGGCACAGCACGTGGATACAGCACCTCAGCAGAGGGCAAAGCAGGATGCTGGCACCCACGGTACCAGGAGGGCAGTTCAGTCAAGTACTTGATGATCAAAAAGGCAAAAGCTCAAGTCTTAGAAGCCCAGCTGGAATCCAACCACAAGAGACAGATATTCTCTTCCATACCAGAGATGTGTGCATGGTGAAGAACCATACAACCATTATCTCAGGAAGAAGAGCACACAGTGTCATTGACCTGAGCTCATCCCACCCGTGCCAGCTTTCCCGTGGTGCCAGCCCTTCGGTCGGCCCAGAAGGGCAGAACAGGTGGCTGAGATGCAACAGCAGTGCTGGAAGTTCAGTGTAAGTTTCTGGAAAAGGATGAGCTGAGAAGCAGCCAGTTGGATTTGGCTTAAATTTCTTTTACTAAATGTGTAACGGTGACCAACTGGGAAAGCATGGCCATAATCCTCCAGGGCCCTTAGCACGAACAACAGACCAGGGTGCTCGCTGTGAGGAGCAGGACAAGCTCCAGACAATCCATGCAGCAAGCGATCCCAAGCCAAAGCAAACGTGTGGCGTTGCTCCCCATAGCTACAGCATGTGTGCATCAGAAAAGGAAATCCCGCAGGGTTTGTGCTTTTGAGGCACTGAAACAGCCCGAAACACTCTGTCAGTTCTCACCTGAGCCCTCTGCTCTGGCTGCTGTCTGACACCAGCATGCTGCTCCATGGCAGTGCTTTGGGATTGCCCATGTGAGTTTGGATAACCAAATGGATGGGGAAAAAGAGAGTCTGCCTGCAGTCTTTCCCCACACCAGCCCCCCGTGCTCCTGCATGCACTCATCCAGATTACAAAGCAGAGGCTTACAGGATTTAAAAATAGCCGTCCTCAGCCCATTCACCCCCCATCACACACCGCATGCAGCTCAGAGTGACGGTGAAGGACTTGGCCCCGCTGTGGCTTTACCTTGCATGGAGGGTTCCTGCTTTCCTCTGGAGCAGCCTGCCCATTCTGCAAAGGAAGAAAACCTGCTGTTAGCACACGCCAGGCACTGGCACTGCCTCTGAGAGCATTTCAAGCTGGGGGTGCCACTTTCAGACAGGGTACGGAGCACTCTCCACACATCCATAGGATGCAGCAAAGGATGAGGCAGGGATAGCGAAGCAGTGCCAGAGAACAGTTTGCAGCCCCACAGCCATTTTGCTCTACACTGGTTTTAATGGGAACGTTCATCAGTTATTTATTACCATATCACAGCTGATGACACTTCTTCCCTGGAGAAGCAAGGGGACATCAACCTTACATCTGCCTTAGGAGCACGAGTGCTTGCAGCTGGTGACTGGAGTGAAGGAACAGTGTTGCCGTGAAGGCTCAGAGGAGCACAGCCCCAGTGTTTACACGGAGCTGTTGGTGCCATCAGCACAGAGAATATCTAAGAAGTGAAGTAAGATTTTGTGTTTATGTTTATCCCTCACAAAGAGCTGAAGACAGCCAGACTTGGAAACACACTCGTGTTTACTGGCTCAGCTGTCACCCATCAACAATTATTAAGTCACTGCTAATCAAAACTATAGTGCTGGGAGGGCTGGTATGTCCAAAGCAGCTCGAGTTCCACAAGGAGCAGAACCTCTGAGCCAGACAGAGCGGTGTGTGGCACACAGCTGAGAGCAGATCCCCGTATCAGCAGAGCAATGGTCTTAGAGGTGAAGCTCTAATGTGACTGCCATGTTCTCCAGCAGATGTTGGGCAGACTGGTGAGAATTGTAGAGTTTGGAGCTGAGTGCTTTCCTTCTACCCTAGAGAAAAAGCAGAGCCTTTCTGTCCTCATATGGGATTCTAGAGCCATTTGGGAGCACCCAGGATGGAAGGGTAGCCTGGCAGCAGGGCACAGTGCTCAAGGAACAGCTCTGCATGTGAGGAGGGGATGCAAAGTGCTGCTGCACACACTGCTCAGAACTTTTCTTAATGGCACGCAGAGAAGTGCACTGAAAAGGAAGTGCGCTCTGTTGCGTAACTGCCATCCTGGCTGAACTTGGAGATATTTCTCTTAGGACATCTTGCATTTTAAATCCCTTTAATTCCACCTAATCTGAAGCATGTGGAGGAGCAATTTACAGAACAGGGAACCGCTGCTCTGCTACGTCAGGAGGACAAATGTCAGGGCGGGCAGCACCACGCGGGCTGTGCGCTGCTATCAGTGCTGCCAGCACACATCACCCACGGCACCGGGGAAAGGACATAACTCTGCAATAGCAGCCATCTCCAGCTCTTCCCTCCTGAGTTCCCCAAGCACGAGGAGACAGTGCTCAAAGTGTATCGTGGACAGAAGTCTCTCTGCTTCCTCCCCCTTTGATCATCGCTGTCTTCACTTTTAATTTTAAAATGCACACAGAGGAAGACAGTTACTCATGAATAGCTTCTGTTCAACAAGGGATGAGCAGATGCATACATACAGGCCAAAGTAATTAGCTTGGAGTGGTTGGGTTTGTTGCAATCTCACGTCAGCTGTGTTGCTCTTTGTTTGTGTAAGACGACAAGAGTTTCAAGGCATGCACAGCCATGATGGCAGCTCCCATCGCTATGGCAATGCAGTCATTCAGCTCTGCTCCATCACTAGTGCTCTGCCCCACACAGGTTTTTCTACCACATAAGCAATATTCCAAATAGGCAGAAAAAAAGAGCAGGGAAAAAAAATAAAAGAACTGGAATAAATGAAACATAGAATGAAATCATAGAATGGCCTGGGTTGAAAAGGACCCCAATGCTCATCCAGTTCCAACCCCCTGCTATGTGCAGGGTCGCCAACCAGCAGCCCAGGCTGCCCAGAGCCACATCCAGCCTGGCCTTGAATGCCTGCAGGGATGGGGCACCCACAGCCTCCTTGGGCAACCTGTTCCAGTGCGTCACCACCCTCTGGGGGAAAAACTTCCTCCTAAGATCCAACCTAAACCTCCACTGTCTCAGTTTCAAACCATCCCCCCTGTCCTATCACTGCCCACCCTTGTAAACAGAAGGAAGCACGATGAAGGGAGCTCAGTCCCCAGGACAGCTCACTCTCCCACTGTCCCTCAGCACAGCTCGGTGTGGGTGCTGGCTGTGACCAGCGCTCAGCAGCTGCTCCTGGAGAGCAGTGGAAAAACCCCCAATCTGACACAGTGAGTTGGGTGCCTCCGCAGCACAGTGCCAGCACCTCTGCTCCGTGACTCAGAAAGCAAAGGTTGGAGGAAGCTGGCGTTACACCTCGATGGCAGCAATCCCAGGCGATTTACGTAACGCATTCCAGAAAAGTCTCTTTGGTTTCTCTCTTTGGTGCCACCTTGCCCTGCGGAAGGTAAACCTTTCTGCCCCTGGCAAACAGAACCTCACTGCGTGCAAAGCTCCACCAAGTCCTTCTCTGCCATTCACAGACCATGTTGGCTCCGGGTGCTGCAGCAGCGTCCAGAGGTGCAGAGTGCCCGTGCTGCCAAGCACACCGCTCACCTGAAGCCCGAGGGAGCAGAGTTGCCAGTGTCCCTCCTGGCACAGTGCTAAGGTTTTAAGTGCCTTCCAGCACCAGCACGCTGCTCCCAGCCCTGCCGCCGACCTCCAGCCCCGCCAAGGTGAGCTGGGGGAAGGCAGCCTGCAGCTGCAGTTTACAGATTACACATCCACAACTAATGCAATGGGGAGAGGAGCCCTCGCTGCTGCCACAGTCCTCCTGAGGGACTCTGGCTGATGAATGTGGTGCCCCCGTGGCTGCTTCCAGACAGGGGAGATGTTTGTGCTGTTGGCACCGCTGCCACCCAGCACCCGAATCCCCAGGATTAAGTGACACACCAATCCTGCCCATGGCATCCATCGCCCCAGGCACCAGCACAAGTTTCCTCCCACTCCAAGTTTGTTTTCCAGACAAATCACAACTAAACTCCAGCTTTCATCCCCCCAGCACACCCAGCTTTCCCTGAGCACGTTATGGCCTCAGGACCACGACCCAGTCCCTGAAGGACACAGGCACATCACCGCACCCCAAGCAGAGGTGAGTGCACAGCACGAGGTGCAGCCGCCCACCCCTCACATCTGGCTGTGACAGCTGGGCAACCCGGCCTCTGTTCCCAGCAGAGCTTCCTTAAGAGATAATTTTAAGTAGGAATAAACGAAACGGACCAATTAACGGCTGTAACATCCCTAGGCACGATAGGAGGGGTAAGAGGCACAAGACGGTCTGAAACGGGACAGCGGCAGGGCGTGAGCGCAGCGGGACAGAACCCGCACGAACCCATCCAGAAAGCCGCGAGCTGCAGTCGGGCTGAGGGGCCGTTTGTGCGCACACCTCGGCTGCACCACGGCGAGGAAAAGGTTGCGAGCGGTGCCGACGTTCTGCGGCGGCTGCGGTGCAACGCGAGGTGCGGGCAGCGCACACCTGGGCTGGGGGGCCTCGTTAAGAGCGAAGCGGAAGGATCGGAGCGCACACAACCAGCGGAGAGACGCGGGACGGCGGCTGGGCAGCGCTGAGGCGGGCGGGGGAAGCCCCCAGAGCCGAGCCGAGCCGTGCTCGCGTTCACCGCTCGTACCGAGGAGCCGAAGGGAAGCAGCGCAGCCGGCAGCTCCCAGCGATCCGCCGCGCCGGAACGCTTCCCAACCCCGCGGGGCTCAGTTGGAGCAGAGGGGCAGGAGCGGAGGGAGGGAAGGAAGGGAGGGTAGGACGGAAGGGAAGGAGCAGGCCGGCCGGGCGCTCCTTTGTTCCGCGAGACCCTTGGGGGTCGCCGCCCGTCACCCCGCTCACCTCCGTGTCCAGCTGCACCAGCTCCATGTTGGGCCAGGGCTCGGCCAGCTGTGCGAGCGGCATGCTGGCGGCGAGCAGCCCCGCGGGGCGCGGCACGGCTCGGCTCGGAGCCCCGCGCTGGGCACCGGCTGCCCGAGCCGGGCCGGGAGCGGCGGGGCGGGGCGGGGGGCGGCGCGGCTCCTCCCGGCTCCGGGGCGGCTCCGAGCTGCTGTCGGGGAGCCGTCGCTCGGCTGCGCTCGCTGCTCTGGGCAGCCCGCTGCGGGCCCCCCCCGCTCCGGTGCAGAGCCTTTCCTTAAGCCCTTCCTGACCACCCCCCCCCCGTCCTGCGCTTTTCCTGCAGGCAGCGGCGTTAATGAAGGACGGTGTGTATATCCACGCACACCTTTGGGTTCTTCGGGTGGAGGTGAGGCGCTGCTCGCGGTGCTCTCCTCGAATACGGGTAACGAACCCCTACCCGCGTTACCTCGGTGCTCGGGGACGCTCGGAGGAAGGTGCTGTAAGCACAGCTGCTCAAAGACATCCGGCACTGTTTGGATTTGCCAGGTTTCTCGTGCAGGAGGAGCTGTCTTCTTGCTGTTACTGAAATCCAAAGTACCGCGTTTTCAACCTCTTTAAAACGATTTGTTATTAAAAACAAAAAACCACGTCAAAGGGCGCATTGCTAAGGGCTGACTTCACCAAGGTGTGGCCGAAATATCATTTAAGGAACCCAAGGGAGAGCACAGCATGCTGCTCTGCTGCTGCACTCTGAGGGCACTGTCCCACGAAGCCGTCCCTGTGAGGCCCAAATGCCATGAGCTGATCGGAGAGGTGGTGAAGGTGAAGAAGCTGCAGTAGGACAGAGCACGGCAGGTTGAGAAACTCCACTCAGTCCCCACAGCTCTCAGAATGGATCTGTAAGCCATCACCAGGGCCGTCTTGCTCACACGTGCAGGAATCCTATGTAAGAAATTCCCACGGTGACAGAAAGCGTGTGAGCCTCACACTGCCGTCTGTGCTCAGAGCACCCCTCTGTGCTGTAAGCACCGAGTTGCAGATGAAGGCATTAAATAACACAGATCCACCAGGCTGGTGCTAAGTGAGGCCAATTAAACTGATGTCACTTACCGTCGGAGCAAGCTGAAGCAGATCTTGTGGAGAGTTATTCATTCAGCTCCAAAGCTGTCCATAATTTACCCTTATTGTTTGGTACATGGCGTGCCGTCTGCTCGCATCCCTCCTCCAGCTGCTGCAGATTGCAACCTGTTTTAAATGGCATCGATAACACGATGATGTCAGTGCTGGCATCCCGCTTACCTTCTACATTTGTTTGCAAAATGCAGCTCCTGTTCTGGATTTCCAGCTACTCTGCACGCAAACCGACTGAGTCCAGGCTGGGAATGCATAGAGGAGTGTGAGGGAGAACAAAATGAGACACCACTCTTGGTGACCTGCTGTACTTTCATGCCAGGTGCCATGAAGGTGACCTTTCTGTGCCACATCCCGCTGCACTCCCATCTCTGCTGCTCAAGGGGGGGGGGGAGGGGTGGAGTTGCCATCCCCAGAGATACAGCACTGAGGGGCACAGTGGGGGGGGGCTGGGGCTGAGTGCTGGGAACTCAGTGAGGCAAGGAAAGAAGGAACGCACTGCTGCATCCTTGTGCTCCCCTGGGAGGTGTATGGGGATGCAGGAAGTCCCTGGTGTGTTGCAGCAGGATGCCAGGCAGGCTGCCCTGGGAGCTCGGCTAATGCAGGAACTGTGAATCTTTATGGAGCAGTGACATCTTATAGGCCTGGAGAAACAGACAGCTCTACACCCACGGGTGTCTTTGCACCAAAACAAAGGACTATCTTGCCCAATTTTTTTTCATACAACAGCAAACTAAAGATATTGGGGAGACTACAAATAACTTACACACGACTACTCCCTGCATCTGTGCAGTTACTTTGGTTAAAGGCTAGCAGAGAATTTTGCTGAGGAAGCTCTACAGTACCCTCACAGTTACACAAGCAGCACCCAGAAGTCCAGGCAACAGCACAACAACTCAGCAGGGCTGGGTGGGCAACCTCAGGGCTCCTCAGTTCCCACTCGTGGCACTCAGAGCAGCAATGCTATCGATTTGCAGACTGCCCTTCCTTCAATAACTGCAGCTCCAGTGCAGGAGATGAGCAGGATGTGACACGTGTCGCTGCTGGTTGGTCTTGGGGAGGAGGACGTCTGGGTGAGCAAGACAAGGTGGTGGTCTCCCCCAGCACTTATTTTCTAGCCAAAGAGCAGCTATTAAAGCACCCCGCAACCTGAGGCAGGGTACAAGAAATGCTTTGCCTGCACCCTGTTTGAGTGTCACAGCTAAACACTGTGATTAAAACCTAAGTAAGTGCTGACACTTCAGAGAAGGCTTCAGAGCAGGATTTCTGCACTGTCTTGTGGCTGCTGCTATGAGAAACAGAGATCTCCAGCTAACCAGAGCCCCAGCAACCAGTGTCCCATCGGGTGACAATCCAAATGCTGAGGTGTTGGGTTGGCTTGGTTTTAAAAGAATTAAATCATCTTCAAATACAATGGTAGCTGCTTTTTGTCTCCTCACACCAGCTGGCTTTTGGTTTGTAGCGTTCTCTTCCTTGGGGAGGCTGGCAATGCTCATTAAGCCTGTTATCCCTGAAGAAGCAATTCCAAAGCAGAAGTAGTGAGGCTGGTCCTTACCCACACAACCAGAGGCCAATTTCAGCTGCATACACCAAAAGCTGTGGCAGTGTTTCCCCCCCTAGCTGTGCAGTACCTCCACAGCTCACAGCATCCATTTGTTCCTCCTGAAGCCAGGAAGCATCTTCCCTTAACTGAGGGCTTCATGCTACACTGCTTTTACACATACAACGAGATACAAAGAGATTGAAGGCATGGGAACAAACAAGCCAAATCCCAAATGCCTGCTGCAATTTACAAAGACAGACACTTGTAATCTGCCTTGTGTATACACTCAGAGGGCCGTTGATTAGAGTATATAGCAACCTTCC
Organism: Excalfactoria chinensis; assembly: GCF_039878825.1. Lineage (NCBI taxonomy): Eukaryota > Metazoa > Chordata > Aves > Galliformes > Phasianidae > Excalfactoria > Excalfactoria chinensis. The sequence continues at coordinate 287,363 of NC_092846.1, forward strand.
TTGCATTTTTAAGATTCACTCATCAGTTCATTGTTAACCCCATCACTAACAGGGAAACTGAGTCATGCTTTCAACAGCTCATCAGGACAGAACTTGAACTCCATGTCCTGTCTTCTAACATCCAGCTCTCAGTTCAGGCTCTCGTTTCCTCACCTCTTCTGCTTCATTTTTCCAGTGTGGAGGAAGAGATGATAAATCACCTTGTTTTGATCTCAGAAAGACATTTTTCCTTACCACAGTTCAAACATTACACTGAAGATATACAGCAGGAGCCCTGCAAATGAGGAGCTCTGGATAGATTCAGCAGCAGAATAGCTTTTTCCTTTTGTGACAGATGTCTTTCTGTTCCTCACTGCTGTGCATTGCCTCACATGGCAGCGTTCTACAGGGCAGGTCTGGAATGCAGGAGGGACAGCAAGTGTGGGGTGAGGAACTTCTTGGGGCCGGCAGTGCAGGCAGCTCTCCTCCTGGGAGGACGTGAGCAGATTGAAGCTCTGCTCAGAGAACATGTTTAACTTCTGCCAATGCTTCCAGCAGAGGTGAGCACTGGGCTGCCTCACTCAGCTCAGATTCCTGTGTTTGTTAAGGCAGATCTGAAGTGCTTCTGGGCTGCATGCTGCATTTTGCCTCCTGGTTCTGAGCCCAGCCTACGTCTGTGTGGTGCTCCTGCAAAGCACGTCATTCCTCCACAGAGCGGATTTCCTGAAGCCTCCTTTGGGGCTGCCAGGGAGTCCTTGGCAGAAGCAGATGCAGCTCAAGTTGGGGAAGAGTTCTGTCAATGGACAGGAGAAGTGATGAAGCTGTTGGCACACTTCATTTGGGAAGTTGGTAGCCATCTCTTAGGAACACTGAACTGCACCAAGAGGTGCCTCTGGGAGAGGGAGCCGCTGGAGCTGGGAAGGTAGAGGAGGTGACCAGGGAAGAGCTGCCAGGCAGCAAGGCCGTATCTGCTGGTTGTCATGGATACAATCACCCCGTCTGTCTCCCTGATATCAGTTACCTTCCATTTCCTGGATGCAAATCAATGAGTGGGGGGTCTGTTCCTGCTTCTGTGAAGAATGGAACTCTTCACATCCGAACAAAAGGAGAAGCAGTCTGTTGCAAACCTGGACGTCTCTACTTAATGCTGGCTAAGGGGAGAGTGGAAGATGACTCGCTCCTTTGGTATTCGTACTATGCGAGTCTAATCACGCTCTGACCAATTGCATTTGGTGCTGTCGTACACCAGGAGCTCAGAGGAGCTGCTCCAGCCCATCCAGCCTCTCAGCTCAGCCTTTCCCATACATCTCAAGCTGCTGTGCAGTGTGTGTCATCAGCTCTGCTGCTCTCAGCTGCAGGCAGGCACACACCTGGGCTAAACTCTTTAGGGCACCCGGCTCCAAGTCTGAAAGGAGAACAACTGAAAAATACATTCACAAAAACCCAGATAAACCCCAGCAGATGCTATTTGTCCTTTGAGGGGACATTATGAAAGCAGGTGTGTGGCACATGTAAGTAGTTACTCAGTGTGAGCAATGCTCCGGTACATTTTGGTTTTAATTAGCATCTGGATGTGTTTGTAGTTAATTTCATGCTACTGCTATTCAAGGAAGTGGCAACATGAAAAAGAAAACTCTGAGAAACTGTAAACAGAAGGGAAACCGTCTGGCCTGTTCTTGTTGTCCCTCAACCAGGGAGAAAGCGGAGTGAGCAGAGCTGCCGTGTGCAGCCCGTTCCTACCTTTCTTTTAGGTTTAAGGACTTGTAAAGCAACGAGGGGTCTTTTAAGTGCATACAAATAGATTCCCTCTGCCCACAGAACAAATGGAGCTGCGCAGATCCCAGTTCCTCCAGACACAGAAGGGGAATCTGGCAGCTAAAAGCAAAACCACATTTCAACAAAAACCCCACTTTGGTGAGAGGAAAATGTCACTCCTCTGTTCTGAGCCTTCACCACGCAGCTCAGTGAGTCTCATCCTGCTTGGCCCAGGGCACACACAGATACCTGCTCCGTGTTACTCCATCACGCAGGTTGGGACGCCATGATGCAAAGTTAGAAAACAAATCTATTTCAAAGCTGGGAGCACGTTTCAGAAGTCCTGATGACGAACCTGAAGACTCCAAGCTGAGAGAACCTTAAAGCAACTCTATATTGGCTTTAAGCAGGATCAGGTTGTCACTGTTTAAGCATTTCCATTCAGCCCCAAAGCATGCCAGCACACCAACAACCTGCCTGCTCGTTAGGAGTGTGTGTCCCTCCATTGCCACTCCAGAACTGCTCAGAAAAGATCACTTCAGGTTTTCTAAGATAAAAAGCAAGAAAAGTACTTTCATCTTCTTTCCTTCAAACTCTGCAGGCTTCCACATGGTCAGAAGCCCCCCGTGTTCTGGGGCTGCATCTTCCCTCTGCAGCTGCAAAGAGAAGAGCGTGGTGTTGCTCAGCTTTAAAGTCGTATTTTGTCACCTGGTGGGTAAATAAAAGCTTCAGTGCACACTGCTTCCTACCAGCGAAGGTGTTCTATACCAATAAAGGTTTTGCTAGAGGCAGTGAGCATTTCAATGTGTTCCAGCTCTGGAAGGCAGTTCGTATTTCGCTGCTGACTTCAATGACAGCAAAAATGAGATTCAGGTGGTGCTTGCAAGGTAGGCAGAAACTTCTTTCAGCCTTTTCCTGCAGGAAATCAGGTTATGCTCCCAACACTGCTCCCCAGAGTCCTGGCCAGACCTTATTTGTCCGTTTTAAATCTGCACCGAATCGCTTCCTCCCCTCAGTGTGAAAAGCTGCTAACACAGTGTTAGAGATGAACAACCTGTGGCAGCATCCCAGCAAAAGGAGTGGTAGAAACAAGGCCAGTGTGCTGGGAATGGATAATAAATAGCACTTATTGTAATGTTATTTAAGTTAGAAGTCTTCTATCAAATATGAGAACACGAGAGCATGCTATACAAGGAACACAGTGCTATTAGCACTCGGTTACACCACATGCTTGTTGAAAGGCAATATTGATTAACAGAGATGGAAACAGTTTTTTGGCAGCTGTTGCTCGCTCCTTGGAAATTAATACAGGAGTCAGTTACTGACGGATAAACCCTCCTTGCAGGGAACTGGGGCACTCTTGGCACGAGCTCATCTGCTGCCGGGAGCATTTCAGGAGACAGATACAGACCCTGTGAGATGGGGAGGAGGGGGCAGAAACACAAAAAAAGCAGCAGAACCGAAGCTGGTGAGGTGGCAGAAGTTGGAATAATCCCTCTTGTGAGCAAAGCGGGGTACTGCATGGAGACTTATGTAACCACCGTGCATGGGAGCTGCTGCTGCTCTAACTGTACACAAGTGTAAAGAAGCCACAGTTCAGTCTTCTTGTGTGTCTGGCTCCGTAGTGGGTGCCCTGCTCCATGCTCAGGCACCATTCCTTCTCTCCAGGCATGGACACCTTGGATGTCAGAAAAGAGGTCACTGCATTTCTCACTGCACAAAGGCAGCATTCCATGCACACAGTGTTGAGCACACACAGAGCGTGCGAAGGACGTTGGGGTGACATTGGGGTCATCTATCTTTGCAATTCAGTTACTCACCCCTGCAAGCCAGGCACTGTATGTAAGCTAAGCTTGCAGAGGTCAGTTCACTATAGCCCACCTAGTATGCCCACTGAGGCAGCTGTGAGGCTCACCACCTCAGCGAATGATAGGAGGAAAGGATCTATCTGGTTTGAGTTTGCTTTTTTTTCCCCCTCCCCCTTCAAACACAAGCCCTATGTACAACTTACAGCTGGCACATCCTTGCTTTGCTGATAGAAATAGTTCCTTTCCTGAGTTAATCAATAAACATAACTCCTTAAGCATGCCCACACAAGTGCTAAGGGCTCTGGGCTGGTCATTTTACTTATCATTAAATAATCACTGTAGGTTTGTTATCTAGGAATTAGCAGGGAATTGTGACGATGCCAATTCAATGGAGACATGTGAATAAAATCTTGTATTTTCCAGTAAGGTGCTCATTTAGATGTCTCTGAAACAACCGGTCTCAGTGTTGCTGTATCTTCATTTGTCAGCAAGGAAGAATCCTTGCCTTCCTGTAATTCTGGGTGGTACTTTGCCCACTACATCCAATAAATCCACTGAGCACAGTAATCTCTGTCCAGATCAGCTACTGAGAATGGAAGAAAAAGAATTACTTTCCAGGGGCTCATCTTCAAGGAAGTATCATGAGCGTGTCAAGTGCTGCACATGCCATCTCTCCAGCCCTTGTGAGCAGCTGCTTCCTTTCCAGCTTCATGTACCGCTCTTTGTTAGAGGTAAACACTGAAAGAATGCGTTAGAAGGAGATAACCCAATGACTTGACTGAGGTATTTCACAACGTACAAGGTTAAGGACAAAGAGCTCTCTGCAAGTGGCAATATTGCTTCAGCCCAACACATATGGTAGGATGTCATTCTGCTAGAGCAGACAAGGGTGTTAGTGCAATGCTGCTAAATGTTGCTAGATAGTAAAGTGAGAGCTGAATTTTACAGTCTCATTCCTAAATTTAGTGGAGAAAAATCAAATGCACTGCGGATGGTGGCACACAAAAGCAAAGGGAGACATGACAAAAAGTACAGGAATCTTTGTGATTACGTATTATTAGTACAGTACAATCATCTTAGGTTGAAGATTCAGCACATCTGACATAAAGCACTTTGTGCCAACGAGCCTAAAACTGCCCAGGCTTACACAAAAGCTATTTCAATCCGAGTTTAAGACATACAGTACCCCCTTCTCCAGCTGAGGACAGGTGATAGATAACCAGCTTAGGCTTACATGTTCAGGATGTGTGTCATAGCAGTTGCACTAACTGCTCGAGGAATAAAGGAATAGCCCAGTGACTGTTAGGTGAAATCCAGGAGGCCTGTGTTCATAGCCCTGCCAAACCATGCCTGTGAGAGGCCAGCAGACCTGCACCCCGGCAGCAAACTACACTGTGTGGGCATTGAGCAAAGGCATAAAGAAACTGGAAAGCATGGTTAGATGGGAACATTTGAAAGGGTCCAAAAGGAGGCTCACTGCTCAGGTGATTACCACCGGCATAATGCGGATCTTCTGAAGCTGGCACGTGGCTGTGGAGGGTGATGGAGGAGCACCTCCGGCTCTAGGAAATGGCACACAGAGGGGCTGCCATTTGTTGGCTTCCACCTCTGATTCTGCGTTTCCTGGTTCCACCTTGTGGCGAAGGAAAGGAATGAGTCGTCCACCAAAATGTGGTGAGGAATCCAAGAGCGCTGCGTAAATCCCGCCGAGATGTGGCAAGAAGGAGAGGTTGCCAAATGCGGAGCTCCCCTGGCAGGTTGGCTTAGTCTTGTAACCACATCTATTTTCACAAGAGAAACCAAGTCAGTATCAATGGAATTTTCCTCCTTGGATTTCTGGATGGATTGCCAACACAGAACTAATTGGGTCACACCACAAATGGGCTTTTCCAACCAGGTGGTCCAACAAGATCCATTCAGCAAATACCCAAATCATAGTGCCGGTCTCATGCATTATCTCTAGAAAGAAAAATAAAAACAGCAATTCAGTGAGATACTGGAGTAACATCAAGTGAAATCCACTACGAAATCTGACATCTAGAAGGGGAAACCCAGAATGTTCGGGTTTAAGTGTTCGGTAGAAGAACACCAAGCCTGGTACCTGCGGTGGGTGGGAAGGTGAAGGGCAGGAGATGTGACATTTCTGCTACTGGCAGTCACTTGAGGACCTCTCCTTCTAATACATTTTCTTCATACATTCTCCAGGCTGCTTTTAGTGCTGAAAGCAATGCAGTCTTCTTGTTCGGAGGCTGCAGTACATTTTCATAGATCTCAAGTTCAGCAAGTTTTCCCTGATGCATTCTGTTGCTGTTTCCTTCATCACATCCCATGTTCTCCGGGACCCTCAACATTCTGTTTGCAAAGAGATGGTTAAAAAAACCACTAAACCCATGAAAGATTGCCTTCATCTCCTTATATGTACACATGCACGCTCTCTCTGTGTATAAAAGACAATTCCACAACCTCAGGGCTCACTTTGTTCCTGAGATTTCAGACTCAATCCCGGACTCCAAACTCTCTATCAGCCCTCATTCAGCTGAGCTGCTCTTCCCACAGCGATCAGGTCCTCTTTGGGAGGACAAGGCAGAGCAGATCAGGCCGATGTCACTGTAATCTGAGCACCTCCAAGCACGAATCTGTAAATCCTTGAGCTCCTTTGCACTTGGCCCCACAGCTCAGAGCCACGTTTGTGCCCCAGGTCCTCAAGCAGCACCCCTTGGAAAATACATATATACAAATTTATACATATATTTAAGTCCTGCATGTCAAAAATGTCCTAACCTCAGCTTACCAAAGCTCTATTGGTTGGTATTTCCTCATCTTCACTCAGACTCTGTTCAGAACCAGCTTCCACTGTCACAAATTCTTCCCACCCACTGCAAAAGAGGACAGGTGCATTGTGAACTGCTTAACTCCATCTCCATTTCATCTTTATGAACTGCAGGATAAAGTCCCATTGCTCAAAACTTATCGTTAGGGATATTAGTCCCTGGATATGGTATAGCCATATCTGGGATGATTTAGGGACAATGAAATCCCTGTGCTATCAAGCTTGGTGATTCTTCTGACACAAATGATCCTGCAACTCAGTATTCACTGTGAGCTCTCACTGAAATGCGGTCTCTTTCCCATCCTTGTTCCTTTTCCTACCACCCATGGCAGAGCTTGGCTGCAGTGCTCCCATCTCTGAATATAATTAAGCTCTGAGAACATAAGACAAGAACTTCAGTGGGACTGTATTATTCTGAAAGTGAAGGCTGTTAATCCTGGAGCTCTGCTCTGGGAGGAGCAGGGCATGCGGATGCTGCTCTTGGGGAGTCCTCCCAGCACAACCTGGTCTACTTCTCATGCTTTCTTTTAGCCCACAACCCACTTTGAAACAAATAAATGCCAAAAGATGGAGGTTGGTTCTGTTTCCCAGACACTTTGCACTGAAAAAAATAAGCTGAGAAATTATTTAGCAGTGCAGCTACTGATTTTATATGGCTTTACACCACACAAGTGCACAGATTCTACCGCAAAGCCTGACCAGAAGCACTGAGCTTTACTTTGCATTCCTGTTGTCCACGGTGAGCTGGATTCTGGATGCAGCTGCTCCACTTTGCAGGACAGCAAATCCAAGCAACAGATCTGTGCAAACCAGGTTTGTCTGAGGATGAATAAAACAAAGGTGGGAAAGGTATCAAAGCAGAACAAGACTCATGCAAAGTGACAGTGGATGTTCAGAACTCAGGTAATTAGCAGGAAGTCAGAGCTTTTGTGTCGTATTCATAGCATGGGGGCTAACAACTCTTAACAACTCAGCACAGATTTCAAGGCTGAACTACCTGAAGTGATCCAGGTATCTGGATGTTACCAGGGCTCCAGCCTTCCAAAACTCCATCGCTGGCCCTCAGCCACCCCGGTGAGCAGCACCCAGCTGCAGGAGTCACACTTCCACATTACACACACTTTTCCATGTGAAACGGTTTGACAGAAAAAACTTATTTTTAGCTTCAGGCATTCTGGCAGCTGGAGATGCAGATTTGCGGCTATTCTAACCACTAAACATGCACGGGTTGCAGCACAGCGTTGTATGCTCTTTAGCTTTTAATTTATAGAACTAATTAGTTGGATTTATTGCCTTCAGCGTCTCCTACCCTCTATTTGCTTAAGAAGAAAGAGATGAGCTCTGTGTGTTAAGCCCAAAAGGGAAAAAAATAGCACTTTCAGCACAAGGGCACATGTGGCCAGGGGAAACAGCTCGGATACAGCACGAGATTCCAACCCTGCAGCACCAAAAGTATCACAGTGCAGAGGGGCAGTTCCCCCTCATACTGAGGTGCGGATCACCCCCTGAGCTCTGAACCCAACAAAGGCTCCTTCCAACCAGGCGTTCGTTCTCAGCACAATAGAGCTTTCCAGTTGCCATCCCGGCCAGCAGCAACCCCTTCAGAACTCATTTGGAACTGCTTGTTCCATGTTCAAGGGACAACAAGGCACGTGACAGGGCAGCTGAAGATTTCTTCAGTCTTGCATTATTATTAAAGCATTTAATTATTCATCTAATTACAGTTATTGGGTAATATCCCAATTTTGCCATCTAGAGAGTGCTTACAGCATCATCCAGGTTGGGATTAAGACCAAGACTGTTCTACAGCCTCAGGGCTCGCTTTGTACCTGAGACTTGATGGGAAATTCAAATCCAAACTCCCCATCAACCCTCACTCAGCTGAGCTGCTCTGCCCACAGCGATCAGATCCTCTTTGTGAGGACAAGGCAGAGCAGATCAGACCAATGTCACTGTAATCTGGGCACCTTCAAGCATCAATCTGTAAATCCTCGAGCTCCTTTGCACTTGGCCGCACACCTCAGCCCCACACTCCTGCCCAGTGCTGAAGCAGAACTCCCCAATACGTTACCCACCCCTTTGCAGCCTTCCAGTGGCTGCGTTCTACTGTTCAGTTGCTCAAACAAGTTGTCAGGAGTTTTGTCACTCCTTTCTGCACTGCTGCTGCTGGGTGGAGTATGTACAAAATCAGTAAACCTCATTAGTTTTCTTACTTCTGCTAAGGCAAACATAAGATGCTCCAGCTACGGTAATGCAAGATGGAAAAAATAGCTCTTATCGGTACATTATGATCTGTTTTCTGCGCTCTAGAATACTTCTGCTACTGCAGACACAGGAAACTCCTCGGTTTGAAACTCCTCCCTGCTTTTGTTGGATTCTTCTCCTAAACAGCACAGGTTGGGACAGGCACTGCTCCACCAGAACTGCCACTCAGAAAAACCAAGTCAAGATAGATGGAATATTCTTTCCATGTCATGAAGTTGCTGAAGGAGGCATTTACACATCAGGGCTTTTGGTTTGGTTCTGCCCTTTACTGTAAGTAGTGACTATAAAAATGCTAGTTTTACTCAATAAATCTTATTTCCTGCTTAGCCACTGCCGCAGCAGTCTGCACTTGAGCAGCATAAGCAACAATGTCTAAGCTTGAGATGGAATCCCAACACAATCAGTTCTGTGGAACTTTCACCAGGAAGGAAAACTTATCAGAATCACTTTCCTCTACAGCAACTGAGACTGCAGTGTTCTGCCCCTTTCTGTGGAGTTATCACACGGTAGATGGTATTTTTTGAACAATAACAAAGATAAATTGTCTCAGTACACCCACATACGTGCCTCAATATGGGCCTCCTATAAAGACTTCCAAAACACCCAGCAACAAAGTTACCTTATCTAGCTCTTAGAGATAAAAATCCTGCTTTCCACTTGTGAGTGAAACAGAGCTAACTATCTGAACCAGGATACTGAAATTCTTTCAACCATGTTAGAGATCAAATAATAGCAAGAGAAATCAGGAAGGCATTAAGAACAGTCCAAGCCAAACCGTATCCAGCTTTATTAAAGGTACTTTTCATAAACAATCATGGTAATTTAGGCAGGACATGGGCTACAATCTGCAACATTTTACAACAACTGTCAAACTCCCCTCCCTTCATGGACTACCCAAACATAAAGGCTGCTATAAAACCGACAGATCTTCATCTTTGTATACTTGTAGAGGGAAATGTTTAGAGTGAGGGTGGACGCTTTCACATTTAGCATGTTGTTTAACAACTCTTCACAAATCTACCCTGACTTTGCGAGGAAAAATTAAAAACCTGCAGATTCCTTAATCTGTAGATCCACAATATGAAAGAGGAAATGCAGCTCCTTTTAGAGCTATTATATCCCGAATTATACACCAGAAGTCCAGATCACCTGACAATGCATTCAGAGTGGTGAGTCCCAACATGCCGTTTCTGCTGTATTTTGGAGTGACAGGCTCTAGGCAAAAAGGGAGGGCACGAAAGGAAACGCAGAGGGCAGTGCAAACTGCAGTTCTCGAGTTGGCAACAGGCATCTCAGGAGCTTCCGTTCACTCTGATGCGGTCCACAAAAGGAAGAGGTGTGCAGCACGAAGGAATCCCTTCCTGTTCCATTTAGGAAGAGTCCTTCAAAAAAACTGGGGAGGGGTAAACTTTCAAAATTTAGGTTCCAAGAAACAGATTAAGTGATATTTGTCCCACTGCCCCCCCCCCAAACACAACAACAAAGCGGTCTCTGTGCTAACAACATAGCTTAAAAAAAAGTAAAACAAAATTCTGCATTGTTATAAAACTTGATAAAAAATAGTATTTCAAACTGTACAGTCACCAGAAGTACACAGTTATCAAAAATTCACACATTTTACTTGGCATCACCAGCACCTTCGGCTTTCTGTGCCTAAAAGAAGAAGGGGAACCAGTCAATACACACCACACACGTGAACCAAACCAACAAGTCCTTTTCCCCAATAACAATTCTCAGAACAACTGAAATTTGTCACTGTAGCTTTTAACCAAATCAAATTTAAGGTTGTAAAAAGTAACCTGAAGCTCCTTTATGACCTACTAAGTTTACACCACCTTGGAAAAGGCAGAACAGTAACTTTTCACCTAAGTACTTCAGCCAGTAACTTGTTACCAACTGAACAACCAGCTCCCTGCATCCCTAGTTGGGCTGTTCGTGTCATAATCAACAGGTCTAAATAATCGAGTGGTAATTCATCTTCATTACTGCAAGCCTAGGCTTGCCTATGCTTGACATAGAAAACAGTAACTTGTTGATGTAACACTCTGCTAGAGCTCATGTTGTACCTGGTCTGTTTTGGCATCTCCGTTTTCTGCAGGGTTGTTTCCCTCCTTGCCAGCATCAGCTTTCCCCTTCTTTCCCTTGGGCACCTTCTCACTCTTCTGTCGAACACAAATGACACATGCTGTTATAATTATCAATAGCCATTAAGCCACAGGAATCCAAAAACTAGAGTGGTAAAACCAACGTGGGATATCAGCCTGAAACCAACACAACTTGCCAACGTTCACATATTTAAGACTGACAACTGTAAGTGCCTGCCTGCATTTTATCAGTCCTTGGATTTTTTTAATGTAAACTTAAAGCTGCAGCAAAAACTTTGTAGAAGTGACAGCACAGCCCGATGCCACCATTCTGATGCCAAGTTCTTCCATTCCAAGATCTATTAGTGGACAAATCTTGCTTCCCACTTACATCTCAGGAGCAGCATTACCAGCAACTCACCTTTGGAGCTGCCTTTTTAGGTTTAGGCTCTGGCTTCGGAGGGGCAGGTTTCTGTAAGAAAGAGTAAGAAAACCCATTCTATTAATGATCCATACGTTTAAATGCTCACTCCAACAGGTCTACTTTTAGGAAAGGAAGTCCAAATACTTGAAAATGAAGCACTTTCTGGATTTGCCAGTGATCTGCTACTCCCCCAGCGTACACAATGGGGCAGTTTGTTACACCAGTCTCTTTCTTCCAGCACAGTAAAGCGCCTCTGAATGCCCACAGCTCTCACAGCCACAGTACATAACGCTCAGAGCTATGAAATGCTGTGCCATCCCAGAATACTCACAGCAGATAACCTTGCCGATCTCCGTTGTGGCTGTTGAAAAAGAAAGAAGATTGCATTTAACGTGAGGAAGAATAAACCAACGAGTCTCAGTTCAAAGCAACGGAATCCCAAAAGTCGTCGTAAAGTTTTCAGTTTGCTACTTTCCAGTTGTGGAGGAGCAGGGGAACACCCTGCTGACATCCCCGCTGCTGACTGGCAGGAGTTAAGCAGTTTTTTGTGGTTAAAAGCAACAGGTAATGCTGCTGACGCAAGGCAGCATCCAGCAAGAGATGGACGGAGCCCCCGCTTCTACCATACGATGGAATTAAGCACCACCTCCCACCCCCAAACGTTTCCCGACCCAACTTTTCTCGAGACGCCCAACTTCTTACCTCATCCTTAACTTTGGCCTTATCGCCCTTGGTATCTCCTTCAGCCTGCGGGGTGAGACAAGAGCCGTGCCAACAAGTGCGCGGGGCGGGGGAGCGCCACACGGGTCCGCCCCGCCGCAGGGGGGCGCTGGGGACTCTCTCACCCCCCGTTTGGGGCCGGGGGCAGCGCGAGGCCCGGCGGAAGCGCGGCCCGCCCCCCTCCCCGCCTTCAGGAGGGCCCCTTCGGGGAGGCTCCTCTCCCGCCCACGGGCGGCGGTTTTGGCGGCAAAGCGGCGGCGGCGGCGCGCGGGCTGAGGGTGCGCGGCCGCTTCCCGCCCTTCCAGCGCTCCGCAGGCCCGAGCCGCCCCTTCCCGCCGCCCCCTCCCCCCTCAGCCCGCCCTCCCGCCAAAAGCAGCCGGCTCCGACCGGCCCGCGCCCCGCCCCTCCCGGCCGTTAGCCACGGCGCGGCCGGTAACGGTCCCAACGACCGCCCCACCCCCACACCCCACCCCCAACCGCGGCCGCCGAAGCCGCGCGGCCGTTACCTCCTCACAGGAAGGCGGGGGGGAGCGCGGAAGGGAGAAGGGAGGGGTGAGGCGCCTGGTCCGGCCCGCCCTCCCCCCCACAAACGACGGCACGGGGCGGGGGGGAGCAGGCCTCGGTGCGGGCCCCGCCGTGCCACGTACCTTTCTCTTCGGCATCGCTCCGGGCGGCGCGTGCGTGTGTCGCGCGAGGAGACGGCGAGCGGAGGGGGGGGGGCGGCCGGGGGCGGGCGGCCGGGCTCGCTCGGTGGCGGCGAGAAGCGGGGGAGGGCCGAGGGGGGAGAGCGGGGCGGCGCGGCTGGCGGCCGGCTCGCTGCGCTGGCTGCCGACCCCACTAATTTGAATCGGGTGTTTATAAAGTTTTATATAGAGCCGGACGCGGCCCAACCGGTTCCAGCCGGATCCCCGCCGCCCCGCCAGCCCATTGGCCCGCGCGGGTCACGTGGGGTCGGGCCTGGCGGGGAGGGGACCGCGGGGGGGCGGTTAGCGCCGAGGCGGTGGCGCGCGCGCAACTGGGCCCCGCCGCCCCACCGCCCCCCGCCGCCTTACGCTGCGCGCGCTGCCCCGCGGGCGGGAAAAGCGGTGCGGAGAGGAGGGGAAAGGAGGGGAGGGGGCGGCGGGCGCGCTGCTACGGGGCGGGGCGGGGCGCGCGCCGCAGGATCCCCCGCGCACTCGGGGCGCTGTGGACTGCCCCGCTCCGCGGCGCGCAGCGGAGCTGTTCCTTCAGCACCGGGCTCGGGGCCACGACGCCGCCGGGCCTCCCGCGGAGCGCTCCGGGGAAAGGAAGGGGAAGTTGGCACTTGCCCGGCTCCATCTTCTTCTAGGAAGAGCTGAAAGAGAAGTAAGAGAGATGGAAAAAACAAATCAGGTCGCGATTCAATACATTTTGCTCTAGAGCAATTCGCACAGGTGGTGTTGCATAGTACGCTCCCCTCACACTGTATGACTGCACAGCTGCTATCCCTAAAGGAGCCCCTCCATCCCACGCAGATGCTTACACTTCTCCCCAGTAGCTGAATGACAACCAGGACAGCTCTCTCACTCACCAGCCCTACAGCTTCCCTTCCACAACCGTCAGTGCAAGGCTGATAGAAAGATGCACTCCTACAAAAACCTCAAGGCTTTGCCTTCATAGCTCACACTGACCTTATAGTGACACAAAGCTTATAGGAAAGACTGCATTTCACTACAATAGCTGGCACAGCTGGAATACAGCTCAGAGGCGACAACCCCTCTCCTACTGCTTGCAAAAACTCACACACCCTGCCCCACCCCCATCACAGCAATGGCTTTTATATCATGGATTAAAACTTCCCCACACACCTTCTGGATCTCACACCCGGCAGTTACCACAGTTACACTCCTTTGTGAGGAAGGAGCATTGGGAGTTTCGGTCACTTGCAACACAAGCAAAAAAAATTCAAGGCATAAATACATTCTCAGATAGCGAAAATCTCCCTGCATCTGCCTTGCAAAGCAGACTGGAGAACACTCCATCTCATGGAGAATGAGAGGTATTTCTCCAGAGAACTTCCCAAAACATGCAGAGAAAAAGAACGGCACAAGTTTCTAAGTTGACACCTCCAATCATCCCGGCACTCTCCATCCAAAAGACTGCTTGCTACTTACATGAAAGGACACACGTGCACAAAGCCTCACTCAGCCAGGTCCTGTGACAGCAGCATATTGCTCACACGACTGGAGGAAGAATGCAGCCTTCCAATCTTTCCCAGCCTAACAGAAACCAGATGAACAGTCTGCCAACATGTTAGATTTGGATGCCAACTTCATTGCACTTTAGAACATAAAACAATGCGGTTTTAAACGTTAAACTTGTTTTTAAAATAATCTGATATGACAGATATACTTTATTCACTGTTTGACAATGTAGTTATCCTCTTCACAATCACATTCAAAATGCTGAGTTTGCAGTACGTAAAAGTCCTTTAAGTTTGTGTTTTCTCATTTTCACCTGGACGTAAAAAAAAAAAAAGAACACTTTGAAAACAGCAATAGCTGATACTGCTGCACCTGTACGTGCATCAGAAACCTGTTATGTTTTCCACTGTAGGGACGGAAACCAGGAAAAATTAGAGACAGAATCAATCTTGGAAACTAGCTAGTCCACCTCCCTGCTAAAAGAGATTGGAGAAGTAGCACTCCACAGCTCTTCTGGCCACTCCCATTGAAGTCAGTTATATGGCAATCAGACCATTTTGGCTGGGGTCAGAGGTTGGTTTTGGCTACTGTATTCCTGTATTCCCACATTTGTTCCCTGGAAATGGATGTCTCAAGTCATAGCTTTAGGGAGGTCTCAGAGGAATTTGGCATGCTATTCCTATAACCTGGCTTTAGCCAACTTTTCTTTGTAAGCCATGACATTAATTCCTAAGTAATTCTTTTTCCTTGCCTCTTCAAATCACTCCCCCTTTTTCCTCAACACACTCTATTTCAACATCACCTTCTACATTTGGGTATCCCCCCCCAGCATACACACACTGCTGGGAAAGGATTGCAGGACTTGATCAAGTTCTGACATATCTTTTTTTTTTTCCTTTATGGCAAAGCTGACAACATCTTGCTTTATCTCTTCGGAAACCAAGAGCAAATGTATCAAAACCTGCATAGTAAGATAGGGGAAAAGACAAGATGCTACCCTGAAGCAGGCAGTGGGAAATATCTCTTTTGCTTTGCACAGGGCTCTCTTACATACCAGGAACAATCCTCTCTGTTGAGAAAGGCAGTTGGATGGGAACACAGAGGAAATCTCACCAGATTTACTACTACAAAGTCACAAAGAATTCAAGTCCAGACTGACTTAATATGAATGAAATGGTTTGCCTGGGCTAATTCATTAGAAGCCCAATAGAATGGGAGACTTATTTTAGTTAATTCCTTGTCACTAAAACATCAAGCAGCGGAGATATAGTGAGGTGCCTGTATTCTCCCTCTACCACCAGGGACAGGGAGGCAACATAGCAGGACATCATTACCTCGCTCAGCAGCATTCACAGAACTAGAAAGGTTCACAGTACTCTGTCCCTGCCCTTAGATAGGGCCAGTGGGGATTCAACATCTTATGGCGGCCCTGCATCCCCACAGCAGAACCACACCAAGTGAATTCCTCTGGGCAGCAGCTATTCTAACATGATTAAATATTGCCTTCCCAAGAGCCACCCAGCATGTGTGTCATGCAGACACTGTACATAATCTTTCAAAGAAGTCCGCTCTCTTGTGCTCTAGTGCCTGTAGAAAGCCCTGGATTCTCTCTTCACGCATGGCAGTGCACTTTTGCAACAGTGTCCGTCGGCGCCGAGAGTCTCCATGGGATGCAAAACCCTCCTGCTGCAGCTTCTTTGTCACATAAGCCTGATCCCTTTCCATCTGTTGTTGCTTCCTTTCCTCCATGTAGGAGTCTCTGGCCTTCTAAAGTGAAAAGCAGTAGAACGTTAGCATTTTACCAGGCCTTTCAACTCATCTGTATTACAGATATAGGGCAGCACAGGCCTTGGAAGAAACAGCCTCTGCTTGGCTATTGAGCTGCAGGGTAAATGAAGAGTGGCTCTGTGTGTGCTTCCAGGCAGTCTGCTCAATTGGTTAGAGAAAATACAGGGATATCCTTCAGGACCTTCTATCCCAGATAAACGTCTGCTCAAAGCATTAACTGCTCGTTATAATATATAGAGGTCATGACTAATTGTGGAAAAGTCCCCAGATATCCAAATCAAGAGGAACAGTGTATAAGAGTACTTCAAACCACAGATATACACACAAACCTGCCAATGTCATCACAGAATCTTTGATACCATTCATGCAGCAGCTGAAAGGTTTTAGGGGATTGAGAACAATGATTTATACGGCAATTCTTTTAGCTTTTGATCAAGTATAGATCTACTAAACTTTAGCAAAAGAGCAAGAGTGGGCTCAACATTCCCAAATGTCTGTGACTTAATGGTTTATGAGCTCAAGACAGGGCAGGACGGGCAGTAAATGGTAAGGACAGTAGCTATCCTTGCCTACCCTTCAAGTATTTGAAGTATTCCAGCAGGACATCCTTTTTTGGATTTCTTATTATGTACATCATAGCCTGTAGCCTCTAACACACAAATCAGAAAGCCCTCCACAGCTGCATGGAGGGATATTAAGGGGAAGAACTGGGCGCTCAGATAAGGAAGAAGTAATAATTGTTTGGAGTTAAACTGGCTGATTTTGCTCTGTAGCAATGAAGACCGTTTGCTTGTTCTGTCCTGTAAGATGAGAGAAGGGAACAAATTTCCAGCTGGTACAGTGTCAATAACTAGTAGAGACAGCAGTGACCTCAGATAATTTAGTATTCCCGAAAGCAAAGGAATCTGTCCACATGACAACACATTATAAAAGACACAGGGGTACAGGAGATGCAACACACCTCACATTGGCTGCCGGTACTGCAACAAGGTCTTAACTACTCACTAAATGAACAGTTCCTTTGTTTCCACTTCACGCACTCTCACCTGATTTCCAGCTCCCTTACCTGTAATGCATTATAGTTCATCTGGAACCGAAGGATAGCCTCACACAAGTTCCAGAAGGAATACTCTGGCCACAACACTGACTGAAACACCAGGCATGAATGGGATGTCTGCAGAAAGCAAGATCACCGACAATGTAATAGTCTAGCTAGAGAAAAAAAAAAGTCATAAAGATGCAGCTCTGATGGTCAAACTATGCCAGCATCCCCATAAATATTTTACCTTAATGGAATCTACTTAAAATTAAATAAATACCAGCCAGGATAAATTGAAATTGCACAGAGTAAAGTCTATCTAATAACTATTAATGCTAGAACATAAGTCATTCATTCATGTGGTGCTCATAGATATGATTTAGCAGAGGGTTGTTAAGAGTTAGGGTACTATGGTCAGGCTGTGGTTGGACTTGATGATCTTTGAGGCCTTTTCCAACCTGAGTGATTCTATGATACTATGTAAAAATATCTGCAGAATCCTCTTTAATGTGACATTGGGCTTTATAGAGGTGTTTTTAATAGCTAAAGCACCACAGATATACAACAAAACTGAAATAGCGACATTGGACTATCAAAGGCTGAGTTCACGGAATAACATATGAACTGAAGATCAGGACATGACATTTAAGCCACGTCATGATATTCCTTGCTGCCCACTCATGGCATTTAAATTAATGAATCTAGGAGTTGTGGTGTGCTGCAGATATTGCAGAGCTGAAAACCCCAAGCTTTCAGCTCTAGACATATTTTTGCCCCTCAGTATTTCAGGTAATTGTATTCACAGATCTGCAAGAAACAGAGACTCCTTAGAGGTGCCTCTGCACTCAGTCCATCCAACAAGTTACCTAAATTCTGTCAGAGAAAATTTAAGAGCCATCATCATCATCACACCCAGAGTCATAACACTCTGAATGCAAAGATGGAATAATTAATAGAGAAAACAAAAACTTTACCTGCCAGAGAAGGAAATCACTCAACCGAACCTCTCCGGAGGTTCGAATCAGGAGGTCTGGGTCAGGGGAGTTGCTGGTGTACAGACACTTGTCAAGCAATGATTCAGACACATCACTAAAAGACAGACACATCTTGTTAAGGCCACTCTCCTGATCAATGCAGACAGTAATAAATCAGAATTACTAAACATTTTTATAAAGAGAGAACTGCAGGTTAAAATTAGGTGGATGGGACTGTACCACTACCCATCATCAACTTGTTTCTGACAGACAGGGGCTATTTTAAATACTCTTTCAGCACCCTGAGCATTCCCTGATGCTCTTGGAAACATAAGATAGAGGTAGAAAGACTGTGAAGACTTCCATCTGGAACAGAACTAACTATTCCTTCTCCTCCAGGGTAGAGAAGCAGTTCAGAATTCATGATCCACCTGTTGTTTGACCTCACGGCTGAAACTGCCAACTGAGCAGCCCAGAACTGCAGCATGAAATTTGTCTTCACATTTAAAGTAACTTAAGATACAGACCTAACTTTCCTTCTGTCTCAGTTGTGTACATATCACCATGGTAACTGCAGTAATAAGAAAAAAAACATTGCATAGTAACTTGAAGTAATTTGTTCCAGTTGGACTGGTTCAATTGGATCTATTTAAAAGCCACTTGGCTCCTGAGAGGTTAGTATTAAAGTGTAGGAGGTAAGACAGGCAGCCTTTATCTATGAAGCCTCACAAAGAAAAACAAGAGTTACCTGGGTTCAAGCAGTCCTTGCTCCACCCCCCAGGCCATCTCCCTGACAGCATTGCTGATTTCATGTCTTGATGTGTATGCAAAGCAGACATTTAGAAAGCACCTGAAAAGAGGAAAAAGATGTGGAAAACCTGGAAGTAAAGAAGGTCCAGCAGGAAACAAGGAGTCTATCTAAACTGTTCTGTGTGATTCTAGGCCAAAGAAAAGCTACATAATGTCTGACAAATATACCCGACAAGCAGAAGTTGGCATTAGGTATCAGCTACCTTGAACTCTATGTTACTTACTTGTTGTAGTTCCTGGTTGCCATCACAGCTTGGGCAATCAGTTCCTGAACATCCAAGGGTAGAAGTGGCAAGTCTCCTAGGACACGTATACACACACCATGCTTCTTCAGGTTGTCCCTACACCCAACAACAAGAGTGAGGACTGCAGAAAACAGATCAGCCCTTATTGCATGACTGCCACATTTTCTTTGCATAACATTCACCAAATGAAAGAAGCAGGCATGTAGCAGGCATAACTTTAGCAAAACTAAGAATCAAACAAAGGCACAATGACTAGATGTTTCTTGAGCATTAAGAATTTGTTTAAGGTTTGGTCATCCCAAACCCCTCCCTAAAGGAAAGATGATCCTTCCCTATTCAGGTTTCTCAAGTACAGACATATTCAAAGGACTAGATAATGATACAAATTAGATATGCCTACCTGAAGTTAGGAAGATCCACAAGCAGAAAACTTAAAATAAAACCATAGACTCTAAGCAACTAACTAACCAAAAACCAAGAAAATAGCAGAATTACTGATTACTGGGGAACAGAACAGCATAAACACTTTCCAGTCTATCGCTCATAAAGAGCTTCATTGAGTAGAAACTGGGCAACTGGCCTCTTTGAATTATGGGGCACTGCAGCGCTTAGACAGAACTTGAAGACTGAGAGCAGTGCACACGTGCTGTTCTCTCCCTTCCATGTTCTCAGCTGCATCCCCTCACAATTTCCTTCAACCACATGAACAGCTATTTCACACAGCACTTAGCAATCACAAATAGGGAAACAATTACAACCAAGGTACTGTGCAACACTGCACTGTAATGTCCCTCCCTGCTCACTCAGATCTGTACTAGTTCTATCCACATGCGCTACATCAACTAGTTCTCCAGCTCTAAAGTGAGTTAATACATGATGTGTCTGTATGTGGAAGTGTCAAGTTGAGAGATCTCTCTAAAATATGATATCCTGCTTTTGCTCCACACCCTGTAGGTAACAGCCATCAGAGGATTCTTACTGTTCTTCCAATAGGCGGCTAAATTTCTGCCTTGCCAGATCCATTAGTCCATCCACCTCCTCCTTGGATCGTTTAAAGTTCTCAATACTAAAGGCATAAACAGTGACCTCCCGAATACCCAGATTTAAACACCACCGCAGTGTCTGCAAGAAAACAAAAACACATCAGATAAGCAGACTCGTAATCAGACGGGTCCAGAAGACCCATATCTGCAACTGCTAGAACTGTCATTTCCCACTATGCTAACACGGTTAAAAAAAGAAAGAAACCAAACAACAAACACAGCCATCAAGAGCTGACAATGATTCCCGCTTGAATTTCAGATTCATTTTAAAGAACAGATGGAAAATGTCACCACCTAGGATGTGGGTCCATAACAGAGATGTGACTAATCCAGCCAGCAGAAGCAATTCCTGTAGACAATGTGACGGATTATGTAACACCACACTTTTCAAAGCCTTTTCAAAGCAATTCAACTTGCTTCACAGAATTAAGCTCCAAGATCTGCAAGGCAGACATTCTAATCTAGTGTAGAGCAGAGGAAAAACCAAGCAATCAAGATGACGCAGCAAGGTAACAGAAGGAGAGAGAGCTGAAGTCAGGCCCTTGATGACTAGTACGAGCTGCAAGCACAAGGCCTGACTCCAGTCAGAGAAGAGAAGGAACATAACACATGAGTAAAGTGGTAAACAAAGACAGTTAGCAAACACATCACAAACTTTTAATACACAACTCAGAGGCAACAGAAATTCTTCCCACCTGTGCCAGCTTATCAAAGCCCTGCAAATGTCCTTGCTGCCTCTCCACGTGACACTTCTGGGCATAACGGCGATTGCCATCCATAATGAAGGCAACATGCTTGGGCATTGGACCTGCCTAGAACAAAAGGAGAAACGAAAAGAGAGCCAAAAGGCAAGCTGGCATCTTGCATCACAGAACGTAGTCTCATCACATTGGAAGCAACCTGTATTCGTAAGAGTGCAGTGAGTTTCTCCCAGTTTAAAGCCTGGAGCTGGAAAGATTAAAGATGCTGATCACCTATCTAGTAACTCCAGCTTAGGCTCCCACTAAAGCATGTCAGCACTAACAATGGCCCAGACTGAAAAAGCAACTTTGCCTTCCTTGTTTCTGCTTTATGACAGAGAACTGCAGTACTCAGGAGCATTGTCACTACATGCCTTCCTTCTGCAGCCACAGGGAAGGCGCACAGCTCACGTGTTGCAAGTCATTTTATTTCAGAATTCAGGGTTGTTTTCACAAATGATTCATGTTGTTGTAGAATAGTGAAGTCATGAGACCTTCAGCTCCTTAAGGTGAGCAGCTCTTTTCCACTGACCTCATTAGGCCTGCACAGACTCTTCTGAGAAAAGGACAGCAGTACCACTTACAAGACTCTGCTGAGCCAGGACAATACTTCCCTGGAACTAGTGGGTTTTTATTCCAGTCAGCAGAAACTCGGTTTTGATTTTTAGATCCACAATCCAACCAGCTCACACTCTCCCTCCCCCCGCATCCTGCCTGCAGCAGCAAAGGCTCAGAACCTGGAAGCCTGGATCTGTAAGCTCATTATTGGCAAGCACTACCTACAGCCTTGCCCATTTGCAAGACTAAGCTTAAGTAATTTTCCATCCCCGCATACTACTTAGGGATGTAAATGCAGTGCCAGCATTAAAACCTACCCTTGCTAGAAACACTATCTCTCTAGAGCAGATCAGTCAGAAACAGTGTCACTTTGAACCCTGGCAAATCTGTTAACTACTGTTTACCACAGGCAACCCAAGTTCACTCCTTACCTTAATTATGTTGGCACAAAACCTCTCGATGATGGTCAGCTCACCCTCTCTGATCCACGACATGTCTTACCAAGAACTCTTTTTCAGCAGGAAGATGAAAATAAAGGGTTAGAGGTACAGAAGACTCCCTGTGAGTCCAAAGCAAAACTATATGGGATCACCTTGGAAAAACAAAGTTTGACTAGCTGCCTTAGAGCCCTTTTTATCACATGGATCAACAGACAATAGGGGAGGTGAATGGATCAGAAATCAGCTCTGCAGTTTTCTAGCTGTATGTCAAGGCTTGATGCTCTAATAACTGATATAAAACAAAAATCCTTACTGCTTCTACCTGCAGAAACAGCTGCTGAGCTTGTACAGACACAACAAACTCCTGCATTATGTTGGACCACCACTGAGCTGGTCACGGAGCAAGAATTCTAAAATGACCTTCAGCACTTTTGTGTTGAAGGTGTTGGAAACCCTGCAAAGCAACCATTTACGTCGTCAACCACCCTGCTTTACCGACATCACTGTGACTTCTTCTCTTTCACAGGTGGAATAAAACCAGCTTTTAGTTCATGCAAACAGGATATAAGAGTTTCCTGACATTCTACATTCACCTCCACTGCGCTCAGCCTGGAGCCCTGAGAGATACGTGTAAAGCGGCGCTATGGGGACAGCAAGACGGACCCAGCCGCCCTGTACGCAGCTCGGGAAGGAAGCAGAAGCAAAGTGCCAAGTCAGCGCGCATTCTCTGCACGTGCAATCTCTGCGGCACCCTCAGAAAGGGACGTCCGGCCACAGATACCGCCGCAAAGCATGAAGGAACCGCTGGAACACGAGCTGCAATCATAACGCTCGTCCTAAAAGCGCCTCTTCTCCCTACACCGCTAACAGCAACCCATCTCGTGCCCGACATTTCGCAGTCACCTTTAAATCCGCTCCCCGCAAAGAGCCCCAAGGAGGCCGAGCCCGGCCGCGGTCACACGGCTTCCCCCGGCGAGGGACACCCGCGCGGCTCCCGGGCCCCACAAGCCGCCCCGGCGGGAACAGCTCCCGCTCCCCGAGGGGTGACGTTCCTCAGCCTCCCCCGGCTCGGCCTCCTGAGGGAAGAGGAAAGAAACGAGGCGGCAGAACCCCCAGCCTCGCTCGGCCCGCCCGCTGCCTGCGCCGCCTCACCCCGCCGGCCACTGACGCACCCTTCCGCTTACGTCACCCTCCGCGCATGCGCAGACGCGGCGGGGAGCATGGCGGGGCGGGGCGGGGCGGCGCGGGGGTGGGACCGGGAGCGTGGAGCTGGAGCCGTGGGCACGCGGCACGTGAGGAAGCGGGTTCGGCCGGCGGTGAGGCCGGTCCTGTTTCACGGCCCGCCGTTATGTCTGCTCTCAGCACTGCTCTGGGGGTGAGCTGCTCAACACACAGCTCGCGGGGGTAAAAGAAATGACCCAGCACACACAGGACGTCACCAGCAGCCATGGCCCGTGGTTTTTATTTGTTTACTTTTTTTTTTCCAGAAAAGAAAAACAAAACGACACATTTTACATAGTTGGTACCAAAAAAATTATATATATATAAAATCACAAACGAGGAAAGGAGGGGGTAAATATACAGCAACAGGACCTGGAGCCCTGGCCGTGGGGATTCCAGCAGGAAACCTCATTGGGAAATGTGGCTGAGCAGAGCCACACAGCCCTTATCCCCCCCCACCACTTCATACCAGTCAAGAGTTTGTCACAAACAAGCTTTGGTTGCTAGCAGTAAACACCGAGTTACATTCTTCTGTCTCCTTGAAGACGATGGCGGGACTGGAGGCGTTCACACCAGTGGAGACACCATCTCCAGAGGGACGTTTCCCCTCATACATTCATTCAAATGCCTGGTTACAGCAGGACCCTGAGTGCAGCCTCATCTGCCCACGGTTTGCTGTCCCGCAATGCATAGTGCCCAGTGTGAGCCGAGCATGGGCAGGTGGGTGATGATGCAGCAAGTTAATTATTGTCAAGACACAGGAAGAACCATGGCAGCAAACATGAGAAGATTCGAATCAATACCATCTTCTCCAGCTCTACAGATAAAATCCCTGTTTTCTTGGATCCCGATGCCATACTGGCCTTGGGGAAAACCTGAGTGATTCTCTAAGCCGTTGGCTCTTTGCTTTAGGGACAGGGGTGGCTACAGAACTCATATCCCCACACAGAGTTGCAAGGCAGAGTACACAGAGAAGATCCTGTCTCCCTGGTCCAAAACCTATTAGATGCTTTGGCTTTTTAATTTTTAATTTTTTTTACTTTATTTTATTTTTTTTTCCCTCTTACTTTTGTAAACAATAATCAAAGAGAATACTGTGAGAAAGAGGAAAGAGGACAGATTTACAGAGGTATTTACAGATACTAGGCAGCTAGCAGAAAATCACCAACCTATTAAATGGGGCAGGGGGGAAAGGTCCTACACGACTCTTCAGACAGATACAAGAACCAGCGACTGGCGACCAAGGTGGGCCAGCAGTCCCCACTTTGGGACAGAAGCCCAGGGTTAGACACGCAGCCTGGTGTGTTCTATTGCATTTACCCCGTTCAGACAAAAGCAGATCTCCTGAAGTGGGTTAGTCTAAATCTCATCACTAGTCGAGAACTTGAGGTCCTTCCCCCACCCTCCCAAGAAGAGACCACCACCTCACCATAGGAACTACTGGAGCAGGGCAGGTTCAGCTGGAAGCCGCTCTCCAACCCCACAGGCTTCAGGGAAGGGGTAGATTTGGGGCAGAAACAACCCCCAGAGGGGCTGTCAGGTGCAGTGATTGCTGCTGGTGAGGTTGGAGTAGATGCTCTCCATCTGGTCCAGCCTTGCTCCGCATCTAAACCTATATTCTAGTAAAGAACATCAGAAACTGTATACATGTCCTGAGACACCAGCATGGTAAGACCCCTGCACTGGAAGGCTCCAGCCAGCCCCAGGCTGCGGAGCAGAGTGTTGATGGCCCAAAAGAAGGGATGCAGAGCATCCCTCAGCCATCATGAGCCCATGTATGGTGAAAGCCAGGGAGGGAGGAGAGGGATGGAACAGTTGCCCTCCTTGGCCATGAGTTGGGTCCACCTTGGCACCAGGTTTCTTGTACCAGCAGGTCCCAGCTTGGGGACAGGTGAGGCCCCAAAACAATGCTCAGTCTCTCAGCACCCTCCCTGGTTGCTGTCAGTTCTCAATGCATGCCCTGAAAGCCTCATTCTGGCTTTTAGGTCATCATCCCCATGGCATCCTGTGTGGCATCCCAGCCCGCGGGTGATGGGGAATCTGGTACAGGGTGGACAATAGCGTTCCCACGGGGCAGCAGGGAGGGGGCATGTAAACAGGAGAGAGAAATGGAGGACAGTCCTCAAAAACCACAGGGCTGGGAGAAAATCTGGTGTTGGGGAGCCAACGTGGGCTCTAGCAGCTGATCCCTGCCCTGCAGCACTGCCTGGCTTCTCCATCCCTGTTCATGGACCCACAGACCCAAATTCCACCTTAGTCCAGCAGAGAAGGGAAAGAGATTCTATTAATACAGTTAAAAAGAAAACAAAACCCAAACATACCAAAAAACACAACCAAAAAGCTCAACAACATGTCAGTCCACCTAGCGAACATCCAGTGAGGTAGATCTACTCTTCCAATACAAACTTTGTCACGTCTTTGTGCTGTCAGAAAAAACCCTCCTCTCCGTCCAGCACTGGGCTATAGAGGTATTTTATCCCTGAGATTGCTCGAATACCTGAGAAGAAGTTGCAGGAATTAGGTCCTTTCTCTTTCTCTCTCTCTCTCTTTTTTTTTTTTTTTTTTTTTTTTTCTTCTTTTCTTAAAGATTAAAATATACAAAAATACAAAAACTGAATATTTATATAAAAAGCAAAAACAAAACAAAACAAAAAAACCAAAAAACAAAAAACAAGAAACCAAACCAAAGACAACAAACAAACCCAAAGATACGTCATTCACGCACATCCTAGTGCAGCTTTCACTTGGCATTGGCTTTGGCACGGTTGGGGCATCTGGCCCCAGAAGAAGGGCTGTCACTGGAGCCAATAAATAAAGGCAAGGCTGGGGAGGGATAAGGGCAGTCACTGCCACCCCAGGTCCCCGTTTTCCTATACTCCTATACTATGGGAGGCTTAGCCCAGGGAGCTGGTGCAGCGTGGGCAGGAGGAGCAGCACTGTATGTCCCACTTGGGTTTGATCCACGCAGAAGGCTGAGCTCCACCGAGCCATGTGCTGCTCTGTAGGGTAAAGAGTAGCACTCCCAGCCCTGTGTTTCAGAGGTGAGGGGCTGTAGGAGCCACAGGGCCGGCCTGTGGGCATCCCTCCCAGCCCTGCCACCCTCGTCTCTCCCTGCTCTGGCCATGGGGCAGTGAGCAAGGAGCCACCAGAGCCTCCCTGAGCTGTGCCTCCCTGTTCCTCCTCCTAGCTTCCTGGAGAATGAAGATGAACCAATTTATTTATTATATATATATATACATTTTTTTTATCTGGGAGAGGTGTGTTGGATGCTCCCCCTTCTATTTTTGGAGCCATCCCAATTAAAGCTGGGCTTTAAGGAGAATAAAGTTCTGCCCTTATCCCTCCCTGTTTGCCTTGCCAAAGCCTCTCCATCCCGGTGTTAGCCCTCCCCACCACCTGCCATCATTCCCGGGTTTCAGGGAGCAGGGCCGAGCTGTGCATGTCCTCCTCCTCGCGGAAGTAGGCAGGCTTTCCCTGAGAGCTGGGGGACTGCTGAGCTTTGGCTGGGCAGTTGGCGACCATGTGGCTGATGCTCTGGCAGAAGTGGCATTTCTTGGGCTGCGGAGGCAGCTTGCACTCTTTGGCATGGTGGTCCAGCCCTCCGCAGTTGTAGCATCTGCGGGAGGAGGAGAGAGATTCGAGGAGGGGAAACAAAAGGAGAGGACTATCTGGAGCCAGGGGGGACCCTGGGTTTGCTCCCTGCTGGTTTTAGATCTGTCCCAGTGGTGCTGCTAGTACCCAGGAGATGGCAGCAAACCCACGTGCTGGAAACAAGCACACGGGGGTGAAACTGGGGGGCTCACAGCCCTCTGGCACCACTATATTTATGGACCCTGGGTATGTGGATCCTGCATCACAGGTTACCTCGTGGTATGAGCTGCCAGTGCTCGGTGCAACAGGAACAGGCAGAATCTGGTTTTCTAACTCACCAGGAAACCTGAAGTGAGTATCGCTCTTACTTTTCTCTCTCCAGTTCCCTTCCTGCTCATTGAAACCCCCAAACTTTTGAGCATCACTGTTTCCTTTCCATCCCCAATTCGTTTCCAACTGACTGGAAACCCCAAACTCAGGGGTGCAGCCACAGCCTTGACAGGGCGCACAGTCTCTACAGGGACACTGAGATCCCCAGGCAGCAGGGCTGAAGGGTGGCCAAGAACTGGCTCCAGGGTCCAGAGCCTGCCCATAGGAGCCACTGCCAGGACATCCGGTCCTTTCCTCCCCGCAAGCAAGGGTTTCTCTTAGAGAAAATTACCCCTGCCCAGCTCAGCCCACAGCAGCTCCCACACACAAGGGGAGCGTCAGCCTGGGGTGTCCCCGACCTCTGCCCTCTTGCTTCTGTCTCTCTGCCCTTTCCCCACCAAGCTGCATCTGCCACTCATTAAGTGCTGGAGGAAGTGGCTTTCTCAGAGGAAGGGTCGCTGCCCACACTGTGCCCTGCAGCCCCTGGCCAAATGTGGGCAGGACAGGGCAACACGAGGGGTCCCTGACCACACAGCCCCCACCAAAGCCCAGCCCCAGGCAGTTCCTGGCACCCGCAGAGCTCAGAGCCAGCCCTGGATCAGGCCTCATCTGCCCCTTACCGGTCTCCTTTCGATCTGCGTTTCTGCAGGCTCTTGCCCTTGGGTCTCCTCTCACTGCCAATGCAGAAGACACCCCCCGGACCGGTCACCCGGATGGATTCCAAACCTTTGGAGGATTTCTTGAAGGTGAATTCAACGGCTTCACCCTCCTTCAGGCTGCGGAAGCCCTCCATGTGCAGCTTGCTCTGAGGGCAGGAGAGGATGGCAGTCAGTGCTCGCATCCCAGCACACCAGGAGTCTCATCCCATGGTGCCAGGGGTGCTGATGTCCCTCCCCCATAGCCAAGGGAGTGGGCGTCAGGACCAAGCCTGACTGTGCACTTTTCATCTGTTTGATAATGCAGAGATGAGATGGATTAACTAACCCAACAAATGAAGAGCTCTGACCCCAATATCTGCAGGGTTTGCTGCAATATGCTTGCACCCCACACTGCAAACCAGCAGCCCCCTTCTCCCCTTCCAACCCTGCACTGCATCCTGCAAGCTCCCAAAGCTGCAGGGAAATGCAAAAGTTCATTTTGAAGAGACAAAGGGATCTGGAGGCTTTGCACATGCACGTGTATTCCTCCTCTCTTCCCCATCAAGAGGCAGAACAGGAGGGACATGGATGCACGACCAGAAGATTTTGCCCCAAACCACAGCTGAGCCGCAGAGGATGCAGCACACTGGGGTAGGAATTGGGGCCCTCAGGGCAGCGTTTGCTGGTCCCTCCCCGCTGCGCTTTGCAGAACAATAAGGAGCTTTTCTCTGGGGCCCAAAGGTTGCTATTGCCTGTTGTGACACAACACGCCTGTGAGTCTCCTCTGGCCTTAGCTCAACCCAACTCTGTGCTACTTTTGCTTGAGCATCCTTAAAAAGCTGCTGAGCTGGATGCCAAAGTAACCCTAAAGCTCCATCCCTTTATGTGCCCCAGCAATTAAGCTGCTATTTGGCTGTGTCTGCTGGGGGCATCCCCTGTCCCGCTGGGATCACAGCACAGAGCAATGCTGAAAGCAAACCTGGGAGTTCAAAAGGACCTAAGGTGGGAGAAGGTGGAAAAATACACTGCTTTCATAAGACCCATCCATTTCAGCAGAACAACATCACAGGGTGTGGAGGTGCACCCAACATCTCCTGCCCATCCGTGCCATGAGCCAGTGTGCTGAACCAGCGCTGCCACATCCCGAGCAGACATTTGAGCAGAGATTTTGCTCTGCTTCATTAGTGGAAGTCTGACGAGCGTAAGCAAAGAGTTAAGAGGGATTTGCTGTCAGAGGGAGGAGCAGCTCTGTGTCACTGGGCTGGGATTCCCGGCAGAGCGTGGCACTAACATGCGGCCATAGGACTCTGCTTTTATGAATGAAGCATCTCCCATTCATGGGCTGCAAGTTCTGTCACATGGCCGTCCATGCTTCCCACAGGGATGCAATGCAAGCATGGTGCTTGGAAAAGCACACCACTTCCCTCTTCCTTTTCCTCTTCACCCCCCACTCTGTTCAGGATCCACATGGGGACACCTCACATGAAAGCAGAGAGGGAGGAAATTGAGTTTTTGGTGTTTAGGAGTGATTTTACCCAGTACGACCTTGCAGGATGTGCACGCATCTGTGAGCACACGGAGGAACTGGAAATGCAGCAGAGCTTGAGGAACTGCCCCTTTTCCTGCTACTTTTTCCCCGCTTCCTCTCTCAAACCTCCCATGGGGCTTTCTCCACACCAGTCCCTACCACCACATCCTGGAGTCTGGTTCAGGGTGGGAAAAACCCTATGGGCAGTGCCACATCGCCCGTATCTGCTCACCCAAGGGGATGGGGGCAAGGACCCTCCAGATGGAACCACCTATTTTGTCTACTGCCAAAAACAGTGCCAAAACCTGCTCTACAAGGCCTGCCACAGGTGAGTCCCCTGGAAAGCTCAGTGTAACCACAAACATCGCTATCCAGTCCCAGCTCAGCTTCCCCCAGGCTGTGTGTCATGGTGAGGATGCTGAGCATCACCAGGAGGGTAACATGGTTTAGTAAGCACGGTGGTGATGAGCTGATGGTTGGGCTAGATGATCTTAGTAGTCTTTGCCAACCTTAATGATTCTATGAATCTGGGATGCTGGGCATCATCACCAAGAGGCTGCTGAGCACCACCTAAGCAGGAGCCATGTTCAGGGCAAGGAGGAGCTGAGCTCTGCTTGGTGTCACTGGAGGCACTGCTGGAAGCTGGGGGACATGAAGCAGCTGCCTGCCCAGACCTCCATCTCCCGCAGAGATCTCCATCAGCGTGTTTACAGCCCAGCTGTGTTTACACTGCCAGCAATCAAATCTCACAAGCACTCTGCTCCGTGCAATGGGTCAAAGCTGCACCATGGTAAGGGGGACCCTGGCACCATTTCCTGGGTCCCGCTCCTCACCCCCGATCATGATCTCCCTCTTCCCCATCTATCTCCCCAGCGTTGCTGCATTGTGGCTGACAAGGAAGAGGAGGACTGGAGCCAAAGCTGCCGCAACATGATGGGGAAGCTATTTATTTTCCAGCAGCGAGTGAGGATGACAACTGCCTCCTCAGCCCCCGGCCCCCTCCGCCAAAAGGCCAAAGGAAACGCCCTCTCCCTGGGGAAGGAGGGGGGCAGCGGCCAGGGCACCCCAGCTCTCCCCCCGCTGCGGCCTTTTGAAGTGAGCTGCGAGTGGCTGGTGGTCCCTGCGCATCCCCTGCCCCCTTCCCAAAACACACACATTGCTGGCATTCCTCTGTTATCAGATAGGTAATCAAACTGCAGCCCATTGAATTAGCTGCATACCTCCTGCATCTGAAAGGAAGGGGCCCAGAGCCCCTGTCCCACACCACACACAAAGCGGGAGCCTTCCCAGGCCTCCACACCCCTCCCTCCCCAAAAAATAAAGAGAGGAAGGGGGGCCCAAGAGAGAGCTGGGGATGCTGGCGAGGGGGGGCGTAGGGGAGGGCCTGGGCTGGGAGCCACCGGGGCTGGCCAGCGAGAACAAAGGGCTGGCCGTGCTCATGCCGGCCAAATTCCAGGAGTTCCAGGCCACGGCGGGGGGAGGAAGCGTGGCTGGCATGGACACGGCCTCACTGACCCTCTTCACTGGCTATGGGGCCTAGCAGTCCCTCTGCTGCGCTGTGGTTGCCCTCCTGAGCTCCACTGTGCCCCACACACACTGGCATGGTTTGGGGGCCAGGGTTTGGGGTCTGGGGTTGGTCTTGGGGAGGTGGTTTTGGTGGGGAGTGTGTGGAGTGACCCCCGGCTCTCAAACAAAAAGCGTTTGGAACAAAACTGTGTTTTGAAGCACAAGTACCAATGGGGTTCTGCTTGTTGTCAGTAGGATTCAGAGTTAAATGGTAGGACAAGGAGCAGCAGCAGAACTAACACTGCCTGTCCCCACTCCCTGCAGTGCCAGGCAGCCCCACTGTGGGCCCTTCACCCGTGCCAAACCCCACCACCATTATTTAATGCAGACAAAGCCACTGGACCAGCAGCTGAGCACTGCCCACTGCCCCAGTGCACCCCACACCCCCATTCCGCTCATTTCCCCTTCCCCACCTGCACCTCCCACCTCTTCCTCTCATCCCACAAACTCCCCGTTGTCCCTTTGGGGTTACAGCATCCCAAACCCAACACTGCTCCCCAGGCAGCGGCAGCAGCTCTGCGGCAGCCCTGGTTTTGCCCCCACTCTGCTGGGTGCTGGAGGGGCTTGTCTGGCCCCAGGGTCACCATTGTCCCTGCGGCCTCCCCAGTGTGACACAAGGGGACGTTTATTCCAGCCGGCCCTGGCCACTCAATCAAACCATCTTTGTGTCCAGAGGGGCCTCAGGAGGAGCGGCTGCTGCACCTCGCCCTTATCTGTGTGGGGAACTGCTTTGCTTTAAACTCTGAAATCTCTGGGCAAACAAGCCCGGGTGGGATGCTGCGTTAGGAGCAGCTCTGGTGCTGAGCTGACCAGGCAATTGGGGCAGCCCATTCCCGTGTTTCCCCAGTCTGGGTTTGGCAGAGAGCAGATCCTTCCTCACTCCTGTGCCAGGGGGAGCAGAGGGCTTGCACTCACCCACTTTGGGCTAATGATTGCCCAGTCTAGGCTGGCACAGCAGCGATTCCTACCTGGAATTCCCTCTTCCCAAATCCCACAGCAAATCTTTTCACAGTGCTGCAGCTTTGGGGCAGAACAGGGAGCATCTGCCTGCAGCTCAACGCTGGTGCCAATGTTGGGTAGATGCTGGAAAGAAGAGATGCTGCAGGGATGGGGGAACACAGCTCAGTGAGCACCAAAACATCACTGGGGCTTTTCAGGCTCTGTATTGCTGCTCAGTTTCCTCAAAGTAAATCCAAAATAAAGCCATTTTCTTGCCAAAAGAATCTGGCATTCTCTTCATTTTCCACTATAACCAAGTAAAATTAAACACCAGCTTAATTTTGGCTAAAACAACCCATTCACTAACAGTCACCTGCCCTAAATCCATATTTCCACTCACTTTTACCAGCACAGGGTTGCCAAAATTATGCTCGTCCCACGTGAGGGGAGGGGGCAGCAGCAGTGGCCACACAGAGGGCAATTAGGATCAGCTGCTGCATATTAATTTCATACTCCCATGTTGGAGCACGTCCAGGAGCGCAGCACCTTCCCTTGGTGAGAGCGGCTCCATCCAGATTATTTTAAGGACTAAATAAATTCGGGGGGGTTGAGGTTAGAAATGGTGGAGCTGGGGGTGGCCGGGGATGGGGCTCAGAGAATGGCAGAAATCCCATTCATTTGGACCATTTTCTCTTGCAGACCATGTAAGGGTTTTTTTGTTGTTGTTGTTGTTTTTTCTTTCCCTCTCCCTGCCATCACCCCGGGAGTTCAGAGCAGCGGATGGGGGAAGGGAGGTGCCTGCAGCCAACAGTTAATCTTTAGACAGAGACAGGAGGCTTTTTTTGTGTGTGTGCATCTTGAGGGAGGTTTCAGGGCTGGGATAAAGCCGCTCTCATTCACGATTTGCCGTCTGACAGACACGGCATTCCCAGCAATTCCCATTCCCAGGATGCAGCAGAGCATTTTGTGATGCAGTTTGATCCCTGCGCTCATTAAAAAGAAAATAATAATAATAAAAATAGAAATAAAATAATAATAAAAACAAAACAAACAACAAAGGGATTGCTCACTCCTCCCCTCCCCCCCCCCCCCCCCAGAAAGCAGAGAGGCCAAAGTGCATCTCTGCCCCATGGAGCCCTTCCAAGGGGATGCACCCCATCCCGCAGCTCCCTCCTGCACCCACAGGAACATCTTAAACCAGACTGGAAAACTGAGATTTTTATGCCCCCCACTTTCATAGGCATCTGATGTGCTGCCCCTTCCCTTTCCTATGGGGCTGCATCCTGCCCCACAGTTCAGCCCTGTAAAGGCAGAACCCCTCTCTCCAGGGAGAACTCTCCTGTGTGTGCCTTTGCAGGAACTCTGGAATGGAGCTGCTCTCCAACACGTGCTTTTCTTCAAACCTCCCATCATGCTCACTTCCCATCAGTCCTGGCTGTGCTCCATGGCACCAGCCCGGGGTGCCCTCATGGAACCTACAGTGGAAGGGCAGCTGATGTGCCCCTCTGTCCTGTTCCCCACAACCTTCAGTGGGGATGGAGCCCACTGTGGGGCTCCTGGAGCTGATGGCACTTGGGTGACCACAGCCCCCTGCCTGGGCATAACGTGATGGCCATGTCCTGGCCACATCTCTGGTATGGCCCACTTGTCACCAAGATGGCAAAAAATGAACTCTTACAGCACCCCTGAGGCTCAGCTGTGCCCAGCAAGATCTCCATGCCAAAAATCATGAAAAGGAGCAAAACCACCCAACACTCTCACTTCTAATCAAGGATTTCAGCTTGTTAGGTTGGATAAACACTCTGAGACACAGAGCTGAGATGCAGAAAGGTACGAGGCAGGGAGAAGCCCCATCCCCTCTGCTCCCAGCCAAGGCTGTGGGGCAGCGCACTGGGCTCTGGGGATGCTGGAATGGGGCATGCAGATTTTCCCCTTTCTCATCCAAGCAGCATTGCGAGCCCAGGACAGCAGCCCCCAAATGAATCCATCTCCAGTGTCCAGGGGAGGCATTTTAACCCAAATGCCTCATTTTGAGCTCACAATGAGAGGGAAAGGCAGCCCTGAAGGAGCCCTGTTAGTCTCCTGTCCTGCCGAGATTTTAATCTCTTTGTGATCAGATAAAGGGGGAGAGAGATGGAGACGCGCTCCCCGCAGAGCAGGGCTATTCAGACCTGGTTCCTGTAATAAAGTGATTTAATAGATCTAAAGAGGCCAATTCCCTTCTTTCTCCCACAATTACTTCCTGTGGGTCATCATTCACATATGTAAATGAAGAGGGCACGGCTCTGGGGGGCTCTGGTTGTTGTACCCCAATGGTTGGGTGGAAGCACCAAGCTGGGTGCTGGTTGCAGCACCCTGACCCCATACTGGCTTTTGCCCTTTAGGGTCTGACCTGCTCTCCCTGGGTGCTGAGCAGGGTCGAGGTGATGCTGGCAATGCTCCGCAGTGGGACAGTCCCAGTTGGCTTCACCGCAGGAAAGCAGTGACTTTAAGCCAAGAGCAAATGGAGTAGTGATGGAAACGCTGCATCAACCCCAAATGGCTTTACTGCGGGTGGCTGCACGCGCCAGGAACATTCAGGCTCTGCTGCATACATCTGGGCAGTGGGAATCACACACCCGCTCTGGGCTCCCCAATGCCACCTCATACCCTAAATTGTCCAGTGCTTGCTGCCTTCTAAGCACACCAAACTCTGCTCTGGTCTCCAACAAATGGGGAGCGCCAGGAGGACACCCTGTTCATCCTCTTTTCCTGCAGGAATGTGAGCGAGAGCAATCAGGAAACCAGACTGTCTGGGGGCAATAAAGACTGAGAAGAGGGGCAGGAGGGAGGCTCCCCCCCACTGACACAGCGCTGACATGCAAAGACCCATTTGCTGCCCCTGGGTTGCACCTGGAGCTCGGCATTCCCTGGCAGGTTTGGAGACCTCAGACCCAAATCCAACAGCACTTCTGCACAGTGGCTTCTACAAATAAGGGGTTTGGTTCTCCCCTATCCCTCTGGTTGCCAAGGGAGGGCTGGGAGGCCCTCAGGATCCAACTCCAGCACCATCACTCCATCCCCATCCTGCCTCCAACCAAATGCACAAAACCACCTGAGTTTGCTCCAAAGACATCCTTATCCCCCGTGCTCATACTGCTTCCCCCTCTCATACTGCTTTCTGGAGGAGCAGAAGCCCAGGTTCAGTGCACAGCCCAGTTGCCAAGCACCCAGCACTGAACTGTATCTCCCTCCCAGCACTGCCCCCATGGCCCCAGTCCAAACTCCATCCCCAGTCCCATTTCCCCAACCCATGTGAGTTCCCACTGGGGCTGGATCCATTCCCCACCTCTGAAGTGGCTTTGAGCAGCCACAACCCAAAGCTGCAGTTTCCCTTGGTGCGGGACACCAGTGAGATACGCATGGGTCAAACCCGGACACAAGACCACAGTTACAGTATGGAAACCATAGAGGCACATGCGTGACCCCGTGTGCTTTGTGTCACACAGGATGAAGTGCAGCCCCAACCCACTGACAGTTAACTGGGCACATAGCAGTGGGACTTTGCCCCCCAAAACGCAGCAGAGGAATCAAGCGCATGTCATCACATTACGGGTGGTTTTGTTTCCCTGCTTCCCAGGGGTGAGCATCCCAGGGCTCACGTGGACTGAACCCCCACCCTTTGAGGATGAGATGGGGAAAGCCCCATCTTGCATGGGGCACTGAGCACCCTATATGAGGCAGTGAGGGAAACACAGCTCTTTCCCCTTTCCCTCCCTGGGGTGAGCAGCATCCCTGCTCCACTGTGCCCTATGTACCCCTTTTTCCACCGAATGGGCACCTGCTCCTCTGTACCCAGCCCTCCAAAGAGCTCCCCAGTGAACCACGATGAGAAAATTAAATGATCCCAAGAATCAGTTTACGGGGTTGCTCCCTGGAAAGCAATCCAAGGGCTGCACTGCCCTTCTTTACCCTCCTCTCACAAACATGGGGGATCCCATCACCCCCAGGACACCAATTTGGGATGGCAGTAGCAACGGTCCCCACAGTGCCAGCGGCATGGAGATCTGCAGGGCAGAATGCTGGGGCTGCACCCCACCGCCTCCAACCCCAAACCAGCTGCAGCATACCTGGTGCACGAAGACATCGACGGGTGAGTCCAGCGTCGCGCCTCCCTTGGCCGTCATGGAGAGGAAGCCGAAGCCCATGCGGACGTTGAACCACTTACAGATGCCGGAGCCATGCAGGGGTTGGGAATCATTCTCGGCTTTAGGTGAATCTCCAGCCAGCTCCTCGCCCGGCTTCGCACCTGGGGAGAAAGCCAGCGAGCACCTGAGTGGGGCTGGGGGGGGTCCCACACCCCTCTGCCCCCCAGGGAAGGAACAGAAAGATCCCAAGTTTGGGTCCTGCTGGATGGGAAAGGCAAAAAAATGACCGCGGTGACCCACAAGCGGCGATCCGCTGCGCCCACGTGTGCGCGTGTGGGATCGCAGGGGGACTGCAGTGAGAGCGGGGGTGGGAGCGCTGGGGCCGTTCTCCAGTCCAAAGTGTTTAAGAAAAAAACAAATAAATACCTAAATAAAAATTAAAAAAAGGATAATAATTTAAAACTAATCCAAATAAAGCAGCCCAAAGTGCATCAGTAGGAAAAAAAAATAATCAAAGACGGTGTTTTTTTGTTTTTTTGTTTTTTTAAGAAAAACGAAAGGATAAAGGGAAAAAAAAAAAAAAAACGGAAAAACTCCCCCAAAACACCGACTCGACCCTCCTTCCCCAGCACGCCGCGCTGCGATGAGGATTCCCCGCAGCACCGGGAGCTCTGCTCCCCACTGACCCCAGCCCGACAGCCCTCAGCTCCTGCGCTCAGTCCGGGGCTGGGCTGGAAAAAATTCCCCCCACGCCGGGCCCGGGGCACAGCGGGGCACAGCGAGGCTGGGGGGGTCCCAGACCCCCGTCGGGCTCTGCCGCCGTTATTAATAATCGCGGAGCCGAGGAGGGCTGCGACAATAATATAACTTAACCTGCAAACTGCTGGTTGGAAACAGACCCCATCCCGACACTCGCTTGCAAATTCCGAGTTGTGGCTGTTACCGCCTCCTCCCTCCTCCTCCTCGGCCAGCTTTGAGGGTATCAGCCCAAAAAAAAAAAAAAAAAAAAAAAAAAGGCAACGAAAAAAAAAAGCAACAAAAAAGGCCGGCTTAGACCCCGACGGGAGGGAGCCGGGAGAGGTTTGACTCCATCTTCACTCCAACAATAGGGGTGGGAGGGAGCGGGAGGGTTTTTTCAAAGGCTCCCAAATTCTCGCAGACAATAGAGGCCCCCGCTGCCCCCCCCCCTCACCCCCAACTCAGGCCGGGACCCACCCGAGGGGCTGGGGGACGCCGGGCCCCGCGCCGCCATCCCGCCCCCACGTGATCCTAATTAACCCCCCCCTCCCACTCCCCCCGGCTAATAGCGACACATTCCGGGAGGGATTTGGGTGGAGGGCGGTGTGACCCCCCCCCCCCCCCACAGAGGGGCGAGGCCACCTGCCAAGGAGAAGACACGAGGAGGAGATGGGACCCCCCCCCATACCCATAACCGGAGCTCGGGGGGGTCCCCACGCCGTTTCGCCACCTGAGAGCCGCCCAGGTCGCTCGTGGGTCCGGTCTTTGCAGGGGCTACTGAGGGAAAGCGAGCGCTTTTGGGGACACCTCGACCTTCCCGCAGCCCCATCCCAACTGCGGCACGCGGGATCCCCCCGACACCCCGACTTCGTCCCTCCCACGCGTGGCTGTGGGGAGAGAGGGCCCAGGGCCGGGCGGGACAAAGGGCCGAGTGACCGCAGCACCATTTCCGGCGGGAGGACACTGCCCGCGGCCTCCCCGCCCCGCGGGGGCACAGCGCCTCCCGCAGCCTCCGCGGCCCCGCGCGGTGCGGGCGGTGCGTGGGCTGTCGGGGCTGTCTTTGGCCGTCCCCTTCCCCCCTCCTCGACGCTTCCACGGGAGGTGGATGTGGCATCGTCCACGCTGAGAGCCGCCTCCCCACGCGGGACCCCATCATGCGTGGCCTTAATGCGCGGGGAAGGGGCAGCGCACGGAGGCTGAGCACACTGAAGGTCGTGGGGGCACCCACGGCGGGGGAAAAGGCTTTGGGGTCCCCCAAGGAGAGTCCCGCATGGGGAATCCCGCGTGGGGGGCGCCGCCTGGCCGAGCGATACGGAGCTGTCCGTGGTGCTGAAGTGCGCACTGTCCAGGGTTCTGCGCGGCGGCGGTTGCCGCCTTCCTCTTTCTTCCTTCTCTTGCCCTTCTCTCGCCCCTCTCATCGCCGGACCCCTCCATTCCCGGGAGTTCTACGTAGCCCCTTCCTTGCTGGGTTTAGGGGATGAAGGAAGAAGCGGAGGAGGACAAAGATGGTTTTCCTCTTTGCAATTGAGGGCAGGAAGGTAGGTGAAATGGACTTGGTGGTTGTGAGGACATGGCCCTAATGCCCACAGCAAGTTGAGTCTCGATGACCGCGTGCAGCGGGGATGGGCAGAACAAGCAGTACTGCTACCAGCACTCTGCAGTGTTAATAATGCAGTGATGCTCATAGGCTGTCCATCATACTTACACGAATGACAACAGGGATAGATGTGGTGGGGGGAATCCACACTAACAAGTCTTTTATCCCAACATCAGTCTTGAGTCAAGTCCTCAGAGCCAACGAGCAATCTACAGTCATAGGAGATAAGAGTCTGGCTGGATGCTCTCCCTCCCACTATGGTGACAAGAGGATAGACGGAGCATCCTTCTATTCATTCCTTCACCACGTGCCATCATAAGTGACCAAACTCCCTGTCCCCAAACCACAATTTGGGGACCTCTTTGTGCCACTTCCAGCCCCCTTCCCACCAACACGCAGCGGTCCGGATATCTGCTATGTTCCCCATTCCCTGACCGTCCAAAGGAGCGACAGCGTTTGGCACCCTCTCCTGGCCAACCTGAGGTAGTTGGCTTTGATTCTCTTTTTCGTTTGCGGAAATATTTGGATAGGAATGTGGAGTGAGAAAGAACAAAAAAAATTGGGATATTCTCTCGTGTCACTCCTTTCCTTTCCTGCTTCCCGGCAGCACCATTTCTTAACAATCCCCAGTTTCTGCTCATCCTCAGTGACTGCCCAATTACACGACCCTCAGCACAACACCTCAGTGTCCCACTGGGATTCGTGCCATCCACCCCCTGGCCTGGAGTCCTCTTTCTGTGTGTGGTGTATTTGTTTTTGGGCCTGTTGAATGGCACATGTGAACGGGAAGGGGACTCCTTCCTGTTCTTTCAGAGCCAGTTGCTGCATGCGGCTCCGCTTCAAGGGAATAGCCAGCAAAGCGTTCGCTTTCACAAATAATGGCTTCATTAGATTGAAAGAAGTGGACAGTGACCTCTCTGAAATGGACTTTCTGACCCCTGCTGACCTTTGGCCCCAGCTCTGACAGACGGTAAATCTTCCCCTGTGCACACGGCCAGGGTGAGGGACAGCAGTGCCCGACCACCACTGTGCCACCCAGCCCACTGGGTCCCAGCCCCACAGGATGAGGCCCAGGGGGCTGTGTGAAACCAGTTGTATGGGGTATAGATGTGGCAAACATGGGACTGGTGTCCTTTCGGTGTTGTGGGTCAGATCGGTGGCTGGCCCCAGTGGCTGTTTTGTGGTGTCACCCCCCAGCATTGGCAGCACCAATGTGTGATGATCAGAAAGGTACAGAGGCGTTATCTGAGCCCACTCTGGGGTGAACCAAGCTGTCCTCCTGCACATATCATTGGGCTTAGACCTCCTGGCTGCATGTACAGAGTCCACACTGCCACCTCTCTCCCTATCAGCACAGCTCCATTTGGGTGCTGATAACCACTGTATGGCCAACTCACCCCAGTTCTTCCTGCTTTCTGTTGGGAACCTGAGGAATATCAGAGATCCCAAAGATGATGCTTGCTACCATGGCATGGTC
Organism: Excalfactoria chinensis; assembly: GCF_039878825.1. Classification (NCBI taxonomy): domain Eukaryota; kingdom Metazoa; phylum Chordata; class Aves; order Galliformes; family Phasianidae; genus Excalfactoria; species Excalfactoria chinensis. The sequence goes on from NC_092846.1 coordinate 326,818, forward strand.
CCCAGCCATCCTGGTGCCACCCACCTCCCTTCTCCTGGCTTTGTGTACATGCTGCTGACCTTTGACTATGAAGCAATCAATAACAGAGGTTGTGGTGCTGCTCCTCCCCCTTGGCCAGTGCCCCTAATGAGCTCCGCTATGATTGAGGGACTGTCAGGTAAATCCCATTGGTGGTGACAAAGGGATGTATCAACCAGCTTGTCACACAGGTGTGCTCCCATGGATGCCCTACATGGGAATCCCATCACTCCAAAAACGCTCCCTTGGCATCATCATAGTCTGATGGAAGGGTGAGCAGTGCTTGCTCAGGGCGTGCCGTGGTGCCATGCTTCCCTACTTTTGGGTAGGGTGGGAGGGGCACACAGTTATAGAACCAGAGTGAGGGATCCTGCCCAGGTCCATGGGCTCCACTTTGCACCCCAGCTCCCTTTGAAAAAAGCCCCAGGGTAGCTCTGATTGATTGCCTACAGAGCAGGGATTGATCAGGATTTCAGCCCCATACATATTCCTGCTCTCTGATAAAAGGAAATCAATAGTTGAAAGAGATGGTCCTCTGATGCGTCTCCTCCAGAGGCAGCAGCAGCCTCCAGCAGGCCAGAGCGAGCCTTGTCTTTGCCTCCTAAATGGCAAAGGGTGTTCTCCTCCTCCTCCTCCTCCAGCTGCTACCCCACAAGCCCATTCACAGCCCATCACCTCTAAGTTCCATGGCTTCTGCAGGCACTGCCCTATGCTCATCCCCTTCCTTAGCGCTGAGATCTGGAAACTCATTGCAGGTGTGGATGGGCTTTAGGTCAGCCCAGATGGCCGCTCTTTCTTCCCCTTCTTGTATCCCTTCTCCAACTGTGTCTCAGCTTCCTTACCTGTGAAATGTGACTTGTGTCCAGGCTTTTCTCCTGGCTGCTTTCATTTCCCACACCCTGAGCTTGTGCTGTGCCACCACCACAGTGCCATGGGGACGCAGCTCCTCCCATCTCCCCCTGCTGCGGAGCTGGGGAAGGCAGCTGGCATTATTCCTGTAGTTTTATTCACTAACAATTCCTTCCTTTGTAACAGTGCTGCCCCTATCCCGGGGCCCTGTTTGCTCTCCAAATACCGGAGCTGATCTCCTCCAGAAGCTCCAGCGCAGCACCAACCTTTGCTCTCAGAACCTCCTGTGCTGGGGACCCCATCCTGGACCCCACACTGTGGCTTTCCCAGGGGTTTCACAACCCTGCGATGGGGCAGACAGCAGCAGGGCAGAGTCCAGCTCCAACTGACAAAGTGTCAGAGGGTGGAGGACAGTAGAACGGTGAGCTCCTCAGATCCCATCCTGAAACCACTGGCTGAGGTGCGGGAAGTCCCAGCATCCCCATGATGGTGGCCTCATGCACTGAGCCAGCAGCGATTTGTGGGGTGGTTGCCTGGGGCGAGGCTGGGAGCCAAGGGTGGGGTGAGGAGCCAGGGCAGGCACCATTGCCCCGAGCTCTTCTAGGACAGTGCAGCTCACACCCCGGGCCATGTCTTCTGTGCTGGCCCAGGGCCACCGCGATCACCGGGGGGCAGGGACGATGGATGTCCATCGTGATCACCCTGCCCCTTTGCGTGCCAAGTGCTTTGAGTCCTCGCAATGAATTCAGCCGTGACTATAGCTCCGGGACAGCCGGTATCGTCGGGGACGGACCCAGTGGTGGGAGGAGGCAGCAGATGGGGCAAAGGTCTCACCAAGGTGGCCCGGTGGGGCTCTGGGGGCTCCACCAACCCAGACGGGCCGGTCCTCCAACCGGCGCTGCTGAGCCTCAGGAAATGGAGGAGCTGGGTTGCTGGGGAACCAGCCCGACCGGCTCCCCGGCTGTCAGCACCTGAGGAATGCCAAACCTCCGCTCGCCAGGGCTGGGTGCTCACCGAGGACTGGGTGTTCGCCGGGTGACTCTGCCGGTCCGCCCAGCCACGGCGTGCCGGTGCAGGGAGCAGCACCCCGAGCCCTGCACAGTGTCTTCGGTGCGTTCGGTCAGTGCGGTGCCCAGCCGGCGCGGCAGGACCCTCGGGCGGCAGGTATGTGGGGTGTGGGTTGGGACCTGCGGATGCTGTGGGGGCCAGGATCTGTAGGGCACCTGCTGCCACTCAGGGCTGTGCTCAGATCCGTTTGCCAGTGCTGCCGTTTTTTCCCTGGTGAACTGATGTCGGCACTGGTTGGCTTGCAGAGCCCGTTTCTGCCACTCTTGTCTTCAACTCCTTCAGGCTTTTAACCCTATTCCCACCCCAAAGCACATCCTCACTCCCACTGAGGACAAATAAGTGCTGACCCATCCCCAGTGTTTTTGTGGCTAGCAGATAGTGGGGTCCCTGCCCACCCACATCCTTTCCTCTCTGCAGGGCACGTGGCTGCGGGAACACCAGGTAACAAAAGGGGAAATGGAAATAGTCCTGTCCTAATTATTAGTCCTGATCTGTGCAGCAGCCGCCCAAACCGAATTCTTGATTTTCCCAGAGGCAGCAGGTCTGCTCTTACCCACAGACATTGGGAACATCCCAGTGTGTCTGCAGGGCCAGATTTCCCCATGGCCACCAGCTCAAAGCTGGCCACAGGTTGCTGCCACCCAGCCCTTGGTCCCTTCATTACATCTCAGGCATCTTGATCAGGTTCCAGGAGCCCCAGTCAGGCTGCTTAGAGACCCTTATGAATAGCAGGAGCCAACAATTAGCTGAGCGGGTTTGCTTGGGTGGGACAGGTGATTAATTGCTGTACCGGGTGCCCATTGCAACAATACAGCTGGGTTTCATTGCAGCGTGTCCTGGCGTGCTGGGACGGCCACATTCTCACCTGCCTCCATCTGGGGTGCTGGTGCTAGGCAGGGCTGCAGGGCATGGAGGTAGTGTGCACTCCATACCCCCAGCACCCACTGGGCACCAGAGCCAGCTGTGGCCCGATGGATCCAGCTGTGGCCCTGTGGATCCAGATGTAGCTTTGCTGATGCAGGTGCATGGCCCTGCCTGAGCTCTTCCTAGCATCCAGCCCTGCTAGCTAACCCAGACATGGTCTCATTGCCTACTGCAAAATGATACCAACCCTTCCTATATAGACCAGAAAGACCTGCCGGGCTGGGGCATGGGTAGGCAGGACCCAACGTTCTCATGCCATCCCCAAAACATTGTGGTGGATGTGATGGGGTTTGGAGGGATCCAGCCCCAGATGAACCCCACAATGGGGAACACCCAGTGCTGACTCCAGGGACGGGGGGAGGTGACCCCATGAGAGAAATCCATTTCTCATCCACAAGGAATTAGCCCAAGGAGAGACTTCCCCATCCCCAGCCAAGAAAGTGCTAAATGTTACCACTCTTCAGGCCATACCCAAGTCCTGACCCCTCCTGCTGCCCCTGCAGCCCATATGCAGCTGGTGTTCAGGTTGATGACACCAAACAGTCCCTAGTTGGGAGATGCTTCTGGCTCACTCACCCGCAGTTGCTTCGTCAGCTGCTTTCCATATCCCAAACACAGCAATAAAACCTTTCTGGGGCAGTCACGCAGCCCTGCATGGCGTCACTCTGCCAGCCGCAGCCTCGGGGTGCCCATGTCCTTGCTGGCAGCAGGGAAGACAGGCACAGGGTGCTGGGTGACTGCTCTGATCAGGGTGCAAGCAGTGGGTAATTAATGCAGCTCATTTTCTTGTGCCAATGGGGCCTCAGATGTGGATGGAGCAATCCCATCTTTGCTGAGCAATAATTGCTGTGATCAAGGGAAGATGCTGCTGGCCCCAACCTCCTGCAAAACCCCTGGGTGCTGTGGCACAGCCCTGCTGAGGCCCTTTCACCTCATGGAGCTGTTTCCCTGTTGTTTTTTGGGCTCGTTTGTTTGCTGTCTTTGCTGACTCGGTGCAGTCCTGCACCCTCCTGACTCATCCTGCCGCTTGAGGCACATTACAGCACAGCCAGATCCTGCCCAGGTGGTAGAGTGCTGGGAGTGCAGGCATTGCATTGCACTGCATTTTATTGTACTGCATTTTGTTGCATTGCATTTTGTTGCGTTGCATTTTGTTGCACTGCATTTCGTTGCACTGCATTTCATTTCAACGCATTGCATTGCATGTCATTGCATTTCTTACATTTCATGTAGTTGTATTGCATTTCACTGCACTGTGCTTCATGTCATGCCACGCCATTGCATTGCATTTCATACTGTGTTGTTACATTGCATTCAGTTTAGTGGTGTTGAATTTTATTGAATTGCAATGAAGGGATGGCGGTGCCCCGGGTCATGCATGTATGAGCATCCCAATAGGTGCTTTAAGGAGACAGAAAGTTACCATTTGTTTGCTTGAGACCCCCCAAAATGTTCTAAGGGACCATGGAAGGGTGAACCAGATTCCAAAGGGATGGGCTCGAAGTTTGGGGTCTCAGCTCAGCTGGATTCCTGGTGCCTCTCCCTGCAGCTCCACCAGCCCTGCTGTGTGGTGGCGGGGACTGCATGGATCATCCGTTCCAGCACAGTGTGGCGAAGGGCTTCATCTCCAGTGCTGAGCTGAGCATGAAGCAAACGGCAGCATCCAGACCTGAGAGCAGATCCCGCTTCCAGAAAGTCTCGCTGGTGTCACGGCAGCTGGAGCACACGGCAGGAGGGGGGGGGCGGGATGGCAGCCCCTCCCGTGTCTCCCTGCTGCTGCAGGCCTGGGAGAGGGAGATTGTGGAGAAGAAGACATCGGGGTCGAGCACGGTGACGCAGCAGAGATGTTCATCCTCCATCAGCACCATGAAGGACTTTGCAGCGCACGGGCCCGTCTTCTCACAGGTCTTTTCACCACGGCGGCGGGAGGAGAAGCGGGAGGATGACACAGTGCCTGCTCCCCGAGATGTCCCTGTGCACCGCGAGAGCTACATGCATGGTGTGCTGCTCCCCACTGCGCCCCGCTGCCAGCACTCAACACGTGACCCAGAGCCCAGGGCTAGGCACGTCACTGTGCTGCGAGAGGGCAGGGAGGCAGAGGAGGGCAGGAAAACCCAAAATGGTGTGTGCAAAGCCACTACTGTGTCCTCATTGCATCAGAGAGGCTGTAAGCTGGATGGCAGTGGCATCACCAAGATCACAGCACGTGGCAAAAGCTCATTGAGCACCCTAGATACCAGGGAATCCTCCAGGGAGAAGTGTTCAACGCCAGATGAATCCGTGCCCAATGCAACACCAAGAGGCAGAGACAAAGCCCGGGACCTGCGAACCAGTAAAACCAGTGACCAGTGTCCTCTAGCAGATCAGTCTGGAGTGGGAGAAGGAGGTGTAATGAATAGGAATGGCTCTATTTCAGCCACACAGCCCAGGACAGAGAGCTCTGAGGAAGCTGGTGGTACCTCCAAAAACATCTCCATGGAAGCAAACAATGGCCCTGAGCCGTTACCTGGAGCACAAGCATCTCCAAAGGACACAGAAGTTAAGATGCAGGAGGGTGAGATGGTGGAGAATCACCAGGGTGTGGCCCAAGGTACCCAGAGCATCCCTGAGCCTCCCACAGAGAGCACTGCAGAACTCCAGTCTGAGAGCACTGCAAAGATCCCACCTGAGAGCACCCCAAAACCCCAACCTGAGGGTGTCCCAAAACCTCAACCTGAGAGTGTCCCCAGACCCCAATCTGAGACCATCCCTAAACCCCAAACTGAGAGTGCCCCTAAACCCCAACCTGAGAGTGTCCCCAGACCCCAATCTGAGAGCATTCCCAAACCCCAACCTGAGGGTGTCCCTAAACCCCAACCTGAGGGTGTCCCTAAACCCCAACCTGAGAGCACCCCAAAACCTCAACCCGAGAGTGTCTCCAGACCCCAATCTGAGGGTGTCCCCAAACCCCAACCTGAGAGCATCCCCAAACTCCAACATGAGAGTGTCCCTAAACCTGAATCTAAGAGCATCTCAAAGCCCCAAACTGAGAGCATCCCAGAGCCTCCCCATGAGTCCCCAGACCCACCATCAGAAAGTTCCCCAGATGCATCTGAGGAGGATCCTGAGCTGGTGGTGGACATGGAGATCTTTGTGGACACGCTGCGCAATATGGAGCCCTCAGAGATACGAAAGGCACCCAAGGTTCCGCGCCAGCCCTGGCCCTCAGTGCTGGGTCGCTGCGCACCACTGCCACCCATCCATGAGGACCTTGTGGCCCCACGTGCCCACATCTCACTGCCTGTTGCACTGCAGGAGCTGCTGGCATGGGCGGGGAGGGGACAACGAGCTGAGACTCCCCCAAAGGGAACTGAGAGCCACGATGAGGAGGAGATTGAGAACCCCTACCTGAGCCCTGGGGAGAAGGCACTGAGGAGGGCTCAGAATGGCAATGGGGAGCTGGGTTTGCTCCTGGGGGGGTCGATGCAGGGCAGGGCCACGGGTGAGAACAGTATTCTGTTCCGAGGGAATGTCCTCAAAGGCATGGCACTGCTCTCTGACTTCCTGGAGCACCGTGCAGCTGCAGTGGATGAAGCCAAGCCCTACTCACGCCTGGACAACAGCATGCTTTACAGCCGCTTCGTAACCCCTGCCAGCAGCATCCACAATGGGGTCCCCAATGGTACGGGTGCTGGTGACCACCCCAGCACTGAGTTGGAAGCAGTAAGTCCTGACCACATCCCTCCTGTTCCTGAGGAGCCAGAGAGCGCGGGTGCCCCACACCACACCGACATCCTGGTGAGTGCAGCCCTGGAACAGTGCCTGGGGGTGCTGGGGCACACAGGGGGTGTCAGATCCAAACCTCCTGAGCATCTTTCCCTGCTTCCAGCCTACAGATGGTGCGTTGCATTATGCTGTGCTTCATAGCCCCCAGTATGATGGGAAGGTGCTGGGATGGACCATGGGAGGGTACTAGCATAGGCAATGAGAGAGGGTACTGGGATGGGAAGGTGTTGGGCTGGTGATGGGAGGGTTTTGGGATGGGTATTGGGAAGGTACCAGAATGAGCACTATGAAGCTACCAGTGTAGGTAATGAGAGGGTAATGGGATGGGGAGGTGTAGGGCCAGGGATAGGAGGGTGTGGAGATTGGTGACGGAGGGCAGGGGCTGGGCAGAGGCTGTTCCAGGTCGTGCAGGAATGCTCAAGGTGTGGCTGCTCGGGGCGGTGGGAGGGATTTGCTGGCTGCAGACGCAAGGCTTTGGCTGCTGCTCTGTTGGGCTGCAGCAATGGCTGGTGTGGCTGACATCCCTCTGCACTCTTCATGTGTCCTTGGGTGCACACAGCAGGAGGAAAAGGAAGGCTCTGTGAAGATAAACACCAGACCCGGCAAGGTATGGGGCATGGGGCGGGGGCTGGGCAGGGCTGGCCCTGGGCCTGCACTGTTGAGCACTCTGCTTTCACCCCAACCAGATCATCCTCTTCTCCGAGGCTGGCTTCGCGGGGCACAGACGGGAGATTTGGGGTGATGTCCCTGACGCTACATCTTGGGAGCTGTCACACAAAATCTCCATCAGGGTCATCCGTGGCGGGTATGGATCATGCAGGGACAAGGCTGGGGGCAGCTGGTGGGGAGGCTGTGCCACAAACCATGTTATTGCCACGGGCAATGGCTATGACCCTGAGCTAGTACTGTGGTGGTGGGATGTCCCCACCCAACCCATGCTGCTGGAGGCTCCGTATGGCCTTGTGCTGCACCCTGCCATTAGGAAGAACCTGGTAAGCACAGCAATGGGGATTTCCCTGCTGGCAGGTGGGTGATGTATGAGAAACCACGGTTCCATGGGCGCAAGTGTGTGCTGGCAGAGGGGGATGTGGAGATTGACAACCCCTGGATGGTGTATGGGCAGAGTGATGAGCTACGTGGCAGTCGGCCCTTCCGCATCGGCTCCTTCAAGAGGGTGGTGAAGGTGAGCAGCTGGAAAATGGGGTGCTTAGCCCCCCCAGATTCAGCCACCCTTCATTCTGCTCTCCCCACACCAGGATTACCGCACGCCTGAGATCAGCTTGTTTGCTGAGGAGAACGGAGAAGGTGCCAGGCTTCAGTTCAGCGACTCGGCTGAGGACACCCGTGTGCAGGGCCAGTCACTCACTGCTTCCTCCATCATTGTGCACTCGGGACTGTGAGCAGGACAAGGTGTGGGGTGCTGCTGGCACAGGGTGGTCCCAGACACCAATGAGCATTTCCTCCCTAGGTGGCTGGTTTACTCCAAGCCCTTCTTTGATGACGACCCCTACGTCCTGGAGCCAGGCGGATACCCCAACCTGAAGGCCTGGGGAGCAAAGGATCCATCCATCTGCTCCATGCATCCCATCAGGCTGGTGAGCACTGGCTGTTGGAGCACTGGTGCTGTATTCTGTATGAGCACATCATTCTGCCTCTCCTTCCATTTCCCAGGGCTGCCCGGTGGTGGAGCGTCCTGGTGAGCCGCAAGTGCTGATCTACGAGGACACGGGCTTTCAGGGACACAGCTTAATCATCAGCCGGGATGTCTATGACTTGAAGCGCCTGCCCGAACTGCCACTGCCCACCGTGGGCTCAATGCGTGTGCTGGGTGGCTGGTGAGCAGTGAGGTCACCCCCAGAAGCCCTTGGGGGCTGTGGGACAGCAGTGAGGTGGCACATCTCAGAGATGTCCAGCTGTGGGGATCTCAGTGCTTGTCTGATCTCAGTGTCTGCACACAGCTGGGTTGGCTACGAGAAGGAGGGCTTCCGTGGTCACCAGTACCTGTTGGAAGAAGGGGAGTACCACGACTGGCAGCAGTGGGGCGGCTACAGCAAGGAGCTGGTGTCCTTACGGCTCATAAGGACGGTGAGGGCATTGGGTGCCACCACCCCATGTGCCCATAATGTCCTGTGTTATGGAGAGCAGCCATCCTCCAGTCTCTTTGGCACAACAAACTGAGGGCTCGGGGTTTGTCTCTGCAGGATTTCTCTGACCCGGCGCTGGTGCTCTTTGAGGCCGTGGACTTTGAGGAGGGTCCCAGCGTGGAGCTGAGTGAGGCACTGCCTGACACGCAGCTGGCTGGCTATGGCACTGTCACACAGTCCATCCATGTGCTGAGTGGCGTGTGAGTACAGAACATGGGACATGGGGACAGAAGGGACGTAGGGATGGCCAAGCCTGAACCTGAGCTTGCATCCCCCCGGCAGGTGGGTGGCCTATGAGGGCCCCAACTTTTCAGGTGAGCAATACATCCTGGAGAAGGGAGTGTATCGCAACTGTGAGGACTGGGGGGCTACCAACTGCCACATCGCCTCAGCACAGCCCATCCTGCAGGTGGGTGACCATGGCTCCCCAAGAGCACAGATCCCCCCTGCACATCCCATGGGTGGGTGAGCTGGAAGCCAGCTCCACTCTGTTTGCTTGCAGGTTAAGGAGCACAACCTACACTTCGTCTCCAAGGTATAGAGTGGTGTGGGGAGAGGGACACACTGATTTTGGTGTCATCACTTTTTGTGGGATGGTGACGGTGTTACTTTGCCTGTTTCACTGAGCTGCTCCATGCTCCCTCCCCAGATCCTGCTCTTCTCAGAGCCTGACTTCCTGGGGGAACACCTCACCTTTGAGGATGAGCAGAGTGCCCTGCCTGACGGCTTTGTGCCTCTCTCCTGCAGGGTCCATGGTGGCAGGTAGGGCACTGCAGCCTCAGTGGTGGGGGGCAGGACAGAAAGTCCTTGGGGACACTCACCCCCCATGATGGCTGCAATCAGTTCAAGCATGCTTTTCTGCTCCCTGCCAGCTGGATCCTGTTTGACAGCCAGGCCTTCACTGGGGAGCAGCATGTGCTGTCTGAGGGCGAATATCCCACGCTGGGTGCCATGGGCTGCCTCTCCTCCACCACCATTCAGTCCTTGAAGAAGGTCCCAGTGGTGAGTGCCCATCCAACATTGCTGGAGCAGAAGCCCTCAGGAGCCTCCTTGTTCCTGCAACACTTGTTCTCCAGACCCAGAGCCCATCCACACACATGGGCGTTGGCTTCCCCCACCTTTTCCCCTTGCACCTTCATATTTGCCCCCTCCCACAGTTCTTCTCAGAGCCCTCCATCTTCCTGCATGGCCTGGAGTGTTTTGAGGGGAAGGAGATCGAGCTGAACAGTGAAGTGCGGAGTCTCCAGGCAGAGGGCTTCAACAACCATGTGCTGTCAGTGCGTGTCAAAGGCGGCATGTAAGTGAGCCCAGCCCTGCTGTACCAATCCCAGCTGGAGTCTGTCTGTGCACTGAGGCTGACTGCACTCTCCCCGTCTCCTCAGCTGGGTGCTGTGTGAGCATGGTGACTTCCGAGGTCGCCAGTGGCTGCTGGAGTGCACTGAGATCACCAACTGGCTGACCTACAGTGGGCTGCAGCACGTGGGGTCCCTCTACCCCATCCGCCAGGTAAGCACCCAGCGAGCCCCAAAACCAGCCCTGGTGCAATGGGGCTGGGGAAAGCGGCATGATGCTGCCAGTGCTCACCTGTGAAAAGTGCTGCCAACCCACCACTGGCTCCCTGCTCCTCCCTGCAATTTGCCGTGGTGAAATGCTCCCCATGAGCAAGCACCTTGCACAATGTCTTGGCGTCACAGCCTGGCAATCCATGCTGTGCCAGCTGTGAGTTGAGCCAGGGCCACAGCCATCACCCTGGCACTGTGGAGGCATGCACAGTGTGGTTCTTGGGTGCTGCAGAGATCCTGAGCAAAAAGATCTTCTCTCCTTCCAGAGACGCATCTATTTCCGCATCAGGAGCAAGGAGCTGCAGCTCTACCTGTCTGTACCTGATGATGTGGAGGACATGAAAGCGGGACGTGTGGTGGTCTCCAGCCTGAGCGAGCAGAGCAGCTCTGTCTGGTACTACGAGGATGGGCTGCTCAAAAACCAGGTGAAGGCTGCAGCTTGGAGCTGGAGGGGACCTGGGAATGCCCTGAGTGACCTTTTAGGGCTTCCACCAGTTTTTTTCCCAGGATAACCTCAGCCTTGTCACCACAGCCCATTGATTCTCCCTTTTCCTGGTCTCTCCTGGAGACATGAATGCATTTCTGCCACACCCGAGGGTTTTCTCACACCCATCATGCCCACCCCTCATTGTTTTCCTGTCTTCCCCGTGTCCCATCCCAGAACCAGATGCTTTTGACATGGAAGCCTCCGAGCCCAACACCCCTGAGCCTCACCAGGTGAAGGCGATGGAGGGGATGGGGCTGACATGTCCACCACTTCCCACTGCAGGTTGCCCCTGCCATGAGCCTGCAGGTCATTGGGCCAGCCGGAAAGGGAGCAAAGGCCGTGCTGTGGTCTGAAACCCGGATGCCACGTCAGACCTGGAGCATTGATTCTCAGGGACGGATCCACAGCCAGATGTTTGAAGACATGATCCTCGATGTAAAGGGTGAGGCTTTGGTGCCAGCACAGGGGCTGCTGTCCCAGAGACCCAAGGAAATGGGGTGTCAGATGGGGCCGCTCTCCTCTTTGCAGGCGGCCAATCATACGACCGGGACCATGCGATCATTTGGGAGGTGGCTGAGGAACGACCCACACAGCTCTGGGATGTACAGGTGCTATGAGCAGGGAGCGCGTGGCCCTGATGCCAACAAGTGTCACAGGGAAAGACAGGGACACCCTGCAGTGGTGGGAGCTGCCTCCTGCCCCGCTGCCCTGGCAGATGAAGGATGAAGGATGCCACGACGACCTCCATTGCCTACCGCCCTCCTGGAGCATCACAGGCACACGTGCTGCTGACCACTGTGTGACGCTCCGAGAGCAATGAGGCAGAGCCTCTTCCCTACCCCATTCCCCTCTCTGAACTGTATTTATGTATGTGTGTAAGATACGGCCCCACTTGAGGGAGCCAGCCCTGCCTGGGTTTGCTCTCCTTGTCCTCCTCACTGAGCTGCGTCGTGCTCCTCACAGCACAGGGCCCAATCCTGCTCACCCAAGCAGGAGCTTAGTGCCTTCTAGTGTCCGAGCACTGTGAGCATCCAAGCCCTTGCTTCTGAAAAGCAGCAGGCTGCACTCCTGGGATAGCAGTGTGCCTGGCTTTGGATGCTGCTGTAAGGGCAGGGGGCTCCGGGTCCCTCTTTCCTGAGTGCAGCAGGATGAGATGCCCTGGGGAAGCGTCCTGGCACTGCCAGACTGGGCTGGGCTGTACCAAAGGGATGGAGAACAGCACAGCAAATCACTTGGGGCCCTTCAGATGGAGGGTGTTTAACCAGGGAAAGCTCTGTCATGGAGAAACATAAAGGCACGTGGGAATCAGAGAGTGCTACAGGATGTAGTGGTTTCAGTGTGGATAGTGATGGTCCTGGGCTGTCAGCACCCTGCTCTGCTCCAGCTTTGGGATTGCCAAAATCCAACATCACCATCATGAGCCCAGCTGCACATCCCCACCACAGCTCAGCTCCTCCAGCCTCCAGGACAGAGCTGTCCTCCATTCAAGGAGGGCTCAGAGCAGGGCAGGAGCTGCCCAGGAACACAATGCAGAGCCAGAGTAGATGCAGTGTGGGATGGCCTCACACCCAGACACCACGTGCTTCTGTCCTTGCTGCCAGGCAGAGCAGCACTCCTGGTTTGCTCAGCAGGTTGGGCTCAGCTCGGAGGCATCACGTCATGCGGGAAGCAATCGGTTACCAACCCTGCAGCAAAACCGGGCTGTTCTGGCAGCGACAGGCAGCACAACGCCTTCCCTACAGGTCTCTCCTGCAGACAGCACGCTTAAATCCTGACATCAGGCAGCTCCAGCTCACCATTATTGCTCTGCCTGCTGGCAGCTGCCCAAACGTTTGTGGTTGTGAAACACCCCGAGCTGCTGGGAGACTCAGTGGGGCAGCAGGTCACGGAGCCACACGGAGCACAGCGACTGGAGACCAGCAGCTGGGAGCACACACGGCTGCGGCCTGCAGGACAAAGCGCAGCGACACACAACTGCCGACCCACCAGCGGCCTGCACGGCCGGCTGCGGCCTGGAAGCCACAACCTGTCCGAGGGGCCCGGCCGAGGCCTCAGGCTGCCTGGCCGCTGTGCGGTCGCCCCGCAGGGTCCGTGTCTGTGGCAGGGATGCTGCCGGTGCGGCTCAGCTCCCCTCGTACGGGGCAACAGGCCGCCCGCACAGCCACACCGCTACCCTCAACCCGCCGCTATATAAACCCCGCCGGGCCGGGATAGGCCAAGGACCGGCAATTGGCAGCTTCGGATTGGTGCATAGCTGGAAGATTTGAGCTTGTTGATTGGTCTGCTCGGCGAGAACGGTTTGCGATTGGCCAGCGCCGGGTCGAGGGCGGTGCCTCGGGTCCGCCCGTCCTGCTGGGGGCGCTGTGCCCTTGCGCTGCGGTCAGGGCGCGGCTGCGGCCGCCCCGTAGGGCTGGGCGGGTCTCGACCTCCCCTCAGCGAGCCCGGCCCGAAACAGCACGAGAAACGAACGCGTCGGAGCCTCCGAACTTTATTTCTCAGAGCTTCACAGCACGACCGCGGGGCTGTGTTTGGAGCTGCTCTTCCTGGAGGCTGTGGAGACGTGGGGACGAGGAGCTGGCTGGGCCCGGCGGTGGAGCTGGCAGGGGGATGTCGGCCTGCGGGGGGTCTCGGAGCCCAGCTCAGCACAGCCGCAGCAGGAAGGCCGCAGCCAGCCCCAGTACGAGCGGCAGGAGGGCCGGGCTGCCGCAGGGCGGGCTCTGGTCCTGTATCCCGTCTGTCATGGTGCTGTTGTCCTCCGCCCGACCCGAGTGCTGGAAAAGCAAAGAAGACGGTGATGGCTGCAAAGTGAGGCGGAGAGGGGCGGGATCTCCCCATCTTGGAGAGCTGGGCGGTCTCCTCAGGCCCCACACGCAGGCAGAGCTGTGGGCTGCTGGGTTTTCCCACTGCAGGGAAGCACAGCGGGCGCTCCCTCGTGCTGCCACCCTGTTCTGAGGCAAAGGCTTTTAGAATTAGCGTGTGGGAAAGCAGAAGGGAGGGGCTGGCTCTGAGGAAGTGGCTGGGGATGTGGGGCCTGTGAGCCCAGTGCTGGAGGATGTGGGGTGCAGAGACAGAGCTGGGAAGGTCCCTGGTGGAACCAGAGGGGAGGGGAGCAAACACCTTGTTGCAAGGGGTGCTGCAGTCGTTACATGAAGCGGCAATGCAGCTGGGGTGGAAGTTTCAAGGCAGTTTCCTTCCCTCTCTAAGGAGCTCCTTCTGAATTAAGGCATTTGCTCGAGCACCTCCCGCCACAGCTGTGCGGAACCACTTTCTTTGTAGTTCACTGCTCCTCGACCTCACAGCTTCCCTCTGGAGCCGTAGCAATGATTAGGAACTTGGATGGGCCCCGTTTTGCAGGCACTCTTTTTAGCTGTGAAGGTTTGCTGTCAGAGTGCGATGCTGACATGTAAATGCATCCCATAGAACCTGCAACATGTCACAACTGTGTGGCATTTGAGAGCGACACCAGCTCAAGCAGATCTGGCCTCATTACCGACATACAACAGAAGGAAATAAAATCAACCTAAGAGCTGCTATGAGGAACATCACCCTCCCCAGATGTCTTTACCCACTTCCAAGCAGCAGCCCCTACACAAGAGATAGCTGCTATCTGCCCACATGGTGCTGGAACCCTTAAAGGGGCCCCCCAGCAGTAAAAAAGACAACATGAAAGGGGAAAGGGAAGATCAGAACCCCATGGCTGTGCCCAGTGTCCCTACAGCCATACTCAGCAACCCTGAGCCAGGCAGCAGCTGGGCATAGGGAGTGAGCCAGAAAGCAAAGGAGAAGCTGCATGATGTGGGGGAGAGCTGAGAAATGGCAAGGTTATGGATACACGTAATACTCTTAAGCCATAAAAAAAGCCCCTCAAACATTTAAAAATATATATATAATAAAATAAATATATATATAATAGAATAAAAAAAGCAACACAGAGAAGTATTTAAACCTTGCAGCCTGCAGTGCAAAGCTCCTTTTAGGACAAGCAGGGTTAAAGGAAAACAAATTGCTCCAGTTCCCAGCTGAAGGCAGAAACTCTCCCAGCAGTTGGATCCCAGACCCCTAACCACTGTCACACCCCAGGGATGGCTCTGGCTGCTCCCCAGCGTTTGGGGTGCTCAAGCAGTGGGCTTTCTCTTACCAAGCAGAGGGCAAGCAGGAGGAGCAGTTGGGCACACCGGAGGGGCTGCATGGTCTGTGCTCAGTGCGCAGCTTGCTGCAACGCTTCCTCATCTGCTCACGGTGATTGCTATCAGAGCCTTTAAAGTGCAGCCGTGGCCCCATCTCACCAATCACACTTTCCTTCCTTGTGCTGCTGCTGCAGAGCACAGCCCATCACCCAGAAGGGACACAAGAACTGGATCCATGGAAAAGCACCAGGAGGGCACTGCAGGCACTGCTGATGCTGCAAGGTGGGGATGATGCCCTGAACAGGACATCCCAGCCACCGTCTCCAGCAGAGGCAGTGAGCCCCTCGCCCTCCCTTTTCCAACACCATACAGCTCTCCCTACCCTGTGCCCCATGCCTGTGTAGGGCCAGCACCAATCACAGGTTCAACCCCTCCACTTCAGCAGGAGGCCCCGCTAACTCTGCTCCATGTAACAAGCCTCCAGTCCTGCAATGAAGGATGGGAGCCTGGCCCAAACCACAAGTGTGGCTGGGTGGTCTCACCCACACTGCAGATGGCAGCGGTGCTTCCTTCGGCCCTGGCAGTGCTTGCAGCACATTGCTGAGCTGCACCAGCCTCCTGCCAGCAAACAGGAGACAGAACGGGCTATTTTGGGGCAGGTTGAAATGAGCAAAGCTACACCTGCTGTTGTGGCTTTCGTTTCTGTTAGTGCACCGCAGCCAGCCCTGCGTGGGAGCTGGTGGTAGGAGTGCAGCACTGGATGCTCTCAGCATTGCAGTTTGTTTCACCCCCAAACGATCTGCAATGCAGGAAGTCCGGCAGCTCTTCTGCCCGAGTCCATGCCTGGATGCCTGCTGCTTTCTCAACCAGCCCATTCTGCTCTTGCAGCTTTCTGTGGCATCCAGTGAGTGCCCAATAGACAACTTCCATCCTTCCTTCTTGTTTTCCTCACATTTCCTTATGGTACGCAGAGAATAAGCGAATGTTTGCGATGTTTTCACCCTGGGCGCTGCTGTTGTTGTTCGTTAGGGTGGCGCAGCGCCCTGTGGCAGTTTTCTCCTGTCTCTCACCTCGCACTCTGTGGCGCTCATTCCCACCTCATGGCGCCCAACGTCTAACAGGTAAGAAACGATACTCGTACTCTGCCGCGGTGCACGCCGGGACTTGTAGTCATCGCCCGGCCGCCCCGTTCCACGTGACCGCCGCTCAGCCAATCACAGCGTCCAGGCGTCGCCGTGGCAACCTCTGGTAAACAAGATGGCGGTGGGGGCGCTGAGCGCGGGGTGAGTGCCGCGGGAGAGCCGGCCTTCGGGATCCCCCTCGGAGGCAAAGCCGAGAGGCCGGGGTCGGGTCTGGCCTTTATTTCAAGTCCCGTTGTGGTGGGGGCGCTCAGGATGAGCTCACTGACCTTCGGGAGCGTTCGTGGTCAGGTGGATGCGTTGGTCATTTCTTCACCGTGCTGACTGAGGCGTGCCCTGCCCAGAGGCACTCGGTGTAGGCCGCTGAGAAAGAGATGCGGAGTTTGAGCCCTTCTGGAAAGCCTTTGCCTTTATACTTTAGGAAACTTGCTCATCTAGCAGTCCCTCCCTCCCCCCCCCCTTCCTCACTGCCCCAAGCTAACAAACCTATCCTCATTTTTTATATATTCCCTCCTCACCACTTTGCATCAAAAGGGCTGAGCTGAGTTGTTTGTCCCTGCTGGCAAGGTGCTTCTCACCATCCTACATCTCTTGTGGTGAGTGCGGCTCTTCTTCCTACGTGTCTGCAACCAGATCAGTAATGGAGCAGTTTGACGTCCTCAGCAACCCCTAGAGTACATTAGAGCCTCATTTTGTTTTACGGCTCCACTTTAGGCCATAGCTGGCCTGTTAGATTAACAGCACAAAAGCCTCTCAGTGAAGCTTCCTGTTTCTGCTACTCCCAGATGCTGTACTTCTTGTTAAAGCAGCTCAGTGGTACTTTCTGCCTCGCTGTGTGGCACAGGATGTTCTGTACCACCATCACAGGCTCTTTCTGCCAGCCCCGTTTTGTGTTCACCCTTCACAGCTGCTGAGATTTTACTTTTGGTTCTGTGCCATAACAAGTATCTTCACCCACTCATTACTTTGAGTGCTTCTGGGAGTGAATAGCCTGGGGCCACCCTTCTTTCTCCTTCCCTCAGTGTAACACCTATATTTCTTTACCTGTTTTTGGAGAAGTCACATGCAAAA
The DNA here is from genome assembly GCF_039878825.1 of Excalfactoria chinensis. NCBI lineage: Eukaryota > Metazoa > Chordata > Aves > Galliformes > Phasianidae > Excalfactoria > Excalfactoria chinensis. The sequence goes on from NC_092846.1 coordinate 343,972, forward strand.
TACTGACCTTTGTCAATTCTTTCATATTCTTTGTGCCTCTTCACAGGTGACACAGCCTGTCCCCTACGGCAAGGAACCCAGTGCAAGGCAGTCTTCCCTTGCAGGGACAACACTAAAAAGGAATATATGACATCACAGAATGTCTTAGGTTGGAAGAGACCTTAAAGATCATCTAGTTCACCACTTCACAGTCTCTCAAAGATAAAGGGGTTCTTGACCGTCATACTCTCTCAGTGAGAATCTGGTGGACTCAATACCCCAGGCTAATTTGTGTTGTTTCCTCCTCACATACACAGTACGCTGCCAGCGATCACCTCCCTACCAAGAGCTCTCAAATATAAGAGCTGAGGGATTTCCACCCCACATCCATCAAAGGTATCCTCTTTTTACCTGCTCTGATAGAACCAGAGCTCATGTGTGTGTTCCCTTATGGTGCAGATAAGCCTCAAATATGAATTGCCTTTCTAGAGGTAATGTTGTATTTGTGCTTTCAGGTACAGTTCTCACTGACATGGAGCTCATGTCATCCATGATGCAAAAAATCAGCCTGTTGGAACAAAAAATAGATAAACAAACACAAGAAATCCAACTGAAGGTAAAAGTCCTGGCCCTTACCAGTCCTGTTCTGTGTTCTGCTTTAGCTTTTCAATGATACACCCACTTAGACACAGTCTGGGCTAGAACAAGTTAATCCATAGCCTGTTCTGTTAATTAGACCGGTTATCCTTTGTAAAACAGCAGAGCACTCATAGCTGCCCTTGATATAGAAGACTGAGCTGCCCTTACTGCTCTGATCCTTCTGTGACTTTATGAGGTAGTGACTCTCAGCATCCTTTCACTAATATCTATTTGCCTCCAGACTCCTTTCTTTTGCATTCTGAAAATAAAACAAAGCAACCAGTGGCTTAGATAAGTAATCTTAGAACAGGTGTCTTTGTAATACTGCTGAGAATAAACACTGTTTAGTTTAGAATAAATAGCAGTGGGTTGGGGTTTTTTTGGTGGTTTTTGTCTTGTTTTCTAACAGATGGTGACAGATGCTGGTCTGCTCTTTAGATCAGCCACTAACAGGCCTGAGTATGAGCAGCATTCTCATGCAGATGGAAGGGGGAGATAGGTTAGCAGTGCCCCCGGTCTAATATTGAAGCAGTGTATTACATCGTGCCTCTCTGCTAAGTCATGAATTAAGACATTTGTGAGGCTATTCTAACCCTTATTTTGCCTATTTGAGAGAGAGTATGCACAGCACTGCCTCGCCCAACCAGGATTAATTATGCAGTCTGCATCATGGTCCTGAAAGCAGAGGATCTTAACAAGTTCATTACTCATTCTGATCTTGAAGGACAGGAAGATTGCTGAGCTTGAAGAGAAGATAAAGGCTCTTCAGAAAGGAGAAGGTAAAAATTGTTTGACCCTTGGCACCTTGCTCCTACTCTCCATGGGAGAGTTACAGGTTTCCTGGTACTGCAGCAGAGCAGACTTGGAGACCTTCCCCCTCAGCAGTCCGTGCCTTAAAAGCCTATGAGCCTCTTCTGTGGGTGGTAACAGCTGCACACACAGTGCTGTTTGCCAAGGTAAGTCCTCACTTCATCAGTTGCTCTGCTTTTCTAGTGAAGCATTAGACATCATTTCCTGACCTATTTTCCGTGCCTTAATAAGTTTCCATGAGCACAGAACAACCACAAGCCTGAGGATGGCCAGGAAAAAAAAAAAAGAAAGAAAAAAGGAAAAGAGAAAAAACAAAAGAACAATATACACCATAGAGTTCAAATAGGCTGGAAAAAAACAAAACCAAACCAAACCGAGCAACTCATAGCTAAGCAAAACCAAAAATTGACTTGCAGTCTCAAGCAGCACTTACAGGTCCAGGCTCACTCATCTTGCAAGGCAACCTAACTCTAAAATAAGCTCAGCTTAAGTGAGTCACTGAAGCTCTTCTGCTCCTCAATTCCTTGGAATCCCCTGCTGAACCCAGACACATTTCCTGTCACGGCCGAACTACCTTGTTAGTGTAAAGCTGTGCTGCATCTCTATTTCCTGAGTGGAGAACATGAAGAAGCCTGTCAAACCACAGTTGTGTTTTTTGTACCTCATCGTACATTGTGCCAGCTATGAAGCTTAGTTGTCTGGATCCAGCCTGGGTGGACATCTGCTGATTTTTGAATAGGTCTCTTAGAACCAAGCCAAGCAATGCTCATTGTACAACAGTGAACAGCACCGCTCACATCAGCTTCCTGTAGCATGAAACTTCAGCAGTGCTTTACAGGCTTGAGTTTACTGATGGTGCAGGAAGACTGCTGGGGCATCCATGCTCTGTGACTTTTTTAAGGCTATGCAGAATAAAAGCAGATCTTCCCTCTCAGATGCTCCTCACTCATCCACAGCAGAGGATCTGGAAAGGAGGTGCCTTCAGCTGCAGACTCAGGTCTGGGAGATGGAGGTGAGATGCCTACTTTACTTGCTCCAAGCCATTTGCACCTTCACTTTGGGACTGTTGCAATCCCAGACTGCCTGGTTCTTTTCAAGCTGCCACTGTGATAACTGCAAATCCTCTCTTCACTCCTCTGAAAGGAAAGAACAGGTTGAATGTGAACTACAGGGTAGTATACTATTGTTATTTTATACACAGATATTTAAGCCTGCTGCAAGCCTCATCATTTTGATTTACAGGGTTGTGGAAATAACCTACACAGCTACTAGACTCTTGGGAGACTACTGTATTGCTACAGATAGTTTAATCCTTCCTCCCTTTCACCTGCTTCTAGTAGAGCTGCCACTTCTACTGCTAGTGAGTTGGCAGACTGCCACTGCTGAGACAAACATTGCTCACCTCCACTTCTGCTTCTCTCTATTGTAGCCAAGCACTGTCAGGCCTCTCTGTCTAGTTTCCAGCTCTGGTCTACAACCCTGACTTGTCCTTTCCTCTTACAGCAGTTTCTAAATGACTATGGTCTGATCTGGGTTGGAGACAGACACGAAGAGCTGGAAGACTTAGAGTCACTCAGAGATGATGAACTGCTGGCAAAGAGGATCTGGAAGCCAGGTAAAGCATCAGTGCTCTTTGCTAAAGCAGCCATCCTGGCTCCTGCTGCATGCTTAGGGAAGGTATGATACTTAGAGTAGATAAGCAGGTCATCAGAATCTGTGATCCTGTTCTGAGGTCTTCATGTCAGTCCATCTCGAGGTTAGAGACATGGAACAATTTAACAGGAGCTGGGACAGGCAGAGCACTGGTATTCTGTGTGCACCTATGTTTTATAAACTTCATCCGGGGAAAAAGGAGAGATCCTGGTGGCCGTTTGGAAGAATACCTTCATGGCAGCTGCTTCCTGAAGAATTCACATACCCTGAATGTTTGAAGCTTGATTGTGCTAAAAACACTGACGTAAAATGGGTGGAAAACAGAACCAGATGCTTTGTGTATTTAGTAGCCATAGCAACTTACACATATTGTCTGGCTCCATCAGAGTATTGTTTGCCTTTCCTCCCAGCCACCATGTGAGTGGTTTAACTGGGACCTGATTGTACTGCATGGGGTCCAAGCATTTTTGGCAAAGTGGTAACAGAGGAAAAAAAGAAAAGAACACTACTCGGGCTATATAACTTGCTACTAACAAACAACTGTGCAAATATTAGCTTGTTAATCGAATCCCTTAGGTGAAGGGAGGAAGAAGACATGAAAAGCAGTAGAAATATTTTCATACTTTTCATATTGCTTACCCTTTTTAGGGGAGATTTCCTCCCTCACATTTAAAGCTTTTTTTTTTTTTCCTCCACCTTTATCAAATGTCAGCAAATGGGAACAGAAAAACCAAAGGCCTTACCCTCTGTTTTATTTTCTCATTTCATTCTGCTGTCCCGCTGTAATGCATTCACTGCTTTGCCCTACTACCCTCCTCAAACACCCTCTGAGAGTCCCAGCGAGAGAGAAATAAAACTGCTTTAGTGAGAAATGCAGGTGGCTCAGAGCATGCAGCCACACCGACATTTCTTCAGCAAATCTTCTCCGGTCCATTTAGCCAATTTAGGTTACTCATTCTTCTCTGTGCATTTTGCAGCGCCGCGTTAAGGGACAACACTTAAGAAATTACAACCAACACCAAGTTGCCGAACAGCTGGCTGTACCTTTGCTAGCAGCTGCTATGCGCACTTGTAGGTGAAGGCTGTTTTTCTGTTACCATGCCCTTGCAGTTTTGCACACACCCATGTAGATCTGGCAGCCCTGAACCACGGCAGGATTGTTGCACCACGCTTTGCAAAGGAAAGGTGACACACAAAAGGCAGCGATGACAGCCCCAAAGTGTTGGGATGCAGGAGCTCCTCAGACACATCCACATAGAGGTGAAAACTGCTCAGCTGGCATCTCCTCCCCCCATACCTTTGCTCTTTCTGACACAGGTGAGGCAGTCGTTTCCAAACACCAGGTTGATTTTGATTTAATCTTGAAAAATGTGAAGGGCTTGAACATGCTGGTTGGAGATGGTGTCTCTCACGTTGAGCACACGCCGGGGGGAGCTCGGCTGAAGCAGACAGAGCCCCTCTCTATGACACTGTATCAGAATGGGATCGTCATGTCGGATGGACCCTTTCGCTCCTATGAGGAACTGTCTGCTCAGGTATGGAAAGGTTTGTGCAGGAGTCAGATGTGGAGCCACCCTGCTGTGATTCACTGCCTATCAGCAAAGGGAGCTTAGAAGAACAGGGCCAGTGAGTTCATCTCAGTCCCCAAAATGAGCAGCTGAGACCTCCAGCCTTCACATCCTACTGCCCTGCTGGGGCACACCTTTAAAAATCAACTGAGCAGCAACTTTCTTTTTCTTTTTTTTGTATTATTATTTTTATGAGAGGGGGAGTCTGGGTGCAGACTTTTTTTTTGCACAGCAGAAATAATACAAACAGAAGCAGCCCAGAATGTAAATATTAGTCATCAGATAAGTAGAAATTCAGAGGTATGCCCATGAATGAGCTGTCATTTTTTGTTTCAGCAATGCCTGCAGGATATTATGGATGGCTATTTCCCTTCAGAGTTGCAGACACGCTACCCAGATGGTGTCCCTCTGCAGGTAAGCAGTGCAAAGCTCTGCTCTCATGGGGTTTTTGGAAGAAATGACTCTCTTATTTCCCAATAAAGTTGTTCAGATTTCTTTCACCAAACTGCATAATCCCTTTAGCAATCTCTGGTTGAGCAGCTAAGTGCTGTGTATGTGTGTATGGAAGTGGTGGGGAACACACCTGCCTGAGCCGTTACAGGATGTGAGCGAGCAGTTGTGCATTAGGGCTGAGCAGTTTCTCTGCCTGGTTGAATCTTGACTTGGATCAAGACTCGCGAGAGCACAAATAGGCTTTGCAGAAGATAAGTGGTGTATGCAGCACCTGTGCAACAGCAACATCTTAACTAGTTCTCTTGGAAGAGATTCTAAAAACAGATTGGAGAAGTATACCTCACTTTGCAGAGTTTAATTGGCAGTAATTTAAAGGGGTTTGGCCACTTGCAGTCTTTTTGGGTCCTATTTCTTTCTGATTTTTCAGGAATGGCAAAAAGCCAAAGCCACATTTTCAGACTGAGGGCCTCAGAGGACTCTGATTCAGGTCTTTGAGTGCCTCCGAAACATAAGCAGGCGAAGGCGGAGGGGTGCACCTGCCACCACCAAGAAGAAAGCAGGGCACATCTGTACAAAGTGATCAGAACAGAGTGAGCTGGTAGGGGTGGTAGTTGAAAAAGCAGATGGAAGGGGAGGGACTGTGCAGGGCTCCTGCATATGTGGTTGCCTGTAGCCAGCTTATTGCCAATCACATCTACAGGGCACAGGACAGTACTAAAGCCCAGGAAAAATGACTGACCCTCTTTATATAGTTTTTCCCACTGCTGGGGGCCTCAGTCTGGCACTGTCAGTTTGTTGAAGCCATCCATCAGATCCCACTGCAACTTCTGTAGTGCAGTGTGAGTGACAGTAAATCCCTCTCCCCTCCCAAACAGCTGCTTTCACATCAGAGAGAGCATTTTCAATCATGGAAACAGGCAGAAGAAAGGTCAGGCCTGCACGTGTTTCTTACAACTACTGGAAAGGGTGTCCAGTGTCTGTTTAGACAGTGAACTACAGTGAGGCCTGTATAGTCCAGGATCTAGCAGGATTTGCACTGTTAGAGAGCCTAGAGGAGCTGGAGGTTTGGGTTTGGACAGCTGGAGCAGCTCCCAAGGAAATGCCTCAGTTTCATTTGGGATTTACTGCTCTAGTTTATTATTTTCTGATACAGTGAGCCTTGCTTATAGCAATCAGCCTTAATCCAACAGGTCACTGACAAAAGAGATGTGGTATTTCAGGAGAGAAACCTTCCTGGGAGTTTTCCTGGCCATGGCCAACTTGTTGGCCATTCAAAACTAAGCAAAGTAGAGGAACCCAGCGAGATCCCAGGTAAGTTCCTACGCGTGTCTCAAAAATGCATCACCCAAAGAGAAGAACTGAAATCTCACAGGGGCAGTCTAGCTATCAAGAAGTGAACGTGTGGGGTCTCAAAGAGGAAGGCAACACTTCTGGGTCAAAGTTTCACCTTTCTCAGCATCAGAGTATACCAAGGGAACCGTGTATTCTTTGGATGAGGTCAGGCCGTGTATTTCCTCATTTTGCTTCTGGGTTCTAGCAGCCTGCATAAGCAAAGCTGAGATAACATGACTGGCTGGAGAGCCAAATGTGGTCAGTCAGGTAGGCAGAAAACAGTAGATCTATGCATGCATAACTAAACAACCTGTACACATGCACTGCCCTCAGCATCATCTTCATATTTATATACATCACTTCTCTTGCTTATCTCAGGGACATTTACAAGCAGAGAAATTCCCTTTATCCACGTGGGGGAAAAAAAAATAGCTGCCCAGCAACACTACACCAAAAGGAACCAACACAATTGCAAGATGAGCCCAAGCATGTAAGAACTGCCACAGTATCAGACCTTCCTGTTTGCAGCAGAGATAGCAGGGTTTCTTCCTGTTGCGCATTGCAGGTGTGAGCTGCGCAGTTGCTCACTAGTTACTCTGGCAATCATGACATTAGTGGGCCAGAAAGTGGGACAAGCTGCAGCTGGGGACCAGGAGCCAGCATCCGCATGGCCAGGAAAGGGCATCTCTCTCTGCCAGATGTTCTGCTCCCTATTCACTAAATCAGTTTATTCTGAGGGAGAATTCTGTACATGTACGATCTTTTTGACATATTCCCTCTTCTCTGGCAGGTCCCAAATCCTTTCTGGAGCAGTTTTGGAACAAAGATCCTAAGTCATCAACGCACAGTGAAGTGATGGCCACCCGAGACACAGTTGGAGCAATGCGGCAGGTATGGGTGTGCCCAAACAACACCCCAAGGAGCAGGCTGTTGTGATTCCTCAGGCTCAGTGCTCTGCATACAACCACACCTCCTCCTTGCAACCTCTTCTTCCCCAAATGCTCCATCAGAGCATCCATGCAGCATTTTGGCACCTGCTCCTGGTCTGCTCTAGCTCTGGTTTGTCTCTGTGTAAAACAGGTGCTGATACTCACCTGGTTTGGTTGCAGGGCTCTGATGGGGCGCAGAGCAGCAAAGAGATCGTGGTGGGGACACCCAGGCTGCCTGCCCTGCAGAGGTATGGGTACACACATCCCTGCCCATCAGCTCTCCTATTTCAGGTTGTTTTTTTCCAGGGGGTTCTGCCCATTGATCCTAAACCTTGGCAATAACCAGGAAAAAAAAAAAGCTAATTTTTTGGGGAAAACCTGCCACCCTTTCCATCTCCAACAAAGTTTCCATCATTCAGTGTAGCTTATGGCAGTGAAATACATTTCCTGACAGCAAGGCAGGGCCTAAGAATTTAAAGCCACTTAAAGCTGTTTGCTAAATGGAAGAATCCCTCCAGGAAACTGATGCGCAAGTGAGAGGTGACATAACCAGCGCATTTTCACTCAGTCTTCTGGACAATATAAGACCCAAATAGCTAATGAAAAAATCCCAAGCAGATTATTTTTAATCAAAAAAGTAGGGCACAGATCTTACCAGTCAACCCTGATCTAAAATAATAAAGCAAAAAAAGATCAGCAATCCTCTTCTCAAAGCAGTTTTAAGCAGTGAAAGCAAAGTGGCAGCTGGCTCTGTGGGCCAGGCTAAGCCTTGCTCATCTCAAGCACATTCCCAGATGTTTAGATGACCCCAGCGCATTAGAGCCCTCACTCCTTCGCTGAGACGACTTTCTGACCTCCAGGTTAGAGACAGCTGAAGGAGCTGAAGGTTCTGCTCCTGATGTCTGCACTCTCCGCATCAAATCTGAAAGTGGGGAGCAGATGTATGTCATAAAGATGCTGTTCTCAGAGACAATAGGGGACCTGCGCCAACACCTTGCCCATGCCAGGTAGGACTCCTGCCCTCCTTGCTCCCCACCTTGTTCTATCCAGCTCCAGGGGAGGTTTTGCTGCTGGCCCTGGAGCCATGCTTGGAGCAGAGCAACCCGCACTGAGCAGGGCTGGGCCCTGGCCACTCTCTGCTTCTTTGGCTCCTCTTGACACCAGAGCTGCACCTACTATACATCTTTGACAAAAAGCTCACACATTACAAGAGATGCCTTTTGTCCTCTTAAAACTAACAGTTCCAGATGGCTGGGGGGATCTTCTTGGTATTCACCCATAATAGGCCGTAGCCCTTGCCTCTATCCAAGCCCATGCTGAGCTCACTTCTGCTGGACTCACTTCTCCTTCCCACTGCAGCTGTGAAGCCTGAGATGGCTGCTCCGTGCCTGGCTTCGTGCAGTTTGGGCAGGAAGCCTTTTTTTCTGCTTGGCCTGCGCTTGCCTCTCCAGAGTCTGCTCTGAAGTAACTGCAATTGGATGAGCCGCAGCATTTCTGCAAAATCCTGGGGGATGCTGTGCATAAGAAAAGATTGTGCTGTTCTTTCCTAGGGGTGGAGATTCCGACTCATACGAGATCATCAGTACCTTTCCCCAGAGGGTGTATGCGGACAACTCCAGGAGCCTGCAGGAATGTGGGCTGATCCCCAATGCCTCCTTGCTGCTGCGGAGAAGAGACCCCTTCCCACCAGAGGGGACGGGGCTGCAAACAGCCTAACAGCAGCTCTGCAGGAGGAAGGAGCTGCCTTGCACTGCTGGCTGAGTTACAACATCCCCCCGGCTGGGAAGAGAGCAGAGTTGTCTTTCCAGATCTAGTTTCATTGCGCCGTTACCTGGCATGGAGTGCAAGGTTCCTTCTTCGGTCTCTCCCTTCAGCTGAGTGCCACGTGCCAGCCCCAGTGTTCTGCTGTCTCCTGGGTGGATGGGGCTGCTATCACAGGGGTTTCTGTTAGCTCAAAGCAGTGGCCTGGTTTCTCACCTCTGCTGGAGGTTATATCGGCTGATCTCTGCTCAGGAAGGGCTGCCAGCTTTGCATTGGTACCAGGGCAGTTGCTTAGCTGGACTCAGGGATTCTCTACAGCAGCAGATATCTGGGCAGGACAAACAGCAAGGGTCAGCCTATTTTCCACGGAGCTGCTGCCCAGAGATTTCAACTGCATCTATAGCAGAAGAAAAACAGGCTCAGTTATATGGTCTTGAGCAATGGCCTTGGGCCATGTCAATACTGGGACTGAGCCAGCCTCCTTCCAGCCAGGAGATCCTGCTGCTGGGTTTCCTGGACGTGAGCAACTCCTTTCCTTGGACAGCCCCCATCTGCAGAGGGGCTGAGACTCACAGCACACGGAGCCAAACCTGCTGTGGCTTCAAAGCTGCTGCCTTCCTCCCTCCCAGCCCACTGCTCTGCTGCAACAGGACACCGTGTCATTAGAGAAGAGCATAATCCCTTTGCTTCTTCTCTGCTGAACCCTGAGAGTAAAGCATCTTCCTCTCCTGTAGGCTGGTGCCACGCTCTGCAGGCCCCATTCTGCACATCCTTCCCGTTTCAGCTCTGACAAATTCCCACTTCACTCCCAGCTGAGAACACTCCCACGTGTGCAAGGCAGCGCCTTCTGGCAGCTTCCCTTTTAGCAGAAGCCCAACACGTGCTGTCCCCCAGCCCTCAGTAAAGGCTCCCGATAAAAACATTTCTTTAGTTGCAGTTTTCACTTTCATGAAGTTTCAAAGGAGCAGCCAGATACAGAAACGGGGCAGGAAGGTCTGAGCGCTTCCTGGTGCGGATCTGCTTTCCTCAGCCCCCTCTGAGCAGAGCTGAACCACACACAGCTCATACAGGAAGCACCAAACACCGGGCAGCTGCTTCCACAGCCTCCTGCAGTCGGTGACTCAATGCCTGCAGTTGCCCGCTGCTTTCCTCCTTTTTCCACATGCCCTCCTGTATTTGCTGTAACAGACCCCTCCTACGGGGCGCTGCCCTTTTGCAGAGGGCTGGTCTATAACCAGGTAATTCTAGTTCTGTTTTTTGCTGTCCCTCCCTCGGGCTGTTTTACTACGGAAGGCTGCTTAAGAGAGGAACCCGCAGCTGCTGCTCAGCCGGATACTGAGACGAGTCCCAGGAGCCCTTCATTAGCGGCAGCGGTCTGAGGCGTTCAGATCTTCGTGTCGGTCTGCAGCAGCACAATCAGCTCAGCTCCTCCAAGCTGGAACCGACTTAGAATCTGTCGGCTATTTGACCTGTAGTCAAAATAAAAGCAATTGCAAAGGAACCCACGAGTACCAGCACAAAAGGTACAGTAACATTTAATAGCATCTCGGAAGACAACACTGGTAATAAACTCGCTTTTTGGCAGGAAAACAAAATGCACTTGGTCCAGGTTGCAAAAAGCCAACAGAAAATAGGAAAGATAAGACAGCTGGAGCATCAGCTGTTGTGAAGCAGCCCTGAGCCATCAGCGCTCAGCAGGGAGCCCTCAGGCCCACCCGCTCCCAGCCTGCCAAGGGACACCTGAGCCCCATCCTGCTCCCTGCCGGGTGCTCAAACCCAGCCTTGTGCAGCATTTCTGCATTAAATCATCAGAACCCAAAACAAACAACTTTGTTGCCACGATTTGTGCAGCTGAGATGAAAGTTTGTTTGTTTTTTTAAAACAAAAGAGGAAGTGCAGCAGGATTTACAATTTTAACAGCAACTGGGAGGAGTGGGAAGTTACATGCAGCCCGGAGCCCTCCCCTCCTAAAGCAGAAGCTCTCCCTGTAGAGAAGAGGGCTGACAGACAGCTGCACTTCGCGCAGCTCGAGAGGCTTTGCTGTTTACAGAGGCACTGGAAGCTGCGGTGTGAGCCAGGCCCAGCTCTGTTCTAAGGCCATGAGCAGCGAGCGTCGGGCTTTCTTTGCATCCCTCTGAGATGATACTGGAGTTAGGCAGGAAGGAATCGTAGGCAGCTGCAATGAGTCGTTTTGGTCACGGATTTCTGGTGCTGGACTACAAGTCGCGGTGTCAGGATAGCGCTGACAACCTGGAAGTGAAGATGGTCGGAGATGAGGGTGCTCAGGAACGCAGGTAGAGTCCAGGACGGATGGAGAGCCCGCAGGTCAGGCCAGCTTCAGGAACTCCTGCAGGGTGTTTTGTTCCACCGCTTCCACAAAGAGCTCGTAATCCTGCAGGAAGAAACCAGCCGGTTGCTCTCACGCGGGAAGCACGCAGCCCCAATGCTCCTGTGCTGCACACGCAGTGCGGCCCTCCCGGCACTCAACACAACCGTGCACAGCACTGCTGCATGGAGGGCATGGAAAGATGACGGGGCAAAGCCACAGCAGCCCACACAGCACAGCCCCGCTGCCTGCAGGTACACACAGCCACCCCAGCACTGCACTGTGCTCCAAGTACAGATTAATACTGACCGCCTTTTGTCCACACACTTCAGGGGAAACACCTTTTGGAAAGCATCCCAATGGCATTTGTAGCAAAACCAATGGGATGACGTTATTCCCCACCATCCAGCTCTCACAGTACTGACCCCCAGCGCAGTCTTACCCCGCAGTAGTGGTCTCCATTGACAATCTGGGGCGGGATGGCTTTGGGGTTGCCTGCCTTTGCCCTCATCTCCTCCCGGAGCGCATTGTCCTGGGAGATATCCACCAGCTCGTACTTGATGTTCTTCCCATCGAGGATTCTGGTCACTTCGCTCTGTTGGGATTTGATCTGGAAGCCGGGCGGCAAAGGCAACGTTATCGGGATGTGGGGAGGAGCTCCGAAGGGCGAACGCACACTCAGCGCATCAGCCCACACCCGGCCAGGGGGGCCCTGCGGGGAACGGCACGCAGCACCGAGCAGAGCAGCTGGGGACGGGACTGGACAGGATGGGACGGGACGGGGCACAGCGGGAAACACGGCGGGAGAGCGGAGAGAGAACGGCAGGATGGGGCGGGGTTGGGAGGGTCGCGTCTCAGTCGGAACGGACGCCCGCCCGGAAGGGCTCCCCGCGGCGCCCATCCCCACCCCACCCCACCCCGTCCCATCCGCGGCCGTTCGGCGCTCACCTCCCGGGATCCGGTGACGGACGTGCTGTACACCTTCAGCGAGCTCATGCTGCGGCCGCTCCCTGCGCACAGCCCGGGCGGGGGAGACGCGGAGGGCGGGAGCGCGCCGGCACCGCCCCGCATGTGACTGCGGCGGCCAATGGGGCCGGCGGGCGCGGGCATGCGGGGCCAACACCAGCACAGGCCCGGCCCGCGGCTGCCGTCACTCCGAAGGACCGAGCGGAGCCGGAGTGCCGCGAAGCGCCCCGAGCTCGTAACGCCGCCACACGGGACCGCTTGGCACGAGTGGAGCAGAGCAGCTTTATTTTATATTCAAAGTATTCGGTACAAACAAGCGGGTAAGACAAACTCATATAAACACACCCCGTGCTCGACTCGAGGAAGGAAAACACAACACGAGGCTGGACGCCCATCGCCTGAATACAGCTGCACAAAAGCCAAGAGGTGAGGCCGGTGGTCCCGCACTGCGCTCAAAGGAAGGGCCGGCATTCCCCGCTCGTTGAGCCCAGAGCTCGTTTCACAGGACGAAACCGCAGGGCTGTTTCCCTGCAGGGCAGCACACAAAGCAGCGACACAAAGAGAGCGCAGGGCTGGGGCGGCCAACCCGGCCGTAGGGCTGCAGTGTTCTGCCCTGATCCATCTATGCAGTCGGGTTTGAAGGGCAGGAGGCAGCGAGTCCCTGCAGCTCAGTGTCACATCTCCCCCTGCGCCCTCAGAATGTGGCTGGTGCTGAACAGCACATCCCAACCGGCACGAGAGCGGCTGTGCGGCTCCAGGACCTCAATAAGCACAGTGAGCTCAGGACGTGGCACCAGCAATAAGGGGACAGCCAGCCAGAAACAACGCAGCAGATGCTGGAAGCTCTGCACACTGTGCCGGGCTGGCTGTCATGGCACACTAACCATACACCAACCACACACTGACCAACTTGCTGCCACCAGCTCCAGTGGTGGCCAAACTCCAAACGAAACAGATTTGGTCTTAAATCTTAACATGGAAAAGTAACAACAACGTTTCTCTCAAAATTAGGGCTCACGGCCCCAGTGTGAACCAAGAGCAATTGAAGGGGCAGAAGTTTCAGCAGTACGTTCCCTGTTTTACCACCGACTTCATAGTTTGTGAGTCAAGAGATGGCAACCAGCACAGGTTTCACCCTTGGCACCACAGCACCGTCTTGAGCCGACACTCAGGACTGTAAAGTTGCCACTAAGATTAAGGAAGTTGAGACCAAACAAACCATATCCCAACCCGAGATCCCAATTATTTGGCACAGGAGTGGGGAACAACCAGAGAATCAGAGGCAGGATTAGAACAAAACCTGAGTGGCCGCAGCCTTGCTGGCATCAAGAAGAGCTCTCAGACCCAGCTGTACAATCCTGCTGCCACTTTAGGACCAGAACGGCTTTCTCCTCAACAAGCAGAGTCACACAGGAGTCTCCTAACGGGCCTGCAGCACAGCCCCCCCCACGCAGAGGGTCGCTGCAGTGCAGGCAAAGGTTATGTACATTCAGAGCTCTGCAGGACTGTTTGCAATGGCTTGACAGGCTGCTACAATAAATACTAATTCCTCACCCTGCCGGCAGCTGCAGGCACACAGCAGTGTGTGGACAGGAAGCTTCTGTAGCACATTAAGGCACTTCAGCATCAATCCGTTTCCTCCATGTGCTCAGTGTTCAGGGGGATAAAGGTTTAAGGCTTCTAAGATAACAGGAGCCAGGGACAGTGTTTGAGTTTTCTGTTAGTGTTGCTTTATCCTCCAGCTCCTGTTTGCTACCAAAATTCTCTGGTTGCATTCACCTGAGCAAAGCAGGTCCTGGTGCATGAATGGCTACACAAGCATCCAAGCCAGAACTGCACACACAGCATCTGATAAGCCTGTAGCACCATGATGTAATTAGTGGTAGCATCATCGCCTGCTTGCCTACAAAATCCAGATATTCCCTGAACGCTCTGGTAGGAGCTCCATTCTTATAAGCTGCACAGAATCTGCGCAGAGAATTTATCAGAAAGCCCAGGACGTATCTTTGCTTTTAGTGTTGGTTCCAATTTGCACGTTCAGTGTCTGACATGCCTGGGAGGCCATTCAGAATTCACCTCCCAGCCACAGCAAAGACAACAAAAAACACATTCTGTAAGATCAAAGCTACTGCAAAGCCCAACACCGAAGCCCTGAATGATTCCAGTTAGCCAGTCAGCAGATAAACACTTCTGGCAACAACCCCCAATTTCTCCTGCATAAACCACACATTTGTACCCAAGCATTGGGATGGTAAAGTGCTGAACAAGTTTTTGGTTGTAGGAGTTCTAGTCTCCTGAGAGTTTCAAGTCTTCATTCACTGTCTTACTTTGGGGGAGAGCTCTCCTCACTGAGTGATGCAGTTGTCTCCCATATCCTGGGCGTATCTGTCAGATATTGCTGTCCTTAAGTCCTCCACCTCTTTGTGAAGCTGTTTTACCTCCACCAGCTTTTTTGCAAGCACATCAGGGCTCAGCAAGTCATCCTTCTCCTTAGCTGAGTACTGCACAGCTGTGGAATGAGAAAAAGGATTGAGCTCAGGTATCTACTTCCGACCAACAGCCCCATGCATTTGCAAGTGAGACAGAAAAAAAAAAAAAAAAAATCAATGCATATTTACAATAGACATTACTAACATGCAGCTGTTATTGCATGCACTCTTAAAGCTTGCTAACTGCAGTAAGAAAGTACAGGAAGGTAAGAATCTTCTGAACTACACATGAGGTATTTAATTCTACTGCAGCACATGAAACAAAGGGTTTGCTATGCCATCACTCTGCATACTTACAGCGAATACCCAGAAGCAGGGAGAGATTAGGATCCTTGCCCTGAGCCCTCTGAGTGACAATGCTGTAGACAGACTGCAAGTCCTGCAGGCAGCTGGCCAGCTCACTGTGCAACTCCTGGGCAAGGCAGGCAGTCTCAGCAGGCAGGGGCTGAGCTGTCAGCTCTGCCTGTCGGAGCCGTTCCTGAAGGGTCAGGTTCTTCTCAATGAGATCTTGGTTCTGCACTGAAAGCTGAACAAGTGGCAGCAGATGAGTGGTCACTTGGTACAGAACAAGAACACTTCAAAGCGACTTAACACAACTATTCAGTGATGATGGGAGCACCAACAAAGAGAAGCAGGTCTGTATATAAAGCCCTCCAGACTCTCTCCAGATGAGAAAGCGAGCAAGTGTCAGCCCTGCAGGGTACGAGCAGTTTGCTTTCCTGGCTGCCAGGAAGCACTCTGTGATGCTGCGCCATCCCTGACAAGGTGTGACAAAACAGAAAAGTTCTCAGGCAATGTACACCAGCCTCTCGTCCCCATGCTGGCCATCTCTTCCCTCAAGGGCTACCACTGTGCTTAGGTTCCTTAGGCTTGAGACTGAGGCTCAGTCCTGCCCTTCAGCCAGGACTGCAGCTGAGTTTGGACTCATGTTCCCTGCCTTGCTGCCCCCAACTGGCCAGCCTGGTGTTCTCCAACACAATCCACAACCTCATTTGAAGTTCCCGAAGCAGAAACTGCCTCTCTCCTCCTGTTTTTGAACAAAGAGCTCATTTCAGAGCACTGCCAGGGCAAGTGACTGGTAGCAAGCAGGACCGATTGTGCTGCTGACAAATTAGCAAATTAGGCAATTTAGAAGCCCTGCTAAAAACCACAACCCACTGCTCGTTTAACTGTTATTGCTCAGGTACTCTACATTGCTCTGACCTCTTTCACTGCAGTCCGGAGTTGCTGCAGCGCATTTTCCCTTCTCATTGCCTCCTCTTTCAGAGCTTGGCTTGTTCCTTCTTCCTGGGCCACCTGTTCTTCCAGGTTCTAGAAAAGACCATGGGAAAATTGCAAGTCCAGCTTGCCTTATTAAAAAAAATGGAATTTCTAGGTACCTCCACAGCCACCTCCTCACCTTCACTTGCAAAGACAACTGCTCCATCTTCTTCTGCTGTTTTTCCACAATCTGGAATCAGAAGCACAGGTGTAACTGGGCCACAGAGAATCCCAGCAATACCACCAGAACTCCTCCTTCACACAATCCCTCTTCCTTGTTCCTGTCCACTTATTACTTTAATTACTGCCTACATTAGTAGGAGATTAAGATTCCCTGATAAGGCACATTAGAAATATCAGCTACAACAGACCAGCAAAATTATATTCTTGTGGTTTTCTTCTCTACTTTCTGCAGCTTTTCTCCAGTATTACTCCAGGAGTGCACGGTTATCACACCAAGAGCAGTTCTTAGAACCTTTTGGTTTAGAATTCCAGGAACTGCTGTTTCTGTGCAGCTGTAACTACCTATAAAATGCAAAAGCCCTTGATTTCATTTTTGTGCCCAATGTGATTCAGAGAAAAGCAAAAAAAAGTATGGTTCCCAGTTGGGAGAGCCCGTTACCTTCCTGAGGCAGTCACATTCTTTTTCCAGAGAGTCATTTTCTGTTTTCTGTTTCTCCCCATCCTGTACAGGAGCCCCTCTCTCTGCATTCTTTACATACTGCTGCACCTTGTCCTGCAAGCTGAAAATAGGAGAAACGCCATGAGAAAACCAGGTTTATTTGGGACTCTTTTCTCACTAGACAATGTAAGGAGGCAAATTATTTTCATAGCAGATGCCAGTGCTCCCAGTTTGCATCCCAGCTTGCAAACTCCAAGGGCTGTGAAAGAAGGAATCCCATTCTCTGGACACAGCCCTGAGCGTGATATTGGTGGTGACTCAGACACCGCAGGCCACAAAGATGTATTTTGCAAGGAATTAAGGTTAAAGCCAATAATCAGAAGAAAGAAAAAGCTCAGGAGGACAAGAAAGGCCATTTTTCTTCCTGCTGATTTGATATTTTTCTACTCTCTACTCTTGGCGCTCAGTTCTGAGGTGGGACAGCAGATGTGCTAAATCATCACTGTTCTCATGCAGTTATTACTTCAGTCCTAAGGTGAAGATTAGATCTAATCCTCTATGTTTTTACCTGTGCACAGTAGAAAGAAGTTCCTGTTCTTTATGTTTTTGGGTTTCTAGCTGCACTTCTTGCTCTCTGAACGCAGCCCGCACATCTCCAAGCTCTGTTTCCAGTGCCAGCACTGTTTCTTGCAGAGCATTACTCTTCAGTTCAGATTCCTTTAACTGTAACAAAGACAACCGCAGCACTAGAGATCTCCCAAGAATTTCAATCACACACACAACATGTTCCAACTAACTACCCTTGCAGTGTGGATTTCTATTACTTATGTGTCCCCTTTCAGCTATAGTTCAGAACATCCCTTCCCAAAGAAGGGAGGGATGTAACTTTACTTGGGCAGCTACACAAGGGTTTATTTTCAGCTGAAGAAAAGCCACCTGAGTAACTATTTGAAGAGCTATTATTGTTACCCAGAAGAAGTTTTACCTTCTGAGTCTGCTTCTGGTGGTCCTCAAGAGTTGGAAGATCAGCCAGGTATCGTTCCAGGGTCTCAATTCTCTGCTGTTTCTCTTTGTTCTGTTCAGATTCCTTCTGGCATTTCTTCTTAAGATTATTAATGTGCTTGTCTCTTCCCTTTACCTGCAGGGATGGTTATATACAAGACTAGTTTATACTATTTCTTGTCCATTCTTCAGTCATCTGTATATCCACTCATTAATCTGTTTGTTCAGCACTCAAAACAAAAATGCAAGACCACCTTAGCTCAGCAGTATTTCTGCTCATTTAGCTAAAGACAGGCTTCTTCCCTGCTTAAAAGTACTGGAATGCTTGTACCTGCAGGAGGAAGGACTTTTCATTATAAAGCCAAAGTACTCTTTAAGGAGATCAGAATAAAATTACAACGCGCAGCTGTGAAAAGCTTTCATTCACCTCTCTACACTGACTTTTGACTTTTCAAAGATGAGACATAATTTCTAGAGCAATGGAATCATACCCTTTCTTCCTGCTTCTTTAAATCCTCTGCATATTTCTGCATATTTTCCTTCAGTGTCTCCTGGATAAGCTTTGCATCCACCTCTGCAGCAGCCAGTTTTCTTTCCAGTTCAACCTTCTCCTTACTGAGAGATTCGGTCTTCTCTGTGAATTGTGCTCGGAGAAACGTGTTCTCTCGTTGCAGCTCCTACAAAAACAGACAGCCTGTGAGATCTGCCCACCAGAGCTAACAGTTACTAACTGGCAGTAAGCAGATGAGTTCTAAGCAAGCCTGGCACTTCAGGGCTGGAGATCTCAGGAGTCAGAAACTGACATAATAAGGACCACATGCATGGGAAATTTCACTCTGCACAGCCCTCCTCCTTGGGAAACAACTAATGAGGAGTGGTAGGGCCAGGAATTTCAATACATATTTCCCACCGACATCCTTCAGCACCTGCATTCTCAGCATGTAGACATCTCCACAGGGTGCTGGACAGCCAAGCAGGGCATTGTGAACCTGCAGTTCACTTTCCCGGACCTTCTGCTCTAACTGGGATATGTGTTGCCTTTGCCTGTAAGCAAACAAAAACAAAACCAGGAACAGATAAAGCACTGTTCTTAAATACATCCCTTTTTTTAAATGGCAGCGCATTGCAATAACACAAACAGTGTCACAGCAGCTCTAACTAACGCTTGACATAGCAACAAGCACAGTGGAAAGACAAATCTACAACTCAGAACTGGCCTGCACAGAAGTAATGTGAAAGGTGCTCATTCTGACCTTTCCAGAATTTGCATAAACTTTTCTTCTCTCTCCACCCCTCAAAAATTCCCTGTCCCACCCCCACAGCAGTGGTTATACATAAAACACACAGGCCTTGTGTGTTCTGGAGGATCCAGCTCAACTGCAGAGTTTATGAGCAAAACAGACATCAAAGGACTCAAGATGAGCAAGCAGAAAGGATATTTACAGTTCAAATGCTGAAGGCAGCTTTCTTTAGAACTTTAAGAAGCTTGCAGTCCACTAGCATCATCTATTAGAAATGTTCTTTGTTAGACTAAACCCACAGAAACAACCAGCAAATTTAAGAGGAAGATCCCCAAGAGCTTCCAGAAAGTCCTCAATCACAGAGTTGGGAATTTTGACATCTCAGATAACTGTGATATAAACAAAAATATTCATCCATTACAAAACACAGAAATCTGTAATTGAAATTGGTTTATTGGAACTCTTTAGGATCACCGTTTCATTTTCAAGATGAAGGGGAGGAGAACATGTTGGAAAAAGCCAATAAAACAAAACATCTGTTTTCAAAGGTCAGTATGTTCTTCCTTGCAGGAAAACAAAGGAAGTCCATTCAGGTAAAACAGACACAGAGCTCTCCTTTCTGTTTTCAAAACTGTCCCTTCCCAAAAGGAAATACGCTGGAACCCTTCAGCCCAGCGTCAGCATGAAGCTCACCTGTCAATGAGGAGCTCTTTCTCCTTGAGCTGGTTTTCATGGGAGTTCAGGATACTGATCCACTGTGCTGGATCGGGTAGTGAAGGAGAATACATGGAGGGATGATGGCAGGCACCTCCATTTTGTAACTGAAAGAGGAGACAAAATAAGGAGGGAGAGGTTTACACGCCATGGAGGTAATTGCAACATTGCTAGAGCTATTTTGCACACAGTGTGCTCATCTGCATGCCAGGACACAGCTATTTCCGTCTCTGTTGATGTCCAAGAACAAGCAACTTCACCCAAGAGCAACTGGAGATTAACAAATAATTTTAGATCACTGTGCTTGCTCACTGGAAACAATCTGTCAGCATAGACAGAGGGCAATAAGCAGTTCCCCTCCTACAAATGAACTGCAGTTTAACACATCTTCTGAGAAGATCTAACAGATACAGAATAGAATTGCTCTATACACTGCTAAGAACTTTTGAAAACTGACATGTTCTGGTTGATGGGATATTTCACCTCTGCATCTGAACAGAACTGCTGAGCAGTGTTTTAACACAATGCAGTGCTGCTCAGTGTAAGCAGCAAATGATACCTGTGACACCACGTGTTGTAAAAACAGGTCATTAAGAAAATTAAGATAGGGAAAAGCAGAAGACATTTCTTCCCCCTCACTTTGCAGGTCCGAAACAATCATTTATGAGTAAAAAGAAAGGATGGGTTTTAAACTCACACACATAATGTGCTCCCTACCTGCATTTGCTCTATTTGCAATCGCACATTATCCAGCTGTTGTTTCCAAGCACTCAGCTCACAGACCCTCTCATGAGGGTGCAGCGCGCAGGTCTCTTGCATCCATGCTCGAGATGAAGGTGTTATAGGTTTTGGAAAGAAACTGTTGGTCTGGAGTCCTGCTGGCATCAGCCTGCTGCCACTTGGCCACATTCCATCCTGGGATTCACAGGCTCCATTAGCCCCTGCAGCTTGCTTGATCTCCGGCAGCACCTTATAACGGTCTCCTCCTGCCTCAGCTGCCCCAGAGTTCAGACTGAATTTCTGGAACCTTTGGAGGGGGTCAGCACACAAACTATCCAGAAACAGAGACTGGTTAAGGGTGCATTCAATGGCAGGGGTGTCAAACTTCCAAGTATCTTCTATTCTCACGTGATCAAAAACAGGACGCCAGGATTGCTCAAATCCATTTTCCCCTGAGGTCCCATAGAGACGCAAGAGATCCCTGCGTGGCAGCTGACATGACTTCCCAGCATTAAAGTCTCCATTTCTCATGAGTCCCGTGTGTTCTGGAGCAGATCCTGGCACAGCAGTTTTGGAAGAGCTCTGCTCTCCTGCTGAGCACAGCTTGGAGGGTGAGGCACCCAATGTGGATGGCATAACATGGGCTGTTGGGATGGTCACTTGGGTTTTAATAGGCTGGAATGAGGAACCGTTACTGGAACTGCAGAAGTCTGGGGAAAAGATAAGCCACACTTTAATTAGTCCTGCAAATATTCTGCCATTCCTCTGCTGAACAATTTTCCTTAAGAATCTAAAAAAGCAATTCCTTGCCCCCACCCCAAACAGCAGCATGACGCAGGCATGCCTGTGCTCCCTCTCACTACAAGCCGCAAGAGCCGGCTGACAGCTTCCTACCACAGTAAACTACAGGGAGAAGTTTAGTTCAGCACACATTTTTAACTGATTCCAGCAAGCTAGTATACTAGCTATTCCTGTATAAGCTTAAATAAGCAATAAATAGAACAAATTATCTTCCAATAATTTTAGAAATCAAACCCTTTAAATTGAACAAAAAGGCTGAAACTTACTCAGCTGAACACTGAGACCTTGATCCTGCTCTGCCCATCCCACAGCTCAGTGACTCTGAACCATACACCGAACCCAACTGGAACCTTTGCTAAGTCCATCATGAGCTTCACACGCAGCAGAGCACTACATCACCAAGCAGTGGACCTTCAGACTCCTCCAGGACACAGCAGCAAAGGAGCTTTTTCCAGAGGCTACAGTAATGGCTGTTGCTTTATTGCTACAGGAAATGATACAGCACAAGCACCCCTATGTGAGCCCGTCCTGTCAGATGGGCACCAAACCTGGCTACATGGAAATACAGGGTTATTCTTAGCAGCTCTCAAATTTCAATGCAGCAACAGCATGAGCTGAGAAAGGCAAACACCAAAATGCCTGTTCCCTCTCCTCCTCCCAGCACATCGCATATCAAGTTAATGCCGTGTTTCTTACTGATACACAAGCCTGTTTTCTCGTTTCTTAGCCAAACTGGTTCAGCTAAAGGCCAACCTCCAGAGGATGTTTCCTTAATCCAAGGTCAGAACTGCAAGGTCACCTTCCCACCTCTTTGTAACCTCAAAGCATTGCTACGAGCAGCAATAACAGTAACACTTTGAGTATGACTGAAACCAGGTTCTGAAAAGACCATCATAAAAACACTGGAAAACTGTCACAATGAAGGACAAGACCCTTCCTCCAAAATGAGCAGGAAAGGCGTTTGGGGGAAGAAATCTCTCCAGACATTACTTGGCTGTATCCAGGAACCCCGGAGAACACTGTGCTACCGAGCAGCCACAAGAACACCCACTTCGGCAAACATAGAAGAGACAGTACAATTTCCTTTTACAGCCTCTGAGTTTATATCCCAGCATCACTGTCAGGAAACTGAGCCCTCTGACCAGCATGGCACGCATGGACGCTGTAATCAGTTCCTTGAACGCACTGAGGATCATCACAACAACATTCCCACGTAACTCATGAGCTGATTTGATAGCGTGGCTCAGCCAGTTGTCAGTGCTGCAATTCAGCCGTAGCTCTTGGAACGACTGCGGCAACACAAACATTCAGAAGGGCAATTTCCTAAAGAAACATGGTTATCTCCCCTGCCCTCAGCAGGATGTTTTATTATCCTGAGAGAGGCTAGATGAGACACTTAGACATGCATTCTAGTAATATCTTCAGCAATCATAGAATCACACAGGTTGGAAAAGACCTCCAAGATCATCCAGTCCAATCGTCTACCCACCCCCAGTATTTCCCCACTAAGTCATGTCCCTTAGTACCACATCTAAACATTTCTAGAACACCTCCAGGGATGGTGACTCCACCACCTCCCTGGGCAGCCCTTTCCAGTGTCTGACCACTGTCATGACACAGAAAAATGTTTCCTAATGTGCAACCTGAATCTCCTCAGCACAACTTGAGGCCGTTCCCTCTAGTCCTATTGCCAGTTATGCAGGAGAAGGGGTCAACTCCCATCTCACCACATTCTCCCTTCAGGCAGCTGGAAAGCAATGAGGTCTCTGCCAAGTCTCAGTGTCTTTCCTGTAGTGATGGGCCCAACACTGCACACTGTACTTGAGGTGCAGCCTTACCAGAGCCGAGTACAGAGGGATGATCACTTCACTGCTCCTGCTTGCAGTGCTCTTTGTGATACAAGCCAAGATGCCATTGGCTTTCCTGGTCACCTGGGCACACTGCTGGCTCACGTTCAGCTGAGCACTGACAAAGGCCACTGGGGTCCATTTCCTCCACAAAGTCTTCCAGCTACTCTGCCTGAAGTTATTGTGGCTGAAGTGCAGGATCACACTGTTGAAATTCATCCCATCAGCCTCAGCCCATTGATCAGCTTGTCCAGACCCCTCTGTAGAGCCTTCCTACCCTCAAGCAGATCGACGCTTCCTGCCAACTTGGTGCCACCTCAAATATTTCTACAACCACTTAAAAAAAGCCTTATTTTCAATTCACGCATTAAGCTCTATAGCTCGCTCAAAAGGTACAGACATAAACAGCTTGTGAGAGGTACAAATGCATGAAGTACACTGTTTTAAAGAACAACACATTACGTCTCCGCTGGAACATGCATCAGTGAATCATTTTTGTTTTATGTCACTTTCATGAACGAAAACACAAGTTGAAAAGATCAATGGGCCAAGAAATTGCACCTTCAGAGCTGTTGTTGTCCAGTGAGAAGCACGCAGCTCTCACACTGGTGAGACACACAAAGGTACACTGATTTTAAATCTCTAGAACCATAGAATGGCCTGGGTTGAGAAGGACCACAATGTTCATCTTGGATGCCTGCAGGGATGGAGCATCCACAACCTCCTCGGGCAACAAAGCACACAAGAGACTTGCTGGTAGATCACTTGTATGTATAGCTATCAAACATCAAATCATCAAGATGGCTCTTTCAATCTGTTAAAATGCTTATTAGTCAAAAGTCAACAATTTCTAAGAGAAACAGCAATTTCCTTAATTACTAGTTTGTTTTAGGCAGCATAACTGTATAGTGAGGCACTGGCTTTGAGACTGTTACTAGTTTTCATTATAGATTCTGCTCCCTCCAACTTGCACCTTCTAGGGCTCAGTCACATCAGGCTGTTTAATGCTTGTGGGTCTTTTAAGAACACCTCAGACAGTTATTGTGCGATCCCACGCTGACAGTTACCTTCTGTGCTGTCGGAGCAGGAGGTCCCTATGCCCACATCACCGCTGTCGGCCATGCTGGAGCAGCGACTGCTGTGCCTCTGGAACTTCACAGACAGCACCGGCGTTTTCCAGTCAGTCTCTGAGAAATGACTCTTCTGAGCAGCACTGGGATCTAGAAAGAGAAAGTTAGTGATGTCTGCGTTTAGCCAACAGACTGAACAGCCTCTCAATATATGTATCTTATTGAGCCATGCCTACTCGTCCTTTGTAGCAGGAAATATAAATTGATGTTCGCTCAGCTTCCCACATTGATGCTAAAGCAATCACTTTTGTAACTAAAAGGAGCTGAAATACATTTATGGGCCCGCTATCAAACGACGGCTGAGCCACGCATCGGCTTCACAGGAAGCAGACGTCGCCTTTTAACAGTTATCGGTCAGTAACTCCGCTCAGGGTCGCACATCCCCCACAGAACTGAAACGGGACCCCACAGCAGGGAAGGCAGCCCTTACCCGGCGGATCGCCGTGCTGCAGCCTCACGTCCCGGTGCTTCTCCAGAGCAGCCATCTTACCCGCTGCACCACTGCAGGCCCACAAGGAAAGACGGCGCCTTAAATCGGTGCAAACCAAACCCCGCTCCCACTGACCGGGCCGTGCGGGGAGACGGATGGGGGCAGCAACCGCCCAGGATGGGGGAAGAGAAGGTGGAGGGGAACCGTAAAGAGGGAAGCAGTAAGGGAGGACGCCGAGTGCACCGCACGGGGCCGCACCGCACCATGAGGGACACCCGCACCGTGAGGTGCGCCTGCCCCGCTCACCTGCCCGCCTCGCGCTGCCCGCGCGCCCCGACCGTTACGGCCCCGGGCGGGGGGCGGAGCCAGCAGGACGCCCCGCCCCACCGCTCTCCCGCAGCCTATCGGAAGAAGCGGCTCCACCCCCGGCTCGCGCCGATTGGCTGGACGGAAAGCCGGCTGCCCGTGGAGTTGAGTGTCGGCAGCCGCCACCGCGGGGTGGAGCTGTTGTTTTCTTGCGCGTGCGCAGTGCCGGCGGCGCGCTCAGGTGTCCCGGGGTGGTGTGGGGGTCTCGTAGGGTCTTATGGGCAGAGAGCAGAGCTCCTCGCTGCCCCTGTGGGAGCTGCAGGCCACCACGAGACCTCCCTTCTGCCCACTCCGCTCCGGGTCTGGCAGCCTTGGTTGGGCTCCTACCATGCTGGGTGCTTAGCGGTGCTGGAGGACTCTGTCAGCTCCTCCGTTCCCCAGCTGGCACATGGCGTGGGGGGCTGGATGTCACAGCGGGGACGCTGCACGTGGCACAGCTGTCAGCGATTTATTTGCAGCAGAATTGCCCCTGGCTGCAGGCGGCGCTGGGGACACCATCCTCCAGGAGAAAGCCCCGTCCTCAACGTAAAGCATCCTCAGATTAAAGGAGGGCTGTCCCTGCGGTGTCCCACCTCTGTGGGCGATTCAGCAGAAGCTGCTGTGTGGGCTGAGCCTTTTGCAGTGTCACCAAACCCCCCCCACACACCGATCCAGGACAGGCGGAGCGCCCACTCAATGACTCCTGGGGAGGCTCAGGGGGGTGTCAGGGTTCAGCAGCTTCTGCTGAGGATCTCTGCTCAGCCTCATGTCCCCCACTGCTGTCCTGGCCCTGCTGCTGTGCCCACCACTCCTGCAGCTCCTGGTACAGGTCCTGGTGCTCTTCTTTCCAGCGCTGGAATTTCTCGGAGGTCAACGCGGCATCATCCAGCAGTTGCTCGATGGCCTGCAGCTCCGCCAGCTTGGCCTGCAGAGAGGAAGGACTCGTTATGGGGGTGTTTGGGGGCAGGAGGAAGGGTTGGGAAAGGGCTGTGGGATCCCACCTTGAGCGTGCTCTGCAGGGCCCGCACCGTGTGCACCTTCTCGTTGATGCGGGGGTTCTTGTTGCGCCGGATGAAGGACTTACGGCACTGCTCCTGCGTCAGGAAGCGCTGCCGTCCGATGAGGGACACCCCCCCCTGCCTCAGGCACCACATCAGGCTCTCAAGGTCCTCCTCGCAGGGCTCTGAGCATGGAGATGGATGCCATGCCATAAGGCAACCCTGAAACCCCACTGGGACACCCCCACCTACAACCCACATACAAAGGGGTGTTTGGGCCAGAGATCAACACTAAAACGCAGCCCCTTAGTGCTGCAAAGACAAAGATTAGCCTCTGCACTTCAAAACAGGGCAGCTGTGAATTTGGTTAAAGGATGCACCCAGGATGAGAGGCGACGTGCTCCTCTTATCATGGAATCATAGAATCATAGAATCATAGAATCACCAAGGTTGGGAAAGACCTAAAAGATCATCCAGTCCAACCGTTCACCTATTAGCAATAGCTCCCACTAAACCACGTCCCTCAACACAACATCCAGTCTTTCCTTGAACACCCTCAGGGTCAGTGACTCCACCACCTCCCTGGGCAGTGCATTCCAGTGCCTGGCCACCCTTTCTGAGAAGTAATACTTCCTAATGTCCAGCCTGAATCTCCCCTGCCGCAGCTTGAAACCATTCCCTCTATTCCTATCAATAACAACACGAGAGAAGAGGACGACCTCTTAGCACAGGACACAGAGTCCCTCGTGCCTACCAGCACCTACCTACAGGTGAATGGGGCTGAGGGCTGCTCTGTGGACTGCTGGATTCACCACCGGTCTGGAAGAGCTGGCCTTTCTCTGGAGCATTCTGCAGCCTTTTATTTGGCTGGATGAGAGATGGGATGGAGATGAGATAAGGAACTGCCTTCCCACCCTGGGATGTCCCTTAGGGCCACTCACCGAGTCACAGCCGTGTCGGGGAGATTCGTCATCAGGGTCCTCAGCTTCTGTCTCGCTGTAGCAATCTGGAGGCCATGGGGGAGGATGGAAGCAGAGATCCTGTGTTAGTCCCAGCAGCAGCACCCCATGCACCTCCTGGCCATTTCTCACACTTTCTTTCCCCAAATCATCGGCAAAATTCCCAACTCTCCCAACCGCTCCCCATCTCCTTCCTCCACGTTACCTTCCTCCCTGTGCGGGACAGGCTGGTGGGCCAGTGCATGCTTCGTCTTAGCTGTAATCAGGTGGCTGACCCACCTAGGGATAAAAGGCCAGGCAGACAGAGGGTCACAGGCAGCCCACTGCAGCAGGACCACTACAAGCTGCTGCATCACTCACATGCTCAAATCTGCCAGCGTCTCTGCAGCAAAGACAAAGGGCTTGTACTTATCATGGGAGAGCTGGAAGACGCTGCAAGGAACACAAACTGTCCTGAGCCCATGTCCTGCCTCCCCCATGTCACAGCACCCGCTGCTCTGCAGGGTCCCTGCCAGCACCGCAGTGCCCACTCACTATTTCTTCTTCTGCTCCCTTGTGCTCTCCAGGTTGTAAGTGGCCACATTGATGAGACCTGCAGCCTTGTCATCCTGTGGGGGACACACAGCGGCGTTCACTGCCCACCTTGGAGCAGAGCCCGGTGTCAGGGTGTGAGGGCATCTTCACTTACATTGGGGTGGTTGTACCAGTAGAGCGTGTGGCCCTTCAACACAAACCAGCAGCGCTTCCACTTCTGGGCCATGAAGCCCACGTGGTCCTTCTTCTTCAGGAGCCAGCCATCGCAATCCACCCGGCCCAGGTCCCGGCATGAGACCCGCCGGCGGCTCAGCCTGGTCGCCACTCCTGCAGCATTTTGGGGTGCTTCAGGAGCAGGGCAGGGGGACGAGCCCCCAGCCCACCTCACCCCAGCCTGGTGACAATGCTGTCCCACTCACCTTTGGGTCTGCGTCCCGTCTCAGGGCTGCCCTGAATGGGGACAGATGAATGGTGAAGCAATGCAGCACCCACAGCCCCGTGGGGCCCCCACCTCACCCACCCTTCAGCAGCAAGCTGCCCCCGAACACGATCCTCATGTCCCCCATGGATACCCCGCAAAGCTCCGTGCTCCCACCAGCTCTCACCTCCCTGGGGGTCTGGCTGGGCTCTGCACTTTGTGCCCTGGGGGCTGCTGTGGGGCTGCACTCTGCAGTGCAGGGTTGGAAGGCACACAGTGAGCTTGGGGAGCCTGCTGGGGTGCCGGCCTCCCACTCTGCGTCCTCCCCAGCACCTGTAAACAGTGAGCGAGGTTGCAGCCTCCTGTCCCCGGGGGAGAGATGAATCCTTCCCCTTGGCCTACTCCATACCGAGGCTGAGTGCTGCCGGCTGGAGCTCACCCAAATCCTCCCTGTGCTGGCTTGTGCTGTGCTTGTCCTTGTTTGCGGTGGGGTCTGGCCCTGAGTCCTGGTCGGCAGTGGTGCTGGGGGAGAAGTGTCCTCTGAGCCACACAGTGCCTCCTGCCCGGCTGTGGGGCTCCCAGTACTGCTCCCACCCGGAAAAGCTCCCAGCGGCAGTGAGCTCAGCCCGTGGAGCCAACGGCTGGACGTGCTTCTTTCTATTCCGGGAGAGGAGAAGGGTCATTTCTAAATATAGTTTCCTCCCCATTAAAATGTTACCAAGTGAATTAATTACAAACAGAGGCACTTCTCTTTGTTTATGTTGTTGCTTAAGACTCCTGGCAGCTGCCTGGGCTGCTCGCACGAAGGCTCTGCACTGTGGCGAAGGGACGCGAGGTCGGGGCTCACCTGGATGCAGGGGACGAGGGGCTGCTGGGGCACTTGCTGCTTTTGGGGAGATCCACACCATCCAGATGGGCACCTGGCACCTGTGAATGGAGCCTCAGGGCTTCACCTTGCATTGCTGCATTTTGGGATGACCTCCCATAGGGCTGTCTCCCAGCACAGCCCAGTCCGGCACTGGGATCACTGGGAATGCTCACCTGCAGCCTGGCGGGCAGGGGGCAGCCAGGTAGGCTGAGGGGCACCTTCTTCAGCACAAGTGACACTCCACTCGCCTTCTCCAGCAGCTTTTTCACCAGGTTGATGCGTGTCCAACCCACCTGCCAAGGGCACCAGGTGAGTAGGGTCACAGCTTGGCCCCACGTGTCCTCCTGGTCCCCAAATCCTCTCTGTTCCACGTTCCTGCCTTCACAAAATCCTTCCCAGCCAGAGGCAAGCAACCCACAGCTCCAGCTGTACCGGGATTCCTCCCAGGCAAACCAACATCCCCATGTGCCCCTGTCCCCAACTCACCACCACTTGCTCATTGACCTGCACGATCTCGTCCCCGGGCAGGATGCGACCCCCGTGCACAGCCAGGACCTGAGGCAGATACAGGCAGCAGGGAGCTTTATGGAGCTTTCCCGGCTGGGAAGACTTGAGGGTAGAGTGACTCGGAGAGAGTGGGGTTAACCATTAACCCAGGGACTGACCCTGGTGCCAGGCAGCCCCAAGGGTCCAGGGGTGGGGGATGGTGGAATAAGCTGCAGCCACTCATGGCATGAGTTGCCCAGACTCAGCCACACGCAGCCATCCAGCAGTCTGGCGACAGGACGGTGGTGCAAGGCCTAAGAAGCTCCCAGGACCCAGCCCGACAGGCTGCAGTGTTCCAAACAGCCAAGAGTAAAAGGGGGGACAAGGTGGTATCAGGGGACAGTAACAGACAAGAAGGGAACAGGCCCCAGCTTACCTCTGAGTTGGTCATGGACACGAAGTGCATGCAGGAGCTGGTGGAGGTGATCTCCAGGCCCTGCAGGGCAGTGGGGAAGTTGTGAGTGAGGAGGTGTGCGGGAGGGTGAGGGGTACTGGGGCAGTGGGTATCTCACCAGTGGATTGAAGGGTAGCATCGGGGTGCTGGGGGATGCTGGAGGGCTCCCTGGTGGCTCAGGAGGCAGCACTGGGGTGCTGGGGGATGGTGGGGGGCTGCCCCACAGTTCAGGGGGCAGCGTGGGGGTGCTGGGGGAATCTGGAGGACTATCACGTGGTGTGAGGGGCAGTGCCAGCTCCACATGCTGCAGCATGGCCCTGCGGTCCAGCAGTGCTGGGGGACTGCAGCCCACGATGCTCTCGCAGATGCCCATGATGTGCTGGCACTGTGGGTAAAAATGTAGAGGTGGGGTGGGTCCAGGACTGCTGGGACCCCCATGCCCACAGCCCCTTCCTTGTCCAGCACTCACTATATACAGAATCTGACTGTTCCTCTCTGCAGTAGAGCAGTCCTGGGAGGAAAAAGAGCAGGGATGAGTGAAACAGATCATTTTTCTTCCAGCCCTCCCCAACACCTCCTCCCTCACCCCATCTCTCCCCCTTCTCCAGCACAGAAGGGGTTTAGGTGATGGGAGATTGCCTAGCTGCCTTCTCTGTGCTGTGCCCATCACCATGGCCATGTGGCTGTGCGGCCACCCACCGTCTGCAGCACCTCCACCAGGCGGGCGCAGAGCAGAACGATGTCCCGAGTGGATGAAAAGTCATTCAGGGTGGAGAAGAGGTACCTGGAGGGGAGGTTTGAGAGCTCAGCACCAGGGCAATGTGCTCACAGCACCCATAGTTGACCCTTGCCTGCCCCAGACCTGTTGAGCCAGGAGAAGAGCCTCTTGGCAGCTCCAATCAGATCGACAACGCAGGCCAGCAGGGTGATGGGGGGTGGCTGTAGGGCGGCCTCTCCAGGTGACCCCTCCAGTACCACGGTCTCAGTGCGCTGTGCCAGCTCCCATAGCCTCTCTGTTAGTGTCCTCAGGCTGGTGCTCCCCAGCTCTGTGTCCTGCAGTGAGGACGTGGCCAGGACAGTGGCCAGGGGTGGCCAGGATTCCCCCCCAGCCTTTCCCACTGCCACAGCTCAGGGCAATCTCAATGTCCCCCCCTCCATCTAGCCCAGAGTGTCCCCTTGTTCCTTACTCCATCCAGCCCTAGGAAACTACTCAAGTCCTATCTAGTCCAAGTATCCCTGTATCCCTCCTCCATCCAGCCCATTGTGTCCTCACATCACCTTCCTCAACACCCATGCAGTGCAGGGTGTCCCAATATCCCCATCTTCATGCAACCAGGGTACCCCAATATCCTATTCCATCCAGCCCATGCTATCTCCATGTCTCCCTTCAACTTCTGTTGAAGTGTCCCCATCTCCCAACCCTACTGAGACTCATGCATCCCCTTTTGTCCTCCTCAACCTCCAAACCAGCCCAGGGTATCCCCATGTCCCCCTGCTCTATCCAGCTCTGGGTAACCCTCCATGTCCCACCCAGCCCAGCTGTCTCCACATCCCCCTTCAATCCGTCAACCCCAGAGTGTCCCCATGTTCCTTTTCCCTGCAGCCCACAGTATCCTGATGTTCTCCTTCCATCCAGTTGTCTCTGTGTCCCCACTCCATCCATCCCAGACCCCACCATCCATTGAACCATTGCTCACCAGAGCTCGGAGCTGCTCCACGGCCTCCAGCAGCAGCTCCTGGTGTCCCACACGCCACACTCCCAGTGCCTCCAGAGCTCCTTCTGATAGCCTCAGTAGCTCAGTGCCTTCCAGACCCCACTCCTCAAAGAGATACCCCTGCACGGCTGTGTCCAGCCCTGCTGAGAGCCAGGCACTTGGTGAGGGGGAGGCCCTGACACCCATCCACTGTACCCTGGCTTGAGTGACCCGATGGTGGAGGGTGACACCTGGTTCCATTCATGCAACAAGCACACCAGGCGTCAGCCAGCACTGTGCTCACAGCCCCCGCCTCTTTCCCTTTGAAATCCCTCAGGATTTTGGTGAAGAGTGAAGGTTGGGGAATGGGCTCCCAACGTCACCACAGCATTGTCCCCAGAGCAGGGACGCAACCCTCCCACCTGAGGGCTGGGGTCCTCCCCCAGGGGAGGATCTTGGGGCAGGGGGCTCTCACCTCGCAGCCAGGCCGCAGTCTGCGCAGGGCCCCAAGCGCCCACGGGCTCCATGGCGGCAGGGCTGGAACCGCCCTCGTCGCCGCTCACCTGCGCCAGGTGAGGGCAGCCCCATTGGCGGACCTGAGTGCTGCTCACCACGGCTTCCTGCCTCCTCTCCTCCCTCCCTCCCAGTACAGCTCGGTGGGGCGAGGCACTGCGACGCACCCAAGTGACTCATGCTGCAGACAGGGGCGTGCAGCCATCAAAAGCCCTCGTAGGGACGGCATGCACTGCAGGGAGCCCCATCCTGCACTCCCACCTCCTGAGCTGTGACTCCCTCTGCACCACAGCTGAGGCCTGGCACAACTCCCAGCACCGACACAGCCACACTGATGCAGGATTTCGGAGTCCCCCCTGAACATAATTCCTTCGCAATAGGGAAGTTGAGGCGAGGCGCTGCCTCCCTTCCAACCATGTCATTTCTAAGCCACAAACCCGCCCTGGATCCCCCCTGAAACGCCTCCATGCCCCCCCGCCGCACCGTGTGCGCTTGGGGGAGCAGCGGGCGCTGATCGCTGCTGACAGCCGTGCCGCACCAGCTGCGTGTGGAGGGGCCGTGGGTCCGACCTGCCTCCCTCTGCACCATGATCATCCGCCCCCGCCGCCTGACCCCGGGCTATTTCCGCCTGCTCCAGGTAAGGTGCCCATGGGGCTGGGAGGGGGTTCAGGGGAACCCCGAGATCTTGCTCACGCGGCCTGAAGGCCACAGAGCTGTGCTCGGCCCTATCCTGGCTCACGGGGAGCACAGTGCCCTGCCTGAGAGACCTGCAGGCTGCGGAGCTCGGTGGGACCTCGCAATCCTGTCCATGTAGCCAGCAGGCCTTGGGGCTGCACTCGGCCCTATCCTGGCCCCAAGCAGGCTGTGAGGGTGCTGGGGTCACCCCGATAGCACATCAGGCATCAGCTGGGTGCAGTGGGGGTGCTCAGGCCATGTAACGCCCCTGTTGGGGTTCTGAGGCTGGGGTCTGCCATTGCCGTCTTCTTTATCTCCTCCAGATGCAGCTGGCAGCAGGACGGGGGGTTGAGCCCAGGGAGCGGGTGCTGCCCTCCATGGCTTTGCTGCTGGCAGCTGCTGGGCTCTGCCTCTCCCTCTACAGTACCCGGAGGATGGCTGGACCCCCCAAGGCCCCCCCACAGCCCTGATGGGCCGTGGGGAAGGTCTCCTGGTCCCCATCTAGGCCTTGGGATGGTGGCTCTCCCCAGCCAACCTACACCACTGCCCCATCCTGCCCATCCATGCCTTGGAGCTGGGGAACATACACCTGTCCCTGTCTTGGGAGCTGGGATGCCACAAGGATGGGACACAAAGTTGACTCAAGCCCCCAGCAACGTGAAAGAATGCAGCAAGCAGTGACCAGGGCCACCAGCACAGCCCCACGCCCCAGCAAAGTCCCAGGACTGGGCACAAGACCAGAAGATGGAAGAGCTGAGTGCCACATCCACCCCCCCTCATTAGAGGCAGAAAGGAGGTCAGCTCTGTGCAGCATTAGGTAACAGCACTGAGATCAGGAACAGCCTCTGAAATGTGTGGACATGAGGCTGCCTCCTGCCCAAGGGTAAAGTGTGCAGTCGGTGCTTCTCCCAGTGCAACCACAGCCTTCCCCTTTCCCACACTCATTGACCCTGAGCAGAGTGTGGGGCTGCTCCCGTCGGCAGAGAACTGGATGCTGACAGCTGGACTTGGTTGCTTTGATTTCTGAAGGCAGGGGGGAATAAATCCAGGCAGTGTGCATGGAAATAAATCCTTTCCTTCTGAACAAAGCTGTGTTGTCAAGCTGCTAAGCAGCAGGGCAGAAAAACCCCTGATGTGTGGCTCAGTGCAGGAATACAGCAGTACTAGTATTGCCACCAGCAGAAGCACAGGTACACAACACCATGTGATCAGTAGGAGCAGGTGGGGGGATTCAACGAGGAGGGCCACATCACACTTGCATTCACAGCCCCAGTCCCTCACTTGCAGAGCTCTACCAGACCTAAACTCAATGGCATTGATTTTCTACAAGCCTAGAAGTGTACATGCTGGGGGAGAACACTAGGATGTCCTCTTCAAGGCCCAAAAGAGCAGGGCCAGTCCCACTGTGACCTGCTTACAGTAAACCCAAGTACTTGATGAAGACTTCATTCAATAGCATAACCCCAAGCAGGTGTTATGGGGGCTATGATTCCTCCCCATTATGAGGGAAGAACAATGGGACTTTGCCATTCTGCCCCAGAGAGCTCAAACACCGGTGTTTTCGTTGATATATTTTAATGACAATGCAACCTCTAACTCCAGCAGAGGCACCTAATACCTCTCTGAATGCAAAGAGGCGAGCACAACACTGCACAGCATGGAGCTACCCATTCTTGCCCCCAGGAATGGGGTTGCAGACAGGGCACCCAGGAGCACGCTGGCTGCTTCTTCTCATTAGCGCCTGGCAATGAGCTGAACAAAGAGTCCTTTCAGCAGCACAGTGACAAAGGGAGCCTGTGCAGGGACGCTCAGCTGGATGCCTCCATCTCAACGACTTCATCCAGGGGCTGGGTCTGCACATGGACCTTCTTTGGGGGGATGTAGGAGCCCATCCCAGCAGCACGCTCGGCCTCCTCCTGTGTATAGGGCTGCTCGCTCAGCTGCTTCAGCCTGTTGGGGCAGAGATGGGTGGGAAGCACATGGACGAGTTCGGCACCACCACTGCCCTTCTTATACTGGGAAAGGGGCTGGGCACAGCTTTGCTTAGCACCCCCCATTACCTCTTCTTGTGCACCTTGGATCTGAAGTGCTCCTTCATGCTTGTCAGGTCCACAAAATAGCGTCTGGGGGGAGAGAAGAGCAAAAGGCCACAGTCAGGTGAAGTACAGAGAGCCAGCACGGATCTGGGAATCCCTCACCTCCAGAACAAGCACCCCACTGGAGCCCGGGATCAGTGCCCAGAAGGCAGGGCTACCCCAGATCCAGATCCCTCTCCAGCCAGAACTCCACACCAGGAACCTCTCCTCCCTCCCCCACCAGGTCTCCCCCTAACCCAGTACCCACCAAGACCCCTTTCCCCGCAGTCCAGGCCCCTCCCCTGAATAACTCCATCCCAGGACTCCCAGCCTCCCCATTGGGACCCCCGCACTTACCCTCGAGGGATCCCATCCTCCTCATGACCCCCCACTGACCACCACTCTGTCCCCTCTAAGCCCCCAAAGACCCCCCTCATTCAGGACCCCCCTCCCACGCACGCGCAGTGCAGGCAGTAGAACTGGGCACATCCCGGCAGGTCAGGGTCGGGCTCCTGGCGCAGCAGCCGTGCGGCCCGTTCAGGCTGCAGATCCACGTGGATCTCATCCAGGTCCCGACGTCTCCGCTTTGTTTTCGCCTGCCGGGCCAACGAGTGCGCCCGGTGCGCGCCTGTGCGGCGGCTGCTGCGGGGCGACATGGCAGCCGAGGAAAAGGAGCGTTGCGCAGGCGCGGGCGGAAAGTGCTCCGCCCCCCTCTTCTGGGCCACGCCTCCCGTGGCCGCTTTTGCACCTGATTGGTGTGGAGACGAAGCAGATTTGCATGTCCCCGCCCCATCGCCGCACCCTCTCTTCCTGTTCTCGCGGGAGTCGCCCTGCTCGTTCCAGACTCTATGGTTAGAGGTCCTCCGAGCCGTACTACGCATGCGCAGAGGCAAGCGGAAGTAGGAGTGTGGTGGAAGCTGCAGTAGCGCGCTGTGCTCAGCGAGGTGGCGCAGCGCAGCGCCCTGAGAGCTCCGCGCTGTGCTGGACGCTTCTCAATGTGCCTTCTCGGAATGTAAGAACCACCCTTTGTACCTTAGGGGGCACCCTGTAGTGCTCACACAGCTCCTCATCGTGCTCCAGCGCAACCTGGAAGCTTCACAATGGGCCCTAGTGGACTCCCAAGGCCCACAGTGTGCTCTAGGCCACACTGGAGATCCTCAGTTCTACTCATGGTCATCTAGGGGGCTTCAGTGTCCTCTCAGTACACCCTTGGGGCTTCCAAGTGCCATCCAGTGTGTTCTGGGGGCATCCAGGAATCTCCCTAGAGCTGCTTAGTTGGATGTCTGAGAGGCTTCGCAGTCTATCAGCAGATTCCCCAGACCCCCAGTGTGCTGTAAAGAGCCCTGGTGTATCCCCGGAGCTCCTCAGACTGCTCTGCAGTGCCCTAGAGGCTGCTCAGTGACTCCTAGAAGGCTCCCAGGACTCTCCACTTTAACTTAGAGCACCCCAGTGTGCTCCCAGAGCTCCTCAGTGTACACCAGGGTCCATTCTGCAAATAATTTATGTTGCACTCCTACTTTGTGTTCCTTGAGGTGGGCTTTACTGTGTGAGATGGGTCTGCTGTCACCAAAAGGTCAGCTTGGATCGAGTTTTGCCACGAATGAGAACCACTGGAGAAGGAATTATGAAGACTACTTGTTTGGTTGTCTGCTTGAAGGCAGGGATGGACAGTGAAACTTCGTATGTAATGATACACTGTTCACAGTACTGAAAGCAAGAGCTGCCATGCCTGCATGTAAGGGCGGTTCTTTGCAACACCCAGGACTGCTGCTCTGAAACAAGGAACTTGGTGACTTTGGATGACACTGCGTCTCTCAGGGCCTTCCACAGTGTGGCTTGCATGGGCTGGAAGGAGCCCATGGTACCTTGGTACCTTTGTCCTTCATGTCCCACTCTGAGATGGTGGTTCCTGAGCACGGTCCTGCCTGGAAAGGACTTTGGGTTCAGTCTCCAAAGATTTGTGCAATACTGATTTTTATGGTGCAGGTTGTTGGGTTAAAATGGCAATGAGAAATGTAGGCTGAATGGATGTGGTTTCTGTAAAGATCCATCCTTCACTTTACATGCTTTTATTACATTACCAACTCAGCCAAATTGGTTAAACTGCAGAATGACAGCAATAGTACATTTGTTTGTTTGTTTGTTTGTTTGTTTTCCCACATAGACATTTGTGTGGGTGCCAAGACAGGGACTGAAATAAAATCTTTTAGTACCTGGTTTACCCACCTCTCATTCCTGGACATGCAGTGCTGGGATTTTTGAGCTCAGGCAGTTTCTCACTGAAGCCAGTAGAGGTCATGGTAAGAACTGTTAAATCTTTTCCTTATTTTCTGGTCTATAACCGACCCCTATTTTCAAACAAAAGAGAAAGCAGAGGAGTTGCTGGAGGTAATTCTGGGATTGAG
Organism: Excalfactoria chinensis; assembly: GCF_039878825.1. Taxonomy (NCBI): domain Eukaryota; kingdom Metazoa; phylum Chordata; class Aves; order Galliformes; family Phasianidae; genus Excalfactoria; species Excalfactoria chinensis. The sequence continues at coordinate 381,068 of NC_092846.1, forward strand.
GCTATACAAGATTGGACTGGGACTGCCAGGTTTTGCTGTCAAATCCTAACTGTAGTCCTTGGTTTAATGCTTGGAAACGTGTGCACTTTATTTCTCCAGGTTGTTCAAGAAGATTTTTGTTTAGAGAGAAAGGTCTCAGTATTTCTATGGGCCTGTTTCTTCTCCAGCGTTGAAGTGTGATTTGAAATGGAGCCTTTCCTATCTGCTGCCAAGATTATGGAGAGGTGTTGGTGTCAGGAATGAAATCAAAGCTTACGTAAAATGAATACATTTAAAATCATTTTAAAAGTTTTTAGCAAACTTTTAATATTTACCCAGAAAACATCTGCAATGGCATCATTTCTGAACAGGCCGGGTCATCCTGAAAAGCTTTTCACATCTCACGTCTCAAGTATAAATATTTTGATTAAAAAAGAAAAGAAAACAAAAAAAGACCAAACAAACAAATACCAACCCCCCCAAAAACACAAAACCAAAAAAAACCAACCCAACCCAAAAATGCAAACAAACCCCCTCCAAACTCAACTCCTCGTGCTCACATACAGCGGCGCAGCATTGTGTCATGTAATCATGGCCTCCTCACTCTGCTCCCAGCCACACTACAGCTCTACCAGACAGGCAGCGGGATGCTTCTGGCCCACACTGTGCTTTAATCTTTATTTTTTCTTTCTTGCCAGCACTGGGACTCCAAGAAAGGATGTCTGACAGGTGTTGAGATGGGCTGACCGGCTGTCAAGGTGCTCAGAGGTGGGCTGAGGAAGGAGCTGGTGGTCACTGCAGTGATGAAGGCACCTCTTCCATCGGTAGCAACTTCAGCAGCAGGTCCCTGGGTTCTCTGTAGTTGTGGTGTGGAGGGCACAGATCTGTGGAGCACATCTGGGCTGGTGCTAACAGTACTGCCTTGTGCTGCAGAGCCACAACTGCAGGCTGATTGTACATCATCTCAGAACATCACCAGAATGGGTCTAGCTCAGACAGGAGCAACTTCAAACATCATGAGAACAGCTGCTAGCTAGGAAGGCTGAGTTATTTTGTCTTTCTGTATTTTACAGTAGCTATGGATAAACCCAATGAGCAGCAGCATCCTAACCTACCTTATCTGCGATGCAGGTCATTACTATATTTCACCTACTAACTGACAAATGGTTCGTGTTTACAATAATAAGCCCATCAGCTGCTCCAGTTGACTTTTTACACAGCATCTGAATTGATTTTAAGTCACTTTGACTTTTAAATTAAATTACCTCATGCGTACAAACAAAAGATGCAGAAGAACTCAGCAAGGATTCACAGTAATCAAGTACTTTTTAACACACACATATATATTAAGCTTTAAATCAAAAACAAATCTTCCCCTTTTTTTTCTTATATATGCACTCTATAGGATGCAGTGAACATTAGCATGGTCTAGCTCTCAGCCACGCGGTGCTCTGCCTGTTATACAATGTCTGCTCTACTGCTCTACTTTTTCCCTTTTAAACAAATGCAGGTAGACTAGACTCTTTAAAAGAAATACAAGCTGGCCATAGTGCTGTGGCTGAGCTGCCCTCCCTACAAAGGAAGGAGTTCTAGTTTTGTTACATTAGGAAAGACGGAAATAGTACAGTTCTGGTGTCCTAGATGATCTTATTCTCCAAGGCTTCAATCCTTTTTGCCACAGCTTCCAGTGAGCGAGAGTTAAGGGGAAAAATGACAGTGCATATCAGTGATTCATTGCTCAGATCTCCCCTGCACAGACAGCAAATGGAACTGCCTTGCTGGGAGCAGGTAGCAGGGGAGTGCTGCATTCATCTACAGCATTTCCAAAGCTGTTCAGATTGATGAACTTTTACTGAAGGTAGAAAATGTTACGCATGCACACACACTCATGTGCACCTATACATTTACTTCAAATATAAGAATGGTTGGTGTGTGTTTTGACCAGTTGAGAGAATTCCTGACCTTCAGCAGTATGGGTTGCAGGAAGAGCAGAGCACATTGCTTTTCTTAGAGTTACATTGTCTTGCAATTTTCTGCTCTTTTCACTAATTGCTTTTCATGATGTGCCTGTGAGCGGCAACCCACTGGGTGAGAACTACTGATTTACTCTGACCTTTTGCTTAATGTAAGTCATGGATTTCACTCAACTTGATTTAAAGAGGAGAAAACATACTGTGTGACTGAAAGAGAAAGCCACAGAAATGCGTGTATAAATTAAAACATTGTTTCTAAAATGATATTCTCTCCTAATTTTCAGTAATGAAGTCTCTCCCTAACCATTCTGTGAGCTGCTCCAATGTTTCACTAATTCCTCTCTGCAGGAGACATTTGAATCTTATTCACATTTCTTTTTCTTATTTCTCTTCCAAGAATTCCCAGTCTTCGTGCAATATCACACAATCATTAAGGTTAGAAAAAACCTCTAAGATCATCTACTCCAACTGTTGACCTACCACCAATACTGCCTGCTAAACCACATCCCTAAATACTTCTCTGGACACACTCCAGGGCCTCAGTGTAGTGAGGGGCCCAGCACTGAGCACAGCACTGAGGTACAGAGGGATGGGCACCTCCTGCTCCTGCTGGCTGCATTGCTGCTGACAACCAGGATGCCGTTGAGCTCCTCAGCCCCCTGGACATCCTGCTGGCTGGTGTTCAGCGGTGTTAACAGCACCCCCAGGTCCTGCTCCTCCACACAGCTCTTGGCGCTGTGCCCCATCCCTGCAGTGCTGAGTGGGGCTGTTGTGGCCAAAGTGCAGGACCAACACTTGGTCTTGCTGAACCTCATCCCACTGGCCTCAGCCTAGCAACTGGCCTGTCCGGGTCCCTCTGTCAGGCAGATCAACACTTCTCCCCAGGCTGGTGTCATCTGCAAAATGACTGAGAGTGCACTCAATTGACTCATCAATAAGGATATCAAACAGGGCCAGCCCCAGTACAGACCCGTGTGAAACACCACCTGTGACCAGCTGCCAGTTGGATGTAACTCCATTCATCACCGCTCTCCAGGCATGGAACCCAGCAAAGAATGTACCTGTTCAAGCCAAGGGCTGCCAGCTTCTCCAGCTTCTGTCTGGACCTGATCCCTTGGTTGTCCCTCACATGTCCTGTGATCACACTCAAGGTGATCTGCTCCATAACCTTCCCTGGCACTGAGGTCAGGCGGACAGGCCTGTAGTTCCCCAGAATCCCCTTATGACCCTTCTTACAGATTGGTGTCACACTGGCAAGTCTCCAGTCATCTGAGACTTCTCCAGTTGACCAGGAAAGCTGATAGGTGGTGGAAAGTGGATTAGCAATCAGTTCTGCCTTCCCTCACACCTCAGGTGGATGAAACAGAATATGACAGAATCCAGAAGGAATCCAGAAATTGGTCCTAGCCCAGTGAATTCCCTATAGACACATCCTTTATGGTTTAGTGAGCAATGATTGGACTTGATCATCGTAGAGGTCTTTTCCAACCTTATTGATTCTATGATTCTGCGACAGAAAACAGTCCCACAGACACACGGGATCAAACTCACCTCACTGGAGATATCTGCAGTGAGCAGTTATGTGAGACAGCGAGCAGATTCTCAGCACTGGAATTTGACCAATGGAGAAAAACTGGACCTAAGCAGTGCAATTCCCCTGACTTTACCAAGACCACAAGCTATATGGCCAGAAGTGTTGTGCTGTAAAAGACCTTATTTTTCAGTAGTTCTGTGGGGAGTTTAGGCAGTCAAATCAGGTATTTGCATTGTAGATATTTACCGTTGTATAAAAGTATTGCATCTACAGAGCTTTAATGACTTATCAGTTGCATGCAGGCACCAGTGTTTTTGGTTTTTTTTCTGCTCACAGGTCAGTGATAACCACTGCTGCTCTCAGCCCTCACATTCTGGCTGCATCACAGAATGTGCAGCATGCAGAGGTGGCAGCAATATCAGATACAGGGACCTTGCTTCCACACTTCTGGCACTGGCATCATTTAAGTATCTGCCAAAAAACTGACCTAGGACCTGATATCTGCATCTCACTACTGCCTCCGATGCTTTAGCATATTCTACTTTGGCTCTCTTGCTTTCAGTTTATTTCTTGTTTTGTGTCAGGCCAGTATCTTGAGCTCTAGTGCATGAATTCTTCACATTCAGAACCCAACTGTCTAGTTTCCCAACTTCCCGACCATTATCTAACCCGTTTTCCCCATGGATAGACTTTCTCAGGTGCTCCCTCCAGAAAGCCCAACTCAGCCCACTGACTGCTGAACAAAAAGCTTCCAAAGGATATATTTCCGTTGCAATGTATTGATGAGCTCTTCTACTTTAGTCTGGAACTTCACAATAGATTTACATTCACATGGATCTTCCTCTGTGGACCAGAGCATCAAGAAGATGTGTTAAGTGAATTAAAATCATTGAGATGTGGAATAAATCAAGTCATATTCTTTGTCATAAACGTGAAGGAAATAAAAATACCATTCTTCCTAATTACTGACTGATCACTTCTGCCTTTAACCTCAAATGATTAGAGACTCTTACACCTCACTGCATCCAGGACAGGCTCAAGTCTTTCCTGGGCTTCCAGTTCCCACTGAGATCTATTACTAATGCTTAAAGCATGCCCTAAAAATTTGAATCTGATCAAACGCAGTGCTCAGAACAATCTTTGTTTGTCAGTTCATCTCCCGATAACATCACCATGGTGGGTCATACTCTGCTGCTCATAAACTTATGCAAAATCAAAATTTGGAGGCACTGTTTGCAATCTGAGAGTCAAGAATTGTTTGAGCTTTGCTTCAGGGCTCTGTTTCTTGAACAGACAAAGCAATGTGCATTCATCACTCCTGTAAATTCTGTGAGTAAACCTCCCCCTCTCCCCAGTCCCCCACTCACCAACGCAGATTTTCATTTGCAGCTTCTTCCCAATGTTGCTGATGGTTCTGAAGTCAGCTGTGTAGAAGTAGTGCTCAGCTACTGGTTCAGAAGCAATTTCCCTCAGCTCATCCTCCACTGCATTACCAACTCCCACAGCAAACATCCTAAAGCCTGTAAGCAATAAGAACCTGTCAGCTGGCACCAATCCCCCATCAACTTCGACATCCCTGTCTGCCTTCTGCACCTCCATGCAACACTATAGTTGTTAAGTTGAAAACTCCCTTACTCTCTACTATTGTTGACTTATTTCAGGTCATAAGGGGTTCCATAATATTTTGCAGGCAAAGTTTTACTAGGCTTATCAAGGTAATGACCACTGTCACCACAAGAACAATGATTTGGAGATACAAGAAACAACATTACAAACAAACATTACAACACCTTGACAGGATAATGCATCCAACTAATAGGAAAGCAGTGATACAGCATAAAGGAAACAGTGGAATTTTTCAAAACAGCCTGCAGCCCCCATTCATCATCCTCTGTCGTAGCAAAGTTCCCTCTGCAACGGAGACCTGTATGTGCAGTAAAACTACTTGGGTTGCTTTCCAATGTTGCAACTCATATTGTCTATCAAGACTAATCCATTCCATGAGTTAAGAACACAGGCCCAGTTACTATGCCCAGTTACTACCAGATGTTGACTGCTACTTTTGTCTTAAACCCTGTTTCTCTTGAACCCAACTGCAGTTTGCCTCTTGACTTGAATGACAGTACTAGTCAAGACTTCAGTAATGCTTTTCCTCCCTCCCCTTTCTGTCTTGTCTTTCTTCCTCTGGATCTTTTCAGCTTTTTTTTTCCTCAGCTTTCAGCTCAAGGAACATGTTTGGAATCTAGTTATAAGTACTTTGTTATTTATCTCTGTGAAATCACTTACCAACTGATGTTGGGGATATCTGTGTAGGGAGAAGAGAGGAGGAGAAAATAAGGCCCGAAGTCTTGTTTTTATGCGTACAGTTTGAAAGGACCTTTTGTCTTCTAAGGGCTGAACATTCACACAACCTGTCAACCTGTTTAGTAAGCATCAGCATTTCATGACCTTGTACTTGACCTGCTATTATGTACCAGCCCTTAGTCCCATCTAGTTGTTGAAACCGAATCTAAAAGGAATCAAAGGATTTAGCAATTCATGAACTTATTCGCATGGGGTGCATCCGTTTCACACAGTGATGGCAGAAGTCTGGGAACTTGTTCAGCAGGAGGTCAGCAAAGGGGCAGATCTCAATATATTTACACTTTGTACAGCTGATAGCAGATGCAATGCCTGGTCCAAGGGAGAAATGAGCCACCGAAAAGTCAGTAGACCTACCTAAATCTTTGGCTTTCTTAGCAGCATCGGTGATGTAATCTTGTGACCGTCCATCTGTGAAGACTATGCCCACCTTGGGAACCCCAGGCCTAGCTCCATTAGCAATGGAAAAGGAACTGTCCACAAGATACTTCAGAGCCTGGCCTGTCATGGTGCCTTTCTCCATGTAGGCCATTCTCTTGACTGCTGCTTTGATGTCCTTCTTGTTCTTGAACTGTCCCAGAGGAAACTCCTGTCTGACAGAGCTGGAGTATTGAACCAGGCCAACCTGGGCCTGCTTCTCTGACACCTCCAGGGATTCCACAATCTGGTTGATGAATTTCTTCACCAGCTCGAAGTTCTCAGGCCGAACGCTCTTGGAGCCATCGATCAGGAAAACGAGGTCCAGGGCAGATCCTGACCCACCACTGCAAGCTGAAGTAAAATAAGATAAGGGAAAGATGGTAACTGAGCAAAATAAGAGAAGGGGAAGATGGTAACTAGGATTCTGCTTAATTATATAGGGAAATGTAATTCTAATACCATCTAATTGCTAATGAAATATGCGAAATCAATCAAAGATCAAGAACAGTCCACACTCATGATTTCAAAATAATCTTCGGTTATACGTTCATGGTTTCTTTTTCTTCCTTTTCCGAACAGAACATGCCTGCCTCATCTCAGCCTTACCCCTGTCCTACCATGGCAGATCACAGCTCAGCTCAGTGCAAATGGAAATCGTTACGTACCACTGCAGGTCTTCCCATCGTTGTTCAACGTGAAGCCCTCTTTACAAGCACACTTGTACGATCCCGGGGTGCTGATACAGATCTGCTCACAGTCGTGGTCTCCAGTGGCACACAGGTCTGACACCACTGCAAGAAAAAGTGCAGACTGAAACCAAAGACCATGCCAGGGCTTCTCAACCAGATGATACACCGCACATGAAGAAAGCATCATATTTGTTCTATACACTTAGTGATAACTAAACCTACCCTGCAGCAATACGAAGCAGCAGGAAGTCATTACTCTTAGATAGTAATTGAGGTAGAAAAAGCAAAGAGAAGTAGTGGCAAGTCTCTGGACTGCAAGGCACAGCTAGGGCTAAATGTAGTCTCCGCACTGGGGGCAAAAGCCGTCTCTCTATCAAGCATATCACAATGTTCATCCCTCTCCAAATATATGGGACGAGATTTGGTTTCCAAACTACCATCTGGTCTGGCCAATACCCATTTTTTTTTTCCAGCTATATGGTGCAATTATGATTCCTGAGTGCCATGTACAGCTGCTGTTCCTGGGTGAGATTCATGCCCAAACTCACTTGGGCTTCACTTCAGAGCTATCCTTGCACGTGCAACTCTCAGAATCATTCTCTACAAATATTTCTGCAACCATGAAGCTGGTTCTAACACTGGGCTCTCAGGCTGAGTTCTTTGAAGGCTGCAGAGATTCGATGAATGTAACTAGTAGCTGGATCAATAAGCGTCTCCCTTTTTCTCTGCCCATTGAGCACTATGGGAAGCAGCTGGACAGTGCTGCACAGTTCTTCCTGCTGTTGGTGGCCACAGACTGCTTTGCAATAGCAGGTGTGTGTTTGGGTACATCTCCAAGGACAGCTCTGTGCAGCTGCTTGCATAGCACGATAACAACCCACTTGGCAGTTAATGCAGTGCTTTTCTCCATTATCTGTAATAATCTCGAGCACAGTGCTTCTCTCAGATGCATCTCTGAGGATTTTTACCATGGGGAGAGCTTTGTCATCTGCATGTTACACATCTAAAAAGTGAGGCACAGAAAGGACTCTTTTTTCCCCTCTGTCTTTTTGAATGACACCAATGCCAGAGCTTAAAAACACCCTGTCAGGCCTCTCTGTCCCTGGCTGACTCCTGGCTCCAGGGCAGCCAACACAAACTCCCACGAATATTCATGCCCTGCCTTCTACCTTCTTGAATTTTGTCTCTGCTCCTCTTAGTATGTAGTGTTTGTTCCTTTCTTTCATGAGCTTTTCCTGCAGTGACACCTGATTATAATATATGACTCACTTTGTATTCAAATCTTTCCTCCTTCCTACAGGAGGATGAAGTTTTCCTTGACGGAAAGCCGCTCCCCCCATTATTTTCAAGCTGAAAGTTGATCATGAAACCTTACACCTCTTGAAGAAATGGGTCTCAGAGAGTTTTGCACGTCCATCTGCATGCATTGGTTTGCAGTGCCTTGCTGCAGGCACTGTGGTGCATCACACCTTTAAGAAGTGTTGCCACACTGTGCTGTGGCAGGATGGGTGTGAGAAGCCCCCAGGCCCCTTCCCAACACACGGTGGTTATTTATAGACCACTTCCTACACATTTGAAAGCAATAAAGCTTTCTCATTGCATTCAATGGTTCGTGTAGGAGTGTGTTCAAGAAACTTGTAGATCTGGTACTTAGGAATGTGGTTTAGTGAGCAATATTGGTGGTGGGTGGACAGTTGCACTAGATGATCTTAGAGGCCTTTTCCAACCTTAATGATTCTATAAGTGACTGCAGAATAGTCAGGCTCTTTCTACACATTATGCAGAAATTATCACATACTGCACCAACCAGGAGAGTTTCTCACCCCACAGGGCTTCCAAAAATAAAGACACAGCCATGGGGAGGTGGCAGGGTAGTGAAACCAGCCCTTGTTTAAATAGGAACTCAGAAGATGATACCGGCAGGGGAAACTGCAAGCCAGATCGTCAGTACTGCCCTGCTACGTTAAACACAAGGGCAATGATTTCAGCTACGTAAAGATCATGTTTTCAAGGTTCTTTAGAAGTACTCGGATCATGTTTACAAACTCTTCGTACAAACAAAGCCTTCTTTAAAGAAACTTCTTTAACCAAAAATCCCCTAAACAAAACCTCAAATTCCTGGAAGATGACTTTGAAGAGCATCCATCTTCCACGTTTTGTTCTTTGGTACACGCTGATCCTTGGCAGAAAGAAGCAGATGGATGAAGGAGGATCATGTGTGAAAATTCCACGTGAAAAGCCTGCTTGTGGCTACCTGTACTTCTTGGCTAGGAACCCAAGGGGCGCGTGACAAGGACTTACCACAGAATGCCTCTTGAAACTTGTGGGTCAGCTTCTCTATGACACTGTAGCTCTCCACGTAGTCTACGTGGTCGTCCAGCGGCTCACTTGCGATTTGCCGCAGCGTGTGCATGTCCACCCGGCCAACCCCAATTGCAAAGATCTCAATGCCAGCCTGCCTGGCCCTCGCTGACACATCCTGCACTCCATCCTGGGGACGTCCATCCGTCACAACAATAGCCACCTGCACAAGACCAGGAGCATACGTGGATGAGCACCTGCACTGCTATCACTTGTGGGTTACTTCTTTACTAAAGGAGGTTTCACATTGTTAAAGTTAAAGAAGAAAGGAAATGCCACCTCCTCCCCCTCTTCCTGTTCTTCCTGAGATCACAGAAGCTGTTCTCTCAGTGTGTGGCATGTGTCTATCTGAGCTGCAAAGGTTAAATTGCCATGTTTTAATTATGGGACATCTGGTGCATTTCAGCCCTAAGGAGAAGGTTACATTCTCTGTAAGCAAACTAACACCCAACCCAAACTTCAGCTCTCTTAGTGAAACCTTGGACAACACTAAGGACAACTCTGGGACTTCTATAGCACCTTTGTCCATCTAAAAATCTCAAGAGATGTAATGGAAACATTAGGAGATTAAGGTTGTCCAGAGAGGTGGTGATGCCCATCCCTGCAGACACCCAAGGTCAGGTTGGAGGGGCTCTGAGCACTGATGAAGTTGTGGGTGTCCCTGCTCATTGCTGGGAGTTGGACCTTCCAACTCAAATATTCCAATGACTGAGTCTAAGGCTTTCCCCCTTTTTCAAGATGGAGAAACTGAAGCACAGAGAGGTGATGTATTCTGCCCGAGGTCATGACTTGTCAGTGCTAGCCGTGATCTCTGATTCCACATTCCACAGCAAGTATCAGTGTGAGATCCTGCACCGACTGACATCACTGTTAAAATACCAGTGGGTACAGGTGGGAAGTGGATTCTGCCCTGGGTGGTGGAACCCTAACCTGCTGGAAAGCCTCCAGGAGCCCTGCTGCTGCTGCTAGGCTTTCTGTTTTCCTCTTTATTCTTTTGCTAAGTGACAATGTCACAAAATCTACATGCTTTTCCTTTAGCAATCAGCTGCTCCTGCCACTTTTCCTTGCAGTCATTTCGTTGTGACACCACTGTCAATACAATCAGCGGGAGCAGCTAGCTGCAAGCAGAGAACAAAAATCCACATTGCAAGCAAATAGCAGGATGTAGAAAATATCTGCAGATGCAACTGGGGAGACCAACCAGCTGCTTGGTTAGGGCAGTTAGACAGCGGTTTTGCACCCTCAGCAGGGAGAAAAGTCATCTTGTAAGGTCAGAAGTGGGGTTCTGCCTCATGTCTCCAAGGGTCCCAGTTGGACTAGATGATCTTAGTGATCTTTTCCAAACCTTATTGATCCTGTGATTCTGTGAAGCATCTCCTTCCCCCTCTGCCCACCCTTCTGCAGTGGGGGGGTTGAATGCTGCACCCCAAGCATTTCCAGTACTCAAGTAACCTGCTGCCCCATTCAGAGCTTTGCTTCTGTATGAGAGATGGGTGAAACTGGAAAAATGTAGAGCTTTCAGTCAGGTGAAGCAGCAGCCAGTCATGCAACCATGCCTTCTGCCAGGAGGGAGAGCCCTCGACTCAGCAGCAACACGGGGATGCGCTGCCAATTAGAGCTTATCAGGAGCCAGAAGCCTGTCAGGAAACAAGATGTTCTATCAAGTGGCTTCTGCGAGGAGCACTACCCATGAGCAGGTTTCTGCCAGTACTGCGTTTCTTTGTTGCAGCATTTGTCATAGGACAGAGACGTTCTGTGTCCTCCTGGTATTTCTCTGTCTAAAGAAAGTGATTCTCCTAGTTTGATCAGTTTCCTAGGTTCTTCATATCGGAGTGGCTGAGCCCCAGGTATAGCCCAGGAGACATTTGGCAACAGCATCCACATCTGGATCTGATCAGAAAGGTTTGCATGATAAAATGCAGCGTGCTCAGGAGTTGCGGTGCTTTCTGAGCCGTTGTCAGAACTGGGAGAGAACAACATTTGGAGACACAAAGAATCTGGATCAAGCTCTGGAAATCTATCAGTGAGCCCATGGCTAAACTGGACGTAACGGCCTTGTTTGCTAAGGCACATGAGTATTCATGGGCATCCCTGGGAGGTCATAATTCATGGTGCCATGCGCAGGCAATCCAGCAGCTAATGAGGCAGCAGCATCTCCTGATGCAGTGTATTACATGAATGTTGTAACAGCGCTGACAGGGGACTGGGAAGAAAGCTGAATAGCCTCCGATTTGCTCAGCAATTTGACAATCTATTTGTTGTTCTTCCTGAAGAAAGATAAAAGTAATTGGGCACCCCTGTAGTTTTGATAGAGGTATAAAGAGATGTTATTTGGAGCTCCTGCAGAAACAAATAGTTTTTTTCCCCTGTCCTGTGGTGACATTTGCTGCGTAGATCACAGCAAGAGTGAGTGAATGATCTGGTCATGTTTTGACCAGTCCCATATGGTTGGAAATCCTAGCGCTGATTTCCATGAGGTCATGCTGGATTTCTGCTGTGTAAAGGAGCAAGAGATGTATACAGTTGAAATTACTGTGGCCTATTCATCATCCAAGGCAAATGAGGGGCTCATCCTGAATGAATGAAGGTCTGAGGACAGAGAGTGTACTGGGCTTACTTTGTGTTATACTGGGATACCTTGGACTGGAGGTACTGACCAAGAATTAGTGCAGTGAGAAGGGAAATGAGCTTTTTTGCAAGGGTGTACTGGAAGAATAGAGGAGTAAATTGCCTTTTTGCCTCTCGGTATTCAACAACAGTGGTCTGGCATTCAAACTGTTGGGATTATTTTGTGTGGAAGGCAAAACGTCTATTTTGTTCATGTATATATATTTCATTTCAAGCACGGTAAGAATTTCTGAGGAGTAGAAACTGATAATATCATTCAGATACTTCTTGTTTCAATTAGGTTGCCTATTCATGGGCTAAGCAGTACCCAACAAGACAAACGTTTCCAATAACTTTTTTCTTCTGGATGGAAAGTCACTGAGTATGGCCACGGATGATCCTTCTTGGGGTCACCTGCAGCTCCTGTTCTGCCCATGCATTCCCAGCACTGGGTGCTCTGGCCAAGCCTTCCCTCTGGCTGCCTGGAATGGTTTCACTGGTAGAAATGTCTCTTGCTGTTGTATTTTCAGCTGGTGTCTCCTATGCTTGGGGAATGATGTGATGGTGAAGGCTGATCAGAGGACTTTCTCTGGAGGAGATTCCTAACAGAACTTCATGAAAGTTTCTTGGAGCATGATTTTCTTGACTTTTGGCTTTCTTCCTATTGTGTCAACCCTTACTTAGGTTAACATATAGACAATTGGGTTAAAATAAGGAGAATCCCATCATAAATGACAATATGAGGTTGGATTCCTTCACATTTGTATGTTCCTTGTAGATCAACAGGGTTGAGAAGCACAAAAGACAATCAACTGGATCATCTTTTTAGGAGATGGACTCATTTTTCAATGGTTTCTTGTGAATTCCAGTCCAGTCCAGCCTTCAGGTTACTGATTTTTGGAATTGGAGGATTTTTAGCAGTTTTTTTGTTTGTTTTTTGTTGCAATATTTTTGACTTGCCATCCCCAAGCATCTTTTCCGTGCACTGCTTTGCCTTCATTAGAGCTTTACTGTCAGTGAGGAAAACTGAAAGTGTCTGATGTTCCAAAAAATGTTTGTAGTCAGGAGAAAAATCCCAGGCTTTCTCACTCCATCAGCTGGGCTCTTGTCCAGCTGCTGGAAAGCCCTCATTGCTTGCTAAAGCCTTTGCTTATTTTTCTGGTCTGGTCTCATAGCAGACAGCCAGTGGAGCTGGCACGGGACAAGAAGGCCTGAGAAGCTCAGGATGTTTAGCTAAAAATCATATTGCCAATAATAAACATTTTCCACATGCTCAGATTAGAGTTTTCCTGATGACCGTCACTGGGCTGAGGTCTGGTTGCCTTTAGGGCCAAATCCAGAGGGACAGATGAGGTATCTGGGGAATACTTCTTAAAAGGCTGAGTTTCCTGGATGGGGAATCTGGGTCAGGAGTGGTGATGCCTGTTGCAGCCAAGTGTGGAATTAATCTGATTTTATACCACAGTCTTAAATGTTAAATAGTCATTAAGGTATGTGTATGTGAAGAAAATACCCAGAATGGAAGACACAGGTGTTAGTCAGCCTATGAAAACTAGTAGAGCACTGAAAGACACAGAAACAGCACTTTGCTTTGTACATAGAACTGAAAGGGCCCGTTTCAAAGGAAACTTTCAGAAGATCGTCTCACATTTTACTACGGCGGATTTGGAAGCATTTTTGTTACCATTTGTTGGGTAAGATTGCTGTAAGTATGCTCATGCCTAGCAAACCTGGCTCAATGAATGTCTCAATGAGCATGAGCCACTATTGTCCTACACAAAGAGAATCACTTCTCCTTTTCTGTTTTTCCTAATCATTACACAGTGTGTCACATGAAATAGGGCTTCCAAGAAAGGGATAACATGCTTGATGTAGCGATAGGAAACCCTGCCCACAGCAGGGGGTTGGAACTAGATGATCTCTGAGGTCCCATCCAACCCAAGCCATTCCACGATTCTATGATTCTTACCTTATTAATATTGGGAGATCTCAGCCTGGCCCCCTCTGTGTCACTGAAGGCCCGGCTGATGGCAAACTGGATGGCCAAACCAGTCATGGTCCCCGTGGAGAGTGGCTCTATCCTCCGGACTGCCTGCAGGAGCCCGGCCTTGGTTTGGTGAGTCTTGAGAGAGAACTCATTCTTGACTGCACTGGCGTAATTGATGACCCCGACCCGTGTGGAGTTGGGGCCCACGTCCAGACCCTCAATCACCCGTGACAGGAAGACTTTGACCTTCTCAAACTCTTGCGGGCGCACACTCCGAGAGCTGTCAATGATGAACACCAGGTCGGTGGGTTTGGTTCTGCACAGGGTGCCTGGGAAGGATTAGGAGGGAGAAGAAAAAGAAGAGAAAAATATGCAAGGAGGGACAAAATCATTCCTCTTACAGCCGGCAGCTGAGGCTAGATGACCCGCGAGCTGCAGTCCTTTCTCTCCCTGTCTCAGAGTGGCCCAGGGAGACCAGCTTAACCTAATACTTCCAAATGTTCTTTTTCCTTTCATATAAATTTCTGTATGAAAAACACATTTAGCCGTTGACAATATGTACTCCTACAGCAGCTCTGCACTTGTGGGAGCAGGTCACCCACTTGTCATGCTGGGCTATTGCTAATGGCTATAGGAAACGTAATGGAAGGAGGAATTAAGCTGAAATAAAGCTTGTTATATACAGTCCCATATCAAAGAAGGTCCCAAAAGAGCTCACTGTGGTGTATAAGCAAGCTACATGGGTATTAATTAATGAGCTTGTGTCTTCGTCATGCATGACCAGAAGCAGGAATGAAACTCAGCAGTTCAGATTCAGTCACGAATCATGACTCCCAGACTAACTAACCAACATAACACAATCCAGTCTTCTGTTTTTCAGCTAGTGGCACTAATAATGAAATAGAGCAAAGACCAGCACAGCTTTATGTCTGTGAGCTGGTGAGGGAGAACACAATAGAGAGATGTAGAACCACGCAATTGATAGTTAATCTCTACAAGCCAAATGCAAGGCATGAATATCCACTCTAAAAGATAAATGGCATAAATAGGAAACATTAGCAATGCAAACAGCTGACTAATATTTTTCTTTCCAATTTCTCATTTTCATGCTGTTTTCCATCCTAATGTTCAGCTGTAACAAAACATAAAAAGGACTGACATTTTTTATGAATTTCAGAATGAATTGACCCATTTTCCCTACTAGATCTATAGCATTCTGGTCTTTATTTTTTTCTATCATTTAACCTGCCTCTGTAGGGTCATCAAGTGCTCTGTTAAGATCTGATTTCCGCAGAGAGGGATGATATAGGTTATATCATAAAAGAGATTTCTGTGGACAGATTTTTAAATGTGAGCTTTTGGGCCAACAAATCTGCTCTAAATTATGACATAAGTATTACAGCCAGTCCTCAGTGTGAAATCTAATGCGGCTCTCAGTCTTTCAGACACATGAAAATAAACACCCTGTGATATATCCATAAAGAATATAATCAGGTTAGTTTCCTGGGAGACATGAATGCTGAATCTGCTTCTGGCTCCCAGAAATGGCTGAACGATGTGGCATGCAGAAGAGAAGAGGGCAGCGGTTACTCCATCAAGTGCCCTAGTTTCCACTAAAACACAATATTACCTTTTCCCATAGGGGTGGCTTTCACTTTGTCACTGTAATTCACTGAAGAGGAAGGAAAAACTCACTTGGCAGCCCACACTGCAAAACCCTCCAGCAGGGGTTGGTTGTGCCCGTTTTACAGGAGTTGCAAAGAAAAATGCAAGGTCTTGCAATCAACCCTTCTACAAATAAAGCACAGATTTCCCTTTGCCACTGTGGCTAATGCATCATATCTGCTTTGAGTGAAAAAAAGCTTATTTTTTCTTTTTTTCCCTTAGAAACAGTCAGATCAGATAGGAATTTTGCAGCATCTTTTCTTTTAGTGTAGAAGCTCTGTGATAACATTTTATATCTCTCTTTCTTATGTATTTTTCTAAGAAAGTGAAGCATACTTAAGGGAAATAGAACATATTAGATGGAAGTGCTGGGATTTAGCACGCATCGGGCTCTGCAGGACGGATGGATTCCCAGGAGCTGACAGCTCTGGGTGACATCCTGACTCAGCATCGTTCATTTCAAAGTGGAATGAAACCTGAACCGAAATCCTCTGGTTTTAAAAACATCCACACCTGAAGCTGTTCAGGAGCAGCTGAACTTCATGCATCAATTTAGCAGAAAATCTCTCTCAGGGCATCCTTGCCGCATTAATTAAAAGAACAGGAAGCCTACCTAGTAATTCAGAATGAAACGCTGTTTATTTTAGAAATGGTGATTGCTCACAGTAGGGCTGGGTTGAATGAGTGCTCTGTTCGGTCTCCTGGCTTCACAGAATCATCGAATCATTTAGGTTGAAAAGATCACTAAGATCATCAAGTCCAACCATCAATCCATGCCAACTGCAGCAGTGCTTAGTGGCTCTGCATGAATATAACTCCCTCTTTGTTCGTCAGAAGAGATGGTCAGTGCATCAGGGAAGTGCCCTTCATACACAGCAGCTAATGCCACAGTCACTGGCACATCTATTTTACTTACTGTGGGCCCGGAGCTGCTGCTGTGGGGCTGAGGCCCAACCTGGTGCTGCCTTTGCTCTGCTCTGCTCAACCTCCCACCTTCGCTTCAAAACAGTGAGACAGGCAGCAGGAGTCCATCTCTATGTCTTTCTGCCTGGTGGAAAATAGTGGAGGAAGCTCTCTGCTTTTTGGTCAGAAGTTGAGTGTTGCTTCCTCCTTCAGCGCCCTGCAGTCGCCAACAGGTTGGTGACCAGAATATGGGGACAGAACCCACAGCATTCAACTCCCACTTACCTCTGGGTTGAGGAGGTGCCCCCCAGACTCCACAGCTCTGGAGGAGAAGCAGCAAAGAGAGTGACAAGGTGGAGAAAATCCCGTCCATGGCTGCTGAGGAGCCGCCGGAGGTTGGATGCAGAATGGCACACGGGAGCCTTGGCCCTGAGGTATTAACCTGCCCTTCCACGGGGAGGCATGGGGCCAGCCCCCAACACGTGTGAGGGGCTGGGGGGGGCACCGAGGGGTGAGTGAGAAGGGCTGGGAGAAAATATTGCACGAAGGTGGGGAGGAGGTGGATGTCCAGCCCTGCCAGCCCCTCCACAATGGCTCCATTGCTCCGAGAAGGGGATGGGAAGCTATAAAGGGACCCGCAGCCACGCGGTATGTAGAGAATCTGGGATGGGAACAGTGGGAGCAGTGAGGGCAGCCCTGGGGAGCTGGGGTTAGCCTGTCGACCTCCAGCTCCCATCTGCATATCTTTGCTTCCTTTGCTTAATTTGTGGGCTGGAGCTCTGTCACAGGAGGAAGGGAGAGGAAGAGGAGAGCAGGCGCAGGGGCAGTGCGTGGGATACAGAGCCAATTCCTTCCTGTGGGAAACAGTCACTGCTCTATGAAGCTGTGAGCAGAGACAGAGAGAGAAAGAACGCAACAGTCTGAGTTAGATAAATAGACAAGCAGTGTGGGATAGATGGGCAGATTATAAGTTTGATTTATTTTTAACAGAGGAGCGATCAGGTCCGTACAGTTCCAGCCACAAGAAGCCAATAATCTGAATCCACAAATAAGAGCAATGATGCTGCAAGAGAGCAGAAATCCAGTGTCTCGTTTCTGGAAGAACAGCAGAGAGATTTTCTACTAGAGTAAGACGAATTTAATGATGGGTCCACCGCAAAGCAGTGCATCTATTTTCTTTTTGTTAACTGCTGTATTACACTGACTAAAGCCCTGGATGTTGATGGATTGGTTTTTGCCCACCTTTCAGCTGCACGCTTGGAGCACTCATGCATTGCATTTGCATTGTGTTGGTGCAGCGCTGTGGCAAACCACCTGCGATCCAAAGGGCTGTTCTTCCCTCATTCAAATCCGTATTACTCCAGAAGTGCTTTGACAGACTGAGGGCTCCCAGAGAGAAGGGCTATTTGATTATGCAGAAGGGGACCTGCCCTTAGTGGTGCTGCCAGACTGTTCTTTGCTCATTCAACATTCAAACATTGATTAAAATATGTAAGGATGTAGAATGTGAGCAGGGATTAGTATAGAGAATACAAGCAGATCTTTGTGTGGACGTGTGCACGCACAAAGACACTTATATAAAGACTTTATAAAAGCTGAAGGCTGTGAGTAGATGTATGAATATGTATGTGCAAATGAAAATGCATGCTTGAAAATATGGTTGCATGTATGTGCTTACAAATCCATTTGTATATGTGCACATATATGCAGACCTAAACCTCCTCCTTGTATGATGTGTTCATAGATGCATGGATTTCTGTGAGTTCAAACGTATAAATCCAGAGTGTGCTTATAGGATATCATTTGCCCAAAGATACGTAGAACAGCTACAGACACTGACAATTAGTGGGGAATGAAGTGAAATGCAAGTGTAAAATCCCGCAGATTTAGCCTCCAGCCCTGTCTGTGATGGGGTTTCTCCTGTTGCTTTGCCATGAATACAAGGACCCATTGGTGCAAACAGTGCTTGCCATGAATAGGATCATTCAGAGCCCTCTGTAAATGAAGTCTCTATGGCTGTTCTTGCTGAAGAAAATATAAAGTTTCTCTGTGTCATTTTGCTGCTAATTAGTAAAGAAGGATAAATACATTTCAGGTGAATATTTTCACTAGCAGAGGTTGGGGCACACAGGCAGCATTAAAGCTTTGAAAATAAGGCGAGAGGCGAAGGTGTGCTGGATACTGTAGGTCTGCATTTATACCTCTGTAAGAGCAGTGTTTATTTTTAAAATATGAAACATAATTTTTCCCCAGGCCTCCAAAAACGAAAACACTGAGCTCAATATTTCAAGAGGAAAATATGCATTTAAAGCTCTTCCCGAGACCACTTGAAACGTAAACAGACAAGCCATTGATGGGCTCTTGTGCTCTCTGTTGCCCATCGTCAGATGGTTTGGATGCAGTGAGCCTGGCTGCAGTGCATGGATGTCAGAACATGGAGGGGACAATCACTGAATACACCACTGCCTTTGTTCTTTGGGTCGCCACATCTGCTGGAGCTGATGATGGGGCTGGAAAGTGCATGGCCCAGTTTAAGAATAAGAAATATGTGAAGCAAACAAACACACGGGATGTGGTCATCTGGGAAAATTGCTGGCTTCTTATTTGCCATTTAACAAGCATGTCTGTTAGAATGGGCTGTGTAAATGCTGATTCTTTCTCTAACATTATATACATAATATTTCACAGGAGAGTAGATTGCATGGAAAAAGACATGAAAAATGACATTTTAGTTCTGATAATGTAGAAATGCCTTGATTTGATGTGGCATTTGACTTTTCCAATTTCTTTTGCTCACGTATTCTCTTTAAAAAAGCTTTTTAGTTTTATATCAATTTTTCCAATAAGCACTTTTATTATGTTAGTATAAATGTCACTCTGCAATGAGCTGAAATGACCAAATCAAAATGAATCAGTCCCTGAGTCATATCCATGTCAGTGACCCAGAAGAAGGCGATGGATTCCTGTGCAAAAAAGGAAATCAGACCATGATTTCCTTCCAAATTTCTTCTAGAGCTCAGTCAGATGGCATTTAAAATATTGGATTTTCCATAGAAAGAAAGCACAGTGTTTGTGGCCCTGGACCATAAATAGTTCCTAGAGAGAGTCTGGCGATGCAGTTGAGTTGCGCCATGGAGGCACCGAGCAAGGAGAGGGCTTGGGGAGGGACGAGCAGCCAAATCCTGAGTAGTTTACTGCTGAGTTGTATTTCATTCTAAACAAACCTGGTAGCTGTAGTAAACACAGCCTTCTTGCCCTCGAGCAACCAGGAAACTCCTATGAAATACTCAGTTTTGTCTTATATTTATTTATTTATTTTCTCTTTTTCAGGCTTCCTTTGATGTTCCCATGTGTTTCCAGGCCTTCACTTTTCAAATATTCAGAGAAATAGTGACCAAAGCTGCCATTTAGTCAAAGCTCCAATTCTCATGTTTCATTCCCATGATGTTTCTTTATCAGTTACAGGGAGTGGAGGAGCTCTTCCTGGCCGGCTTCATTGTCACAAAGGATATTTACTGCAGCACTATTGTACTGCAGAAGTGATATTTGCAGTGAAGGAATTGGTGCAAAGTACAAAACAGATTATGGAAATGGTGAAAGACTGCAGAGAGACGAATGGCTTTAAATACAACCCTTTTGACAACTCGAGATCAAAAGAAGTACTGTTTATCCTTTGAGCTGCAAATGGCTGGCAAATATCCTTTTGCTCTGATGCCGTAAATAGTAAATGCTGTTTATGACTAGTCAATGTTTATGTATTTTATGGGTCACATTTATTTCAGAGGGATCATTTTTTATTTGCTGTGTTAACCTTGCCCACATTCCCCTGGGGCCAAGTTGCCTCCTGGGCGCTATTCCTGGCTCTGATGTTGGCCACCTGGAAGGGTTGGGCAGCTCGTGCCCTGCCTCCATGTCTTGAACTCTGCACCAGTGGTGCTGACCTGTCCCAGGGGCTTATAGCTGCTCTGCTAAATTGCTTGGATGAAGCAGCAATGTAAGACTTGTAAAAGTTGAAGGTCACTGTGGATGCAGCTCTTTTTCTTCGACAAATGAGTTAACATACCAACTGGACCAAGGAAAACCTTACCAAAGGACCGCGGCACAAAGGCACAGTGGTAAAGACTGTGGTATGGTCTAAGAAGAGCTATGTAACATCATTCTCAATAGCAGCGATGTTACAGAACACTGGCAGACAGAGGGATGAGGGAGATCCTTGGCTGCAGTCCATGAGGTGTCTGGCCTGATGGATGGGCACCTAGATAGGAAGCCAAAGGCAATGAAAATCTTTGGACTGATGCATGACCACACTTGTCATCTTCCGTCACTCTGGGCCAACCACTGGGAACAGCAGTTGCAGTGACTTCGTTCAACTGATGTGAGTAATTACTTTAATGAACTGTCTACAGGAAAGCTAAAGAAAAACACGTCTCGTAATGATGTTTGATTAATGCAATTATCATGGCAGCTATCCCAGGCTCTAAGTCTGATCCTGAATGGTTTGTAGGTGCCACTCAAAGCAGCAGGAATGAAGGCAGCAGGACAACCAGGCAGGGCAGTGCGGTCCCTGTGTTGTGCAGGGCGGTCTGCGGTGACAGAGTCCTGGAGAGCTGCCACATGTCCATCACCCTGGGTTCCCTCGGCTGCTCCAGAGTCGCTCAGCACAAGGGCTTGAATCAGCTTGAGGATGTGCCAGGAAATTCTGCCAAGCTGCTGTCTTTGCCCTCTTCAAGTTCTATTTATGCTCTCTTATGGACATCAGAAGACCCTTGGGATAGAGACCTTTCCATCATGGTGGATGTTACAACTAGATCTGCCTGATTTTGAGTGCTGTCGCTCCTGTTACATTATGCATGGCTTTTGCCAAGTCGCTACAAGTTGCATCATGTTTCCAGATGCTATTTCAAAGTCTGATAGAATCCAGCGCCAGAAAAATGCTTCTGATCCTCCCCAGGTTCTGCATCCACCGTATTTTCTGCTGACTTTGGTGCAGTTTACCCTCAAAGACTATTTGCAGAATCAGAGTTTCTTAGTCTAAATCTCTGACAATATATTGTGGCCTGGATTTCTGGGGCAGCCCTTACTGGTTTCCTTCACTATAAAACATTGTTGAATGTTTTGAATCGCCATCCCTGGATGTGTTTAAGAGCCGTTTGGATGTGGTACTCAGGGATATGATTTAGCAGAGGTTTATTGTTGTGGTATTGTTTTGTGGTTGTTTTTTAAGAGATAGGCTACTGGTTAGGCTGCGGTTGGACTTGATGATCTTCAAGGTCTTTTCCAACCTGAGTAATTCTATGATTCTATGATTCCTGACTGGACAGGATTGTCACACACGTGTCTACAAGGCTGTAAGTGGTGCATGGAGGGCTTCCAGCATCTCTCTTGGGTATGCAGCACTGATTCAGTGAGGTGAGCTCAAGGCTGAGGGAAAGAGCCTCAAGAAAAAACCATCAACAAAGCAAATACTTCCACAATGAAAGAGACTCAAAAATAACTACATTTAATCAGTAAAACAGATACTTCTGCTGTGACAGTGAGCACAACCTTGTCTCTTCCAGCCATGAAGTCTACCTGCAGGCAGTCTTCATAGACATAGGCATGGGCTGCTGTTTGGACTAGATGATCCTAGTGATCTTTCCAACCTTAATGATTCTGTGACTTGCTTGGACCTCTAGAGGCAGACTGAAGCAAATAACCAACTGAAGGCAATGGAATGAGGATGCCACTCTTGGCTCTCAGTCGAGTTAGAGAGTTCTCTTAGTTTCTTGTAGCATCAGAGTAGTTCTCTCTACTGTGTTCAAAATACGTCTTATATACCGTTTATTTACAAGCAAGATGTTCCTGTTCCTCTAACAGTTCCTCTAATCAGTTAATTGGTCCCAGCTTCTCCCAAACAACAGTGATAAAGGATGAAAGGTTTTTTAAAGTAACAGGATTAACAATGCATATCAAAAGAACCTCCTGTCTACCCTTGGACGCAAACAGACACTGCTTGCTCTTGTCTCACCTTTGTGATAAGGTCTATCAAAGAGTCTGATAAGCTCTTTGGTGACTTGCTCACAGTTACATCTTCCCCCACAGATGCCTAGAGAAGAACAATAAATTGAACCCAAGGGAAGTGTTCAAAGCAATGTGAAAGACAATACAGACCTATTTCTACTCATGTGAATCACTTCTCTCCAGCCAAGTTTCTTAATTTCCTCTCTGCAAAAGGGGAAGTGGGAGTGACATAAATAAAACCAAAACAAAAGAAGTCCTGTTTCAGGTCAGATGAAGGAAATCAAAGTCAGATGGGGAATCTGATGGACATCTTGACTCCTAGAGCACACCTGCCTCCATGAGATGCTGCTTATGGAGGAGGTCCTGTCCCTCTCACACCTAACCTGTCAGTGCTGACATCATCTGCTCAATCTTCTGTCTGTATCAAAGAATTGCTGCTCATTTTTCCACTGCACTGAAAAAAAGAAAAGAAAAAAAAGGAAGTGTGGAGCAGCATCAAGCATACGAGTGTGAATTGGTTCTAAACCTATTTTGGAGACTCACATCAGTAAATCAATTTAAAGGAAAGAAACCTGTGTAAGAGTAACATATTAAAAAGAGCCTTTTATCAGACTCAAAACCAGCATTGATAGTGCCATCGTCTGACTTCTTAGAAATCTTGTGACAGCTTGTGTTTTGTTTGTGTTGGCCAAATCTTCTAACATTGCAGAAAACCCAAACGATTTCCCGTCTAGAACTCAGACCCCAACCTGGCTGGAAACTCACAATAAATCTATACATTTTATCAGATTTCATGGTTTTCTGAGTCAGGCTTTCACAGGGAACTATTCTGAGCCCCATAGAGGAAATACTGAATGAAGCAGAGAGATAATTTAGGTTGCTAAGAACCAAGAAACATCAGGTTCATTTCATAGATCAGGTGATTTCATAGAACACCTGAAGGCTCAACTCCTCCACATTCACTTTGTAACCAACCCCATCCCTTCTGGCAGTGCATTGAGCCTATTTTGGTTGGACTTGATGATTTTGTTTTCTAACCTTAATGATTCTATTATTTTCTATTTTAGCTACTTTGGTTAAAATGCAGATCAGACTTTGAACCAATTAAAGAGATTTAAAAAAGGATCTTTAACACCATTCAGTTAGATAAGAAGGATGGAATGCCCCCACTGTGACCTAGACTGACTTGAGCAGTGGGCCCAGGTGAACCTCATGAGGTTCAACAAATCCAAGTGCAATGTCTGCACCTGGGTTGAGGCAACCCCCACTACAGATACAAGCTGGGAGATGAAAGGATTGAGTGCAGCCCTGCTGGAGAAGACCTGGGAGTACTGGTGGATGGGAAGCTGGATGTGAACCAGCAGTGTGCTCTCACAGACCAGAAAGCCAACCATATCTTGGGCTGCATCCAAAGCAGCATGGCCAGCAGGTCAGGGAGGTGCTCCTGCCCTTCTGCTCTGTGCTGTGAGACCTCACCTGGAATATTGCTCCCAAATGTGGAGTCCTCAGTACAGGAGAGACATGGAGCTGTTGGAGTGTGACCAGAGGAGGGCCACAGAAAGGATTCAAGGGATGGAACACCTCTCCTATGAGGACAGATTGAGAGCTGGGGCTGTGCAGATGGAAAAGAGAAGGCTGTGAGGTGACCTGAGAGTGGCCTTCAGTATCTAAAGCAGAGTGACAGGAAAGA
Source organism: Excalfactoria chinensis (assembly GCF_039878825.1). Lineage (NCBI taxonomy): Eukaryota > Metazoa > Chordata > Aves > Galliformes > Phasianidae > Excalfactoria > Excalfactoria chinensis. Next base: position 405,237 of record NC_092846.1, read on the forward strand.
AGGCAACGACTGCTTTAGCAGAGCAGAAGAAAGAGAAATGGTTTCAAGCCTCAAGAGGTTAGATTTAGGTTGGATGTAAGGAAAAAACCTCTTACAGTGAGGGTGGTGAGGCAGTGGCACAGGTTGCCCAGAAATGTGGTGGATGCCCCTTCCCTGGAGACTTTCAAGGTGAGGCTGGATTGGGCCCAGGGCAACCTGATGGAGCTGTGCATGTCTCTGCTCATTGTGGGGCAGCTGGACTAGATGGGCTGTAAAGGTCCCTTCCAACTCTAAGGATTCTATGATTCTTTGATCACACTGATCACATCGGTGTTCAGCCTGGTTTTCAGGAGTATAACAAGGAAATCACTGCTTTTCAACGATGAAAAGCAGCTCAGGTATATGGTCAATATCATTATCATCACCATCTCTTTTAGTCATCAAATGAACAGTGGCAAATCATTCACTGAAGTTTCAGAGCAGAACAAGAATCTTAGGCTTTGTCTTACAATGTAGATGATGTTGGAATAGTTGTTACTGAGCAGATTACACTTTTGAAAAGGCAGGGAGCCATCCAAAAAAGTAATTTAGCAGATACTAAATTCCAGCTACCAACTGTCAGCGACATCATTCACCAGCATTTACACAGACTGACCTGTGCAGTCAGCATGGGTCATGAATGCGCCAACCCTTCAGAAATCAGACAGTAAAAGATTGAAGCTGTTAACAGGGTTTTTATTATTGAAACTCATCTTTCAAAGTCACAGTGAAAGCAAAAAAGTAGAAAATAATAAAAAAAAGCAAACTCTTGGGTATAAAATGGCAGAGCGACACCGTCACAACTCCAGCATGTTTGATATGCTGGAATACAAACTCAATCATGGTAATAAGCAGATAGAATGAGAGTGTGTTGTTGAGAACTTCATTCTTTTGCTAACTCCTTTCCCTTAGGTCCTCATTAAAAGATGCTAGTAAGCATAGTATACACCAGATTTGGGCTACCTCAGAAAGCAGAAAAAAAGGTTATTGCCTGTTTTTCCCCTCATTCTACTTCTTAAATGCCTCAGCTGCTGGGTTAGAGATGTAGGACAGATAAGAGACAGCGTCCTGCTGGGGTAAATAAGCCTACCAAGGGATCCAGGCCAAATACCTGGCAGATGTCAGAGCCCAGTGATGGGAACCTGTAAGATGCCTGGTGCCAAGTTTATTAAAATCAGCACTGCAACTCAGTATTACCAGCTCAAAACTGTCAATGAGGCACCAGCTCCAGTGTTTCATCACTGCTCTTCATGGGCTCATAAAGCGAGCTAGAGTGCAACAAGCTTGATGCTGCTGCAAAGTGAGGGCTTCTCAGTGAGGCTGAGTATCTGACAGAAGGGACAGGAGGCACCAACAGCAGAACTCTGTCTTCCCTCCATGAACAGAGCTTAGACTGCTACATAGGGTGGTGGGCACTCCTTAGAAGGCAACTCCAAGGCTTCTTCATAAGATGGCAGCACGGCCTGAAAGAGAAGACCATCAGTCATACTTTGGATGCACGAAGGGTTCCAAATGGCCTTGATCTTGGATATGTTTCTCTTCCTCAAGTATCTTTCATTTTTTGAAGGCCTTAAATTTCCCTTCTTTGTGTCAGAGCAGTTGGATGCTGCTATTGGAGATCACCAATAATTTACATAAGGACATTCATTTAAACAAAGGGTGATACACCAAATCTCTCAGATACTGATCCAGCAAAAGGTGGAGGCAAACTTAATTTGAAACATGAATGACACTATCAGGCACAGAAACAAAAGTTGATCTGAAATTAAAAACACACCTTCAAGTCAGAGATTGAGTGATATGTTCCCATTTATTTACTTTGCCCAAAGTCTGATTATCAGCTTCCTTTGCAAACACAATTACCTCTGGAAGGTTTTACAAAGGAGTAAATTTAAAGGAATTTTACATAATTAGGAATTGATTTTTAATACCTGTTAATGCACATTTGAAGTGCTGGCCTGTCTCTCATACCACCAAAGGAGCAAACATAAGGATCATGAAGCATCACGCTATCTAAACCATGACTTTTCATGACATAAACCTTTACTCACCTTCTCAGCTGCCTGTGAGTCAACCTTCACCTCCTCTCTCTTACTGGCTTTAATGTACCTAAAGCAGTTCAGGACACATTTGAACATATAGGCCTGAAAAGGAAAGAGAAAGGGAAGTCTGCCTTGGCACCGCAGGTCAACAAGAGCATTTCTATGTTTGCCATCATCCTACCACTATCTTTCTCTTAGCTGAAAGCCTTGAGAGAAGCCTGACACTACATATCCCAAGCCTTTAAATTGGTCTGTCCTGATCCCTCGTTGGAAGTGTGGCAACTCCATCTGCTCAGAGCAGCACACTGGTGTGAATTCAATAGGACTATAGCACATTTAAGGCTGCTGTGTGCCCAATGTCATCATGCAGGAAAGGAAAACACGCCAATTTTCATCTTATTTTTCTGAGCAAGCTACGAAGTCTGGGTGTCTCAGAAACACATGGATGGGTACAACATTCACCTCCCAGAGATCCAAGGCCCCCTTGTCAACTAGGACTGACCTCAAAGGACGTCTTATTCAAGAAAACTTTGTGTTTCCATTAGTGTCAGTTTTCTGACAGGCCTGCCTTGCACCTTGTGGTGTTACACAATGCGGTAAATGGAGAGATTTTCTGAGAAAAATGGATCGATTGACAGATTGTGGCACCAGAAAATAAGCAAGGCCTGTGAAACATACCATGTGAAATAAATATTTTCCCTGCGCTGTGCAGTGAGGCGAAGTCATGTGTCTCTTGTTTTCATTGGCATAAGGCTGTACTTTAAAAACAGCTGGCATTTGCTAAGGAACACAGGGAGTTGTATGTCCCAGGAACAGGCCCTGTAGCTTAGGATTTCCCATAACAATGAGGACTGTTTGCCTTGTCAAAAAGCCAAGACAAAGAATGAGAACAAAGAATGGAGTATCTGAGTTGAGGGAATCTGTCTCTCAAATTGACTTATGGAGATGAGAAGGTAAAACCTTCTTTGACCACCTCCAGGGAACACTGCAAAAACCTTCCCATACCATAAGCTTCTTCATATAGAAGAGCAAAACATGCAATACCCTGAAGCTATCATGATTTGCTGTACCAAAAAAACCCACTCAACTCCCAAGTAATCCCCAAATAAATTTTATAAAATTACGATAATTAAAGAAATATATATTTATGCTTATTTTCTTTGATTTTGCAATAGCTAGCCCTGTAGGAAATTCAAACCAACTGATCTGCCAGGCCACACGGCCAGCTGGGTTGCAGAGTTACCTCCACTATTACTGATCAGCTTATGCAAACATTAAGATATGCTGAAGTCACATTTGCAGAGCATTGCACAGGAATCTCCATTCCACGCTGTTTGTTCAGGCCACCTGGGAAGAGTCTAGATAAAAAGAGAATTGCTTTCCAGCTAACAAGTAGCAATTGTCACTGTGCAGAATCTGCTCTCTACCTGGAGAGATGCAGTTTTCTTTTCGAAACCTCTCAGTGAAAAATCTGTTCTCTGATCCACTGAAGCAAGAAGAAGAGAAACCCTCTCACTGTGCAGCAAGTCTCACATGATGCAGTTCTCTAAGGTGTAAGCAGAACCCAGCAGCTCATTGCTTTTAATTAAGTTTCAGGACATCTGACTGCATAACTCTGTTTGCATCAGCACAGACACAGCAACTTACCCAAGTGGAAGATCCAACCTGCTGCTTAACGACCTCACTGATTTTGTCGTACAATAGCAGAAGAGTTTCCTACAATTCATTTTCAAACATCTTATCCTTATAGAGATGAATGGCCAGTCATAGTTCTCGAATGCAGGGGGAGCTTCCTTTATAACTCACACCCTCAGAATCATAAGAGAGATCTGATTATCAGACCCTCACTGAGGCATAGCTCCTATTGCTCCCAAGGGGAGACCCCAGCAGCTTTCTATGGCTCTGGCAGATTTGAGAGAGAAGTAAAAGCCACTTCCTACTATCCCTCGGGCAGCAAAGCTTCCTTTCTGCCCTCACTGCTCACCACACTCTGCAGCCATTTACCTTTACGAAGAGGACAGCAATGAACGCAACAGTGAAGGTGACCATCACTTTGGCATATTCCTGTGTTGGTAACTTCTCCAGGGCTGGCAGAAAGCCCTGTGAAAAGAGGGAGAGGGTCTCAGTCAAACACTTGTCCCCTCTGCCAGGGTCACACAAGGTGCTCACCACCTACTCTGTTGTCTGCAGACTTGAGGCTGAGGTAGGTGGGAACCTCCATGTAGGAGCTGCAGAGGGTCAGGATGCTCAGGCAGAAGTCCAGCAGCTGCAGAGCCAGGAAAGGGGTCTTCAGGTGTTCCTGCTGTGCAGACAAAGGGCAGGGGACAGGATTATATCTACAGGACCTTTATAGATTTTCCTATTTACATGGGCTTGTGCTCCATCATCATTTACAGCCTAAGTTATTTGGGATTTGGGGCTCGATGTTATTTAAGGTTCTTTCGAACCTCAGCCATTCTATTAGTTAATTCATTTATATAAACCATAATACTGGGCAAACTGGGTTGGTTTCTACCAGCTCTTCGGAAGAAGTCTCTAGATGCTGCAGTGATATTCCTGACTTACCTCACAAATATCACCCCAGATCCCCGAGGCAGAAAGGAAAACCAACAGCAAGTGTCTCTGAAGTGGGAAACCCAATTTTGTCCCTGCTATCACCAGTTGCCCTTGTGGACCTTCTAACTCCCAGAGATTGCAGCCACCGTAGGAACAGCTTCATCATGAAAATCCATCCCATAAAGAGCAAAGAGCATCCTGACATGACCTGTTACCTACCGTGTGTCTGAGGGATGACACTGAAACCATGGCTGGGACTTGGATGTAGGAACTGAACATTGTTAGGAGGCTGAGGAGAAAGTCCATGACTTGTAGAGCAAGGAACGGGATCAGGAGGCGTTCCCTCTTCTGTGAGAAAAATCAATGTGAGTTATTTCTGTTCTGAACGGGAGAATGAGCCCAGCCATCAATACCTAAAACAACTCATGTTAAAGTACTTCACGAACAAAACCTCTCCTGGAATTTCTGCATCTAATTCTAGAGATTGGGATGACCATGGCAGCTTCAGTAACAGTGAAGGGCATCAACATTAATTCTTTTTCCTACTCTGCACTGAAAGTTTCTGTGAACTTTCACTACGTGACCTTTATGTTTGATCCCATCAAATCAGTTTCCATTAGTTGTTCAGCTGCCCCAAGCTTTCTGCTGCAAAGAAAGTTGGGTTCTCAGATCAGCACATGGTCATTTCTCCTCTAAATAGGAAGGGAATCCTCCTGTAAAAGGGGACTTATGGTTCCCCTCCAAGATCTGACCTGTACAAGAGTATGGAAATGAGGCAATAGAGCAACATTTCCAAATAAGAGTATTTCTACCCCACAACACAACAAATAAACCTTATTTAAATGTCAGTCTAAGCAAGCCTGGCAACATTATGGTCATACCTCAACACTCAGTGAGCAATCTCCAGTCCCCAGTAGCAGAGAGACCCCAGCAAGCAGCTAAATGATATTTGTGGAGAACGTACCTTCAACACCCCGAAGAGGAGGTTGAAACTGATGACAAACAGCATGATGATCAACAGGAAACTGGTGGTGACATCAGCTAAAAGCGACAACATTAATTTCATGTTACTATAAGCTGGAGCCTAATGTCCACCTCCCACATTCCCCCATATTAAAGTAAAACAAAATGAAAACTGGAATGAGGTTTTAAGCAATGTCCAAAAACTCTGGTCAGGAAATTATTTTGAGACTTAGATAAACTAATAAACAGCAAAAGCTGTGGAGAGATCTAGGAGATACTCAAGAAAGGAAGAAGATTCAACCACCCAACAGTAGCATGGACCATAGAGCTGCATGGTGAAATACTTCACCTCCGTCCACTCTCTGCAGTTGCAGAATGCAACAAGCTCCTTAGAAATATAGATGAATGAGGAGAAACAAGGGAATTTTGCTTTTACTTACATCTTGTTAAATAAATACTGAATTTATTTCTTTTTTTAGCCACAACATAGTGAGAACTGAAACATGGTAGAAGGCTTAGGAAACAGCAAAGGAAACCCCAATCCAAAAAGAGAACAGAGGAGAATGGATAGAAGGAGTTTGTAGGAGTTGCTGCTGGCACGGCATATGGCAGAGCCTCTGCAGAGCTGTGCTGGACATCTGCACTGCCAGCAAGAAATGCCAGATAGTTAATGCCAACCAAATAAGCCCTCCCAACAAGCAGAAAAGCAGAGAATTTATTTACTAAATGTCTATATTTGATTGACTTCATATCAGGATTTATGTCCTGTAATGTGGCCAGGAGAGGCTTTGAGTGACTCGTAATATTTTTGATGAATGCCAAGAAACTCCTTTCTGTTCTATGGCCCAATAAATGGGTTTGGGAAGTGCAAGCAGGACTTGTAATGCTGTGGTTTAACAGAGCATTGAAATGTGAACCTGGCTCTTCCAAATTGCAACTGAATGTTCCAAAATGCCACACGACCATTTGTCTCCTGTTCCTTCTGCCTGGCCAGATTAATCTTGTTTTACTTCTTAAACACCAGGTGTTAAAGTTAGACCTGCTTTAGACCAGTTAACATCCTGACGTTGATCCCACTAAGCTTCAGAATGAATAGATGAATAGAATATTGGATATTCTTCCTGTTTTAGTGTTGTATTTTTAGTAGATCTACGAATCTCTTGATCAGCTTCTACTGAAAAGCAGCTTTCAGAGGAGTGCTCTTGGTGCTGCCCTGCTTGCAGCATCCTGTAAACCAAGGCAGCAAGGAGAGGCTGCTAGGAACAGAGCATTTCTCCTAAAGACAGCTGATCTTGTCATCCTCCACACTGTCCCAGCAATGGCAAAATCAATCCTAGTTCTCCTTCCTGGGTAACTACTAGTCAGTGAGCCTCAACTCTGAGTCTGGGAAGATCATGGAGCAGATCCTCCCAGAAGACATGTTAAGGCACATGAAGGATCAGCAGGTGATCTGAGACAGCCAGCATGGCTTCAGCAAGGAAAGGTTGTGTCTGACCAATCTGGTGGTCTTCTATGGTGAAGTGATGGCACTGGTGGACAAAAGAAGGGCAAGTGATGCCATCTACCTACACTTCTGCAAGGTCTTCGACAAGGTCCCCCAGCACATCTTTATTTCCAAATTGGAGAGTTATGGATTTGAAGGGTGGACTATTTGGTGGATAAGGAATTGGTTGAATGGTCCCAGTCAGATGACAGTGGTCAATGACTGTATGTCCAGTTGGAGGTGGTGACCAGTGGTATCCCTCAGGGGTCTGTCTTGGGGCTGATGCTCTTTAACATCGCTACCAGTGACACAGATGATGGGATCAAGGGTATCCTCAGCTGATTGCTGATGACAGCAAGATGAGTTGATACAGCAGAAGGAAGATATGTCATCCAGAGGCACCTTGACAAACTCAAAAGATAGGCCCACGTGAAGCTAATGAGGTCCAACAAAGAAAAGAGCAAGGTATTGCACTTGTGTTGGGGTAAACCCAAGTATGTACACAGACTGGGAGAACTCCCTGACAGCATCCCTGCTTTGGTTTCCTGGTAGATGAAAAACTTAATGAGCCAGCAGTGTGCACTTGAAGCCCAGAAGGCCTATGGTACCCTGGGCTGCATGAGAAGAGGGGTCACAGCAGGGCAGGGAGAGGATTGTTCCCCCTTACTCTGCCCTTGTGAGGCTCCATCTGGAGTACTGCAACCAAGTCTGGGGACTCCAGCACAGGAGGAAGTGAAGCTTTGGCAGAAGGTTTAGAGAAAGGCCACAGATATGGTCAGAGGTCTGGAGCATCTCTCTATGAAGACAGACTGAGGGAGGTGGGTTTATTCAGCTTGGAGAAGGGAAGGCTGCTGGGAAACTTCATTATGGCCTTCCAGTATTTAAAGGGAGGTTATAAACAGGAGGGAAATCAACCTTTTACAAGGACAGACAGTGATAGGACAAGGGGGAATGGTTTTAAACTTGACACCCCTTCCAACCCAAGCTATTCTATGATTGTTATCTACAAATAGAACAGCCTATACTGAGGACATCCACAGAACCTCTCCCCACACTGTTCTCCAGCTCTTCCATCCAGGTTCTGAAGTCAAATTGAACTTCTTATACTGCTTGGCTGCCTTGTTTCCCTGCTTGTTTTTGGGAATAGAAGAGTTGCACTGTCTTTATTCCAACTGTAATTAGAAAGTGCTCTCCACCTCTCAGTCAGAGCCCTTTGAAACACTTGGGAGGAGAAGCCAAGTGGAAGGGGGAAGCTCTGCAGAAAGCAATCATGCAAGTTGGGTATTGAGTTCCCTCCAATGCACCCTGATTTCTCCTCCACTTTCTGTGCATTTCTGCAGCTCGGGGGAAGGAAACACTGGAAAAGCAGGGGATGGGCAAATCCTTCCTGCTGTGGGCTTTTTTTCCTATGTGGTTCCTTATGGCTTTGTATGGTGAGGCACTGCAGGGCAGAGGACTCTGATTTCCGCCATCCTGAGCACAGTGCAGAAGGGGAATCTCAACCTGTGGTTTTACAGCAGAAAGTGACTAAGAAAAGGAAAAAGCACCCTGCATCTGTTCTCCCCAACTGCTTCATGCAAATTTTTATTATTATTATTATTATTATTATTATTTATGGCTAAGTAATATTTGTGGTTGGGGGAGCTGTTTTCTTTTAAATTTTGAGCTTTAAGATTTTCTTTTTCTCACCCCACACGAAATGTGTAGGAATTCAGTCATTTGTGACAAATGTGATGTTGGGACTGTATGTGAGATATGGAACAGCACGGCTGCTTCTTGCAGGCAACTCATGGCATGCCCAAACCACCAGGGATGTGGGACAAAGCAGCTGGAGTTGGAAGGGTGATGGTACAGCTGCCAAGAGAAATGGTGGAGTCACCGTCCCTGGAGGCGCTCAAGAAATGTGGAGATGTGGCACTGAGAGATGTGGGGATGGGTTGGGGCTGGACGTGGTGATCTTGGTGGTCTTCACAAACCTTAATAAAAGAAAAACCTAAAAGAAAGGTCAATGTAGGACCCCATTGTTCCCTGCTCCCTTCCAGCATCCTGACCACCTACCAATTTTGTAGTAATCCTTGCCCAGGTCTTTGCAGTAGCCCTTCCTACTCGCCACCTCCAGGGAATACTCGATCAGCAGCAAAACGCTCATCACCTAGGAGAACAAAGGCAAAAGGCACAATGCAGCCCACTGCAGACCAACTTGCTTTTGACAAATCTGTTTCCAAGGAGCATGCAGTGGCTGCAGCCCTAAGTACAGGGTGGCTCTCCAATGGCATTTTGAAGTGATACCACACTGAACCTAACTGGATGGATTTTCTCTCATTTCTCCCCAAAGAAAATAAAAAATGGTGCAAACATGTTTCCATCACCCCACCCAGTCCAGCACTGGGAGCACACGTTCATCATGCTTGAGGCACTGAAAAAAAGACAATCAGTGAAGAAGAGGTCATTGGGAAGAGGTGAGTGAGGGAAGGTATTTGTCTGCTCTGCACTGGAGTTGTCCTGTGATGATGCAGAAAGGAAGTCTGTATCTGACACCACAATCAGCACAAGCATCGTACTGTGTAGCTGAAACAAGTTGTCCACAATAGCTGCCACAGCCTTCTGTGTTAACACTCACTTAAAGAAGTGACGCAGGCAAAGAGGAAACTGAACTGTTGTGGTTGTGCTCCTGCTTGCAAACTTTGTGTGTGGGCAACAGTGCAAAACAAGCAACTGCAGGAGAAGAGAAAAAGCTAAACGGTTAAGCAACCAGAAGAGATGATTTGTTCTTTTTGGGAGCTCAGGCTGCAGTAATGCACGGTCATAAACCTCCTGCTCTACAGGAGGTATTGCAGGCAAAAGAAAGAGGCATGGAGGGACAGACTTTGCAATGGGCCAGAAATGAGGAAGCAAAGCTATGAGGGCACAGCTGTGTGGCAAAGACAGGAAACAAATGTAGCCTCTTCCACTGTCTGGAGACCAGAAAGTATCCCCAAACCAAACCAATCAACCTTCTTTGCAAAACAACAAATGCTGTTTCCAGAAGAGAGCTCATTGGAATCCTTTATTTCTGATGAGTAAATGTTCCAGAAGAGATTTCACTTTCCCTGTTGCTGCTACTGGTCAAACTCCTCAAATGACAGCATGGGAAACCAGGGGAGAAATTGCTTTTTCAGGTTTCTGTTAAGTGGAGGAAAGCAGAAGACTTGAACCCAAAGCAGCCACATGTTTCCTGAAAGACAGGAGATGTGGGAGATGGAATCCCAGATGAATTCACATCCAGAGCCAAAGCTTCAGCACAGAGGACCGTCCCCAGTGCCTGTCAGGAGGACAATAAAAAAAGGACAACCCGAGATCCTTGCAAGTGTTGTAAAAACAACCAAATGAATGACAGTCCCATATCAGATAGCCAAACCAAACGTAAGCAGAAGGTTAGTGAGTAGACATTTTAAGTGAAACTTGGCTTTAAGTTAATTTTGCATAGAAACAATGAGCCACTGAACTGCAATGAGGTAAGAGACAAAGCTCTGGTGGTCATTTCTGAGCTCTCCATCCTATGAGTAAATCATGAACAGGAGATCCCTCCATCACCCACCTCTGCATTTGGCACCCCACTGCCTGGCCCATGACAACCCCATTTATTCCTGGAAACAATAGAAGGTAACTGAAGCCCCACAGTGATGCTAAGAAGTTGGAGGAAGGTTGGTGACATCACCAAACAGCGCAGGACAGAGGCACAGTGAGCCGTTAACCCAAAGCAGATAACCTGAGCAAGCAAAAGGGCATCTTGTAAGGCAGAAACTTAACAGCACGTTGCACGCAGCCCCCATTCCCTGGGGGATATTTGCTACAGCTATGGTAGGGTTAAGCTGCTGTAAGAGGCTGCTTTGGGTACTTTTTATTTGCTGAAACCCGTGCAGCTTGACTAATCTCCCAATTATTTATATGTGTGCACATGGCCTTGGTGTGACACGTGCTCCTTTTCATCAGGCAAAGAGCCTGATGCTGCAATGAGCAGGGGTCAGCGGGGGCATGAATGTGCTCTGAGGGTTCCTGACTTCTGTGCATGCAGGGTGATGACACCTGGCGCTGTGATGTCAAATGCTGCCTCATATAAGTGCTTTACTTTCAGTGCTTCACTTCTTCTTACTTTAATTTGAAAGTGGTTGCTGTGGTTCAGAGCATTTAATCTTTTCCTTCCCGCTGCTTCTTTTTCCCTCCCTGTTCATGTGATAGAGATGCTCTGGGAGTATGAGGGAACATCCCAGGGCAGCCACAGCCTGCTGACAACACAGCTTCATGCCAACATGAACCATGGCCACAGTGAGGGCTGGACCTGGGGAAGATCTCAGAGATGGAGCTCTGCTCATGAAGCACCAAAGCTCAGCTATGACAGGTCAACGCAACGAGATGCCACTTTCCAAGACCTTTGTCTGTAGTTAAGAATGAGTAGCAAAAGAACTGTCACTTTTCTGTTTATGCACAGAAGCAACAGCCAGGCTTTGCTCCTGAAGCACCAAATAACTTGGGAGTCTCTTCTTGTCAATGAGCAGGAGGACAAATTCCTCCATGCTTCCTTTTGAAGTCACTACCCGACACCTCCTGAAGCTTTGCTAATCACACAACTGTCCCCTCCTCATCCCCCTCCTTCTCCTTCCCCATTTGTTTGAGAACATCCACATTTATTTCAGCTGTCCACGGAGAGATCAGTAGTAAGATAGATCTAATTTATAGGAGTACAAGATATCACTAGGAAGCCTGAGAGCTTGTGTTTGATGGCATTGCTATCACCCAGCATCACTATGATTCATCACTGGGACCCACAGCAATAATTTATATTGATACAAACGAACAGTATTGATGTGGCAAATCATCCGTGTCACCGAGTTATAAATTCCCTTTACCCTTTCCCTCCCTCTGCCAAGCTGCAACAACGTAAAATCATAAAAGGCAGAGAAAGGGTAGGAAATATGAAAGGATGCTGCTATTCTTCTGTGTTATCTCTTAAAGTAGTATGCTAAGACCATCTACTGCAAAATACAGTGGCAGTCTCCTTCCTGAGAACACTGTGAAGCCTCTCCCCAAGGCTCTGCCTTTTGCTGTTCAAAGCTCAACTGGAAGTCTTCGACATGATTTTTGCAACAAGAAATCTTCCACATTATGTCATTGGAAATGAAGGTTTCCCCGTTGGCCAACAGCACCATGAGCTGACCTCATTCTCTTCCAGTAAATGCTGGTGCAAACTGGGAATATCTACTGGCACCACAGTTAAACAATTGTTAGAAAAATGTGTTTTGTTTCGAAGCATTTGGAGGAGCACAGAGCAGGGTTTGTGATTCACCCTCCAGCTAGGAAAGATTACTTCCCTTTCTCTCTGTGCATCTGATTCTCCACTGGCACCAGGCAGCTTGCACCACGTGCCATGCCTGTAGCTCCTTGTCATGCGTTTCCTCCCTTTAATTTAGCCACTTCCTCTTCAAACCTTGGGAGTGCTTCCTATGAGGGTCCCATTTCCAAGTAGGCCATGACCATCCCTCCGCGATGGCTCTTTGTTTAATTGGTCATCAGAAATTGCTTCTGCTCTGCTGCAAACTCTCCGCTTTCATATGGTTCAGTTTTTGTCATTTGGGGTCAGAAGTCTGCACAAGAGATGCAGCAATTCCTGTTTCTTTAAAACAGTGAGATGATGAGCTTTGAGTCTGTGGTGAAAGAAGAGAAGCCTGCCTGGGCTGTAATCTAGATGCTCAAAAAGCAGAAGGCAAAGGAGGATATAAAATTGCAATCTCATCACATTTCAAGGACCCCAAATGATTAAAAATTGGCATTGGAAATGCCATTGCAGCACCTGGATTCCACATAGTGCCAGGGGGAAGCTCTGCTGTTCTCAGCTGGTGTGGGACTATTTTCTGTGACCATTAATGGCACAGCTACACAGGGAGTGGTGGAGCCAATGTCCCTGGGGGTGTTCCAGAGCCATGGGGATGTGGCACTGAGGGACGTGGTCGGTGGGTGTGGTGGGGATGGGTTGAAGTTGGACTTGATCTATAATCACCCTTTGCTGAATGCTGTCACTTTATCCCACTGTCCAAATCAGCAACTAAACCCGTCTCCAGTTTCTGTTGCCTTTCATTGCATGAGTTCAGTGCTCCACCAATGGACACAGGGATGGCATTATGGGAGTCAAAGCTGCTACATCACCTCATGCTGGACCCCAGTCTCAGCTTTGTGTGAGCAAGAAGAAGGCTGTGGTATGGTGAGGGCATATCTGGCCTGCTCCAGCTGCAAGAGGAGTGCTGTAGGGACCATGACACGTCCATGCCAAGCACATCCTTGTGGGTGACAGTTCCCCTCACTGCACTTCTTTGCATGGAGAAAGGTCGGGTCCCCATTAGATGTTATCACACCGCATGCTCCTAATGTGTGACTGTGCACACCCAGTGCAGCAGAAGAGATTATTTTAAGTGTGCGTTCTCCATGCAAGAAGCCACATCCTCAGTATGACGTGAGGCCACCTGAAAGCACATCTCTGCAGCCTAAATGGGGGGTGAAATGTCTCCGAATGGGGGAAGAAACGTCCCCGAATGTTCCCTGTGCTGCCTGTCTGCAGCCAGCAACTCCAGGCAGCTGCACCAGATGTCTCCCTGCATGAGCAAGAGCTCCTGAATTGGTTTCCATGAGCTCCAAAGGGTAGAGCTGGGGATAACAGTTTTAGAAGATACAACTGTAATAAACTTCTTCCTGCTCGCCCCTCCCCTCCCGCCTGACCTCCCTCTTTGTACATTCCCCTTGAATCATCTGTCTTTTGGTTTTGGCAAAACATGAAAGTCAATAGTCAGGGAACTCCACGGCCTGCAGTGCTCGTACCTTCTGCAGGCATTGCTCCCATGCTTCTTTTGTTTCCCTCCATCCCCCATTCTGTCACTTACCATGTGGAAGATCCCGAGAGCAAGAGTTGCTGTCTTGATGTTGAAGAAGCAGCATTTTGGGGGCTTGTTTTGGGCAGTCATGTTGGGATCCCTCTGCTCTGCTGGGAGTTGCAGCAGTTCAGTCTGCAGCAGCCACCTCTCTGGAGAGCAGAGCGAGCAGCGCAGTTCAACTTCCTTCCTGGTCTATAAATGTGTTAAGTCATCCACATGGTCACATGAGGTCTTTGATTTCTCAATAAGAAAGCAAAAAATGACGATGCTTTTCTAACAAATCTTTAACTGCTTGCGCATCCCTGATGGCAAATGTGAGCTCAAAGCTGCTTCGGGCAGGTAGTGAGCAGGGTGTAGGGGGGCAGTGGGCTTTCTCCTAGAAAAACCACTGGAAATAAAGCAGGGGGCCAAGAATGTCACCTTACACTTGACCCACTGTTTTTGCAGTGAGACATCCAAATTCCTGCACTTGAAGCAGCTGGTTCCTTGCCAGCAAAGACACCACTCCCTGCAACTGCTGATCCTGAGCAGCGCTGTTCCTGGGGCTGCAGCAGTGGGGCCACCAGAGATGGGGTCTTTGGCCACTAGACTGATAGATCTGCTTCTGGGTTGGGTAAGGAACATGAAGCAGCAATGAGACCTGAGCCCATGTGGCAGCCATTGTGCAGTTTGTCCAGCGGAGGTGGAATCGTATCTTTGTATAATAAGAATCATTTGCATTGGAAGGAACTTTTGAAGGCCATCTAGTCCAGCCCCCCTGCAATGAACAGAGACATCAAGGTGCTCAGAGCCTGGTCCAGCCTGACCTTGAGTGTCTCCAGGAATGAAGTTTTGGCAGTATCAGAGGTCTAATTTAAAGCTGGCAATGTAAAAATCTGCAAAGGCTTTTAAAGAACCTCTTCTGCCTGGAAGAGATGGACTGGAAGACTTCAGTGTGGTTGAGTGGATGCTCATGGAGGTTCTACAGAGATGAGCTTATAGCCATAGCTTTGTGCTGCAATGGACCATAGAACCTCAGAATGGTTTGGGTTGGAAAAGACCTTAAAGATCATTGAGTTCCAGCTCCCTGCTGACTGCCACCACTCCAGTACAAATCATTTTACTTTTCCGATGGCATGACATGGCACAGTATGTCTGGATAGCAACAAGAGATCATAGAATCATAGATTTGTAGAATATCCCAAATTAGAAGAGACCCAGGAAGGATCACTGAGTCCAACTGCTGGCTCTACACAAGAATTTAAGGCACTAAGAAAACAGACACTATCTATATCTACATAGGAATAAGGAGAATACCATTGATTGGAGGTTGTGTCCAGACATTGTTCAGTCCCTGTAATTTTCAATGCCAGTATTCAGGCCAACATTATTATTATTATTATTATTTTTTTCTGACTAAACTATTCCAATCACTTCTATTCTGTTTTTCTGACCACAAACAGCACACATTCATTGTAGTATTTCATCACGGAGAGTACATTCACAGTGTAAATTGACAGCACAGATTCTTTCTCCACTTCTGTATGGAATCCTTGCTGCAGTGTAACATTTTTTTCTATCCTCATAGCCTAATTCTATAGAAAGTTCTTCACCATCCCATCCCTCTGACAGAAGAGCTCAGAGCCCCCAAGCCTCCCCAGTGTTTGCTCACTAGCCGGATGGGATGTTGCTGGGTCAGGGCCCCAGGAGGGCTGCAGAAAGCCCTGGAAACAAAGGCAGGATGGAGTCTACTGCAATTACACTCCCATATTTGCTGCTTTTCTGGCTCCCAGCTGGCAGGTGGGAAGGTGAGTGAATGCAGAAATACTTTGTGGCTGCACCACTGGACAGAAGGGAGCCAGCAGGTAACTGGTGCCTATGGATTCCCAGGCTGCTCAGTTTTCATTGCAAGGAAAACATGAAATTTATAGACTCTGAAATTACAGGGTTAGCAAAAGATGCCATCGCTGTAAGCTATATTTCTGCAACCCACTCCAAACCTGCCTAGCTCTGGATTTCAAGGATATATTTTTTTTTATACAGAGTAAACCTGAAATATGTTTGGTCTCCTTCCTGGAATGTGCTTTTACAGATTCTGCCTTTTTCTTTCAGGATGGGAAATAAAGTGTCTTCTACAGAGAATGGCTATGGGTATCCTGCTACAAGAGACCTCTTGCATCTTCCTGCCTTTATATGCAAAGGCAAAGTCAGGATAGCAGCAGCTGGGAAATATGTCTACCAGGTCCCCAGGCCTAAAACTTGTCCTCTGCCTCTGACACTGCTCTGTACTTTGTGTCTACACAGGGAGAACTTGCACTGAGCCCAACACCCTTCTTCCAAGGCTCCATGAACAGGCAGCAGGCACCTACAACAGCACTCACTTCAATCATGAAATCATAAAGGCTGGAATAGGTCTCCAAGGTCATTTAGTCCAACTGTCAGCCCATTCCCACCATGCCCACTGACCATGCCCCTCAGTGCCACATCTCCATGGTCCCGGAACATCTCCACCTACCCCTGAGCAGCCTGTTCCAATGCCTCATCACTCTTTAGGAGAAGAAATTCTTTCTACTTTCCAACCTAATCCTCCCCTGGTTCAACCTGAGGCCATCACATCACTACCTTTCTCTGGACATGTTCCACATCTCAATGTCTTTCTTGTAGTGAGGGGCCCAAAACTGAACTCAGCACTTGAGGTGCAGGCTCACCAACGGTGAACACAGAGGGGCAATCGCTTTCCTGATATAACAAATGTAGATTTCACTCCATGGTTTTGGTGCTGTTTTGGAGCCCCTAACCCCCAAAAAACCATCAGGTGGAGAGAGGAAGCAATGGGAGATGGTTGCTGTGTGTTTTAATGGACCCCAGAGTAGGTTTTGGTTAAATCCTACTACCTTGATGTCTCTCGTGACAAATATCTTGTCTATCCTGACACCATTTTTGGTTGTCTCCATTTGGTGGGTGATCTTTGGACAAAAAATGTGATTGATTTAAGTGCATTTCAGAACAGCCTCTGACAAAAGTAAAGTTCATCTGCCAACATTTACTGGTAGGCCCAACGTAGAGAATGGAAATGAAATACTTTCAGACTACTCAGGGAAAGCACCAAGCTGCAGATGGGGACCAAAGGAACCACGAGCCTTGAGCCCTGCATCTGTCAGCAGCCCTTGGGAACAGAACTCTGCATCAAACCGCAGTGATGTCTGGAGTATCCCTGGAGGAATATGGTTAAAGTGTGTTTTATAAACAGGCCTGCTTAAACATCTTTCATTTACACATCTGTTGCAAAAACAGGCTTTGCTTTACCTTCTCCACATGAAAAGTATTTTCTTTGGGGGTTGCCCTCCCCAAACCAGTTTGTGGGCGCAGCCGAAGGAAGATGCAGGAGGATCAAGTATTTCCTGCTAATATGAAAAGCTGGTTCATAATCTGAACATGACTTTCCTTGAAAAGAGTACTTTCCTTTTGCAGTCCCCCATCCTTTTAGAGGCAGACAGAGGCCTGCTTGTGCCTTTGAGCATACCATACCCAAACTTAGCTCGCGATGTGTAAAAACAAATAGAAAGTGTGGCCCAGGCTGGGCCATTGGCTTCAAATAGCCCTGCACTGCCTGAATGCCAATGCATTATGCTGAGTGGCCTCTTTCAGCGATCTGCATACTGGGTCCTTCAGACACCAAACATCGCTGAAAGATTGACGTTGTAGGAAATCAGTTGAGTAAGGAACACAGCCCTACTTCTTCCATGTTGCTATGGGCCTACATATGATGTGTTCCTTGAGCCCTGCCCCAGCTCCTTCCTGGAAGCTCTCATTTGAGGGGTCCCTACAACACCTGGATAACAGCTCCTTTCTCACAAACACCCATCAGCCTCCTGTAACCATTTCTCAGTTTCCACGCAGCCCTGATCCTGGCCCCAGCCAGTGGGAAATGTTCTCTCCTTCCTAATTGGCTTGCTTGAAAGCATGGCTTAACGTATTTGCACTATATAAGAAGCCAAACAACAATGTGAGAGCCTTAATGAGCGAGGTGCTGAATTGCCAGCAGAGCAATAAATCTCGGGCAGAAGCTGGCATGGGGTCTGCTACCACAAATTCCCATTGCAAACCAGTTGGGTTCAGGCATCTGTTGCTGCTGCCAGGAAAAAATGGAGTGTTCAGTTAACCCTTGTGACTTCCATCCATCAGTTCATTATGCTTTATGCCTATGCTGATGCGTGTTTTGCCATTTGCTGCTTTTTATCGACATTATGTGCCACGCTGTATTCATTGCACCAGGATTTATATCTGCCCTGTTACCTGCTTTATTCTTTCATTATATTTTATATCAGTTTTGCTATGCTTGGTGACTGCATAGCCTCCCTCTAGATGCACCTTACCATATTTTACACATTACTTTACATGTCTTCTGCTTTATTCTGACATAAAAAATAATAATCTTGGAGTATATTTAAGTGCTTACAGAGGTAAGAGGCCATTGTTTTGGTTCAGCTGGATGCAGGAAGGGGCTGTGTAGGCTCTTACAAACCTACACAAGAAAACTGCCATTTTTTGGGTTTAAATAAGGCAGCAATTCCATCTAAATCATGGGTTAAAAAGGATAAATGAAGGAGCCAACATTTCTGTTTGTTATTTGTATGTTTGATAATGGAGATAGCTCCCCTACCTTGAGCTACAATGTGTGCCAGTGTCTAATTTCCCAACGCATCTGGTGAAGATAATGTGAGCTATTCAGGTCCCTCACCCAGCATACAGAGGTATCCCCAAAGTGCTGCTCCTTCCCCTGGACCTCAGTCCCACCTCAGCTGTCCCACAGAAGGTCTGTGGGATGATTCCCTCTCCTAAACATAGGAACCTGGGTAGGAATGTAGCAGTGGTGCTGAGGGTCGTGGTCAGTGGGCATGGTGGGGATGGGTTGGTGGTTGGACTTGGGGATCTTAGTGGTCTATTTCAACCTTAATGATTCTATGATTCTGTGAACCTGGATGAGCAATTAGCACTGTTAAACAGCTCATTAGGAGAGAGAACTCCTGCAATGGCAGCTGAACTAGTTTCCAGATAATGGAGGAAAGCATAAGGTAGGAAAACTCCAAAATGGACATGGCAGTGTGGGTACAGAAGGACCTGAAAATGCATCTGTATGACACACAGACAAATCTATACTTGAGAGATGGCAGGGCCATGGGGGATGTACTTGCATGTTGGCACAGCCTCAGGAACACAGTGTCCCCAGGACTCTGCAGCATCAGCACATGGACTCTGAGGGCTGTGGGTGCTGTCCTCTTCCAGCAGGATCAGGTCAGGCCACGAGCGAGGCACGCTCCACAACAGCAGTTCACATCCAGAGCCAAGCTCACCTTATTCGAGGGCAAAGGAGAGCCCTGTTCCACCATTCCTGGAGCCTGCCCATTGCAAATGATGGGAGGTGTGCCTGCTCAGTGGCTTGCTGCTTGCCACAACATGAAAACAACATATTTCTAGAACATACTCACCATGTACAAACTTTACCTCTTTTGCATTTTCCATCCCCAGGTTTGTTCAGAACCTGCCCTTATTGCTCACTGTGAGCATCTGCAGCCACCTCCTATTAATGATATTTTTGTCCCTGTGCCCTGATTTGCTCAGGAAACAAACAAACAAGCAAACAATGGATTATTTAGCTGCAAAAGGGAACAACACGTCTGACTGCTGCTACATTTGCAAACCCCCAAAGATTTATTAGGAGACACCAGAAAAAGGTGTTTTCAGCACAAAGCTGGCAGAACACACTGTATGAATAACTGTGCGACCTTTCCAATATTTGCATGTACATAAGAGCCTGTGTGGAGGCTGCTCCTGCTCCTGCACCCACTCTCAAGCATTCCACCCAATCTCAAATGGAGATGTACTGAATAGGTGCTTTTTAGAAAGCCAAGAACAATAGCTGAACAACGCAGACAATTTGCACTGCAGAGTTGAGCCTCTTCAGAGCTGTGAATGGCAGCTGCTGAGCCCACAGAGCATTTAGGAGATGGTCATATTGATCAAGGAATGGTAGGGAAGAAGGGAAATGTGGGCCATGAGGCTCCTGCTGGCCTGGTTAGAAAGAAATCCTTGCTGTGTTCATGATGAGCATCCTATTAAATTGACCTGGTTGCAACTCAAGTGTGAAAAACGTTGCGTTCAGTGGACTGTGTGCCATTGGAAGTCAGCAGGAATGGAACTTGCTCAGCCCTGCACACCTCAAACACATGGACACAAAGGGAGCATCCTCCCTGGGAGCTGAACTTCAGTGCCGGTTCAGGAGAGCTATAGAGAAGAGCAGGTCTCATTCCACTTCAGCTCCTCATTAATTTCTAAGCACTTTAGACTGCTGCATATGGGAAGTAATTGTTGTGATTATAATACTAAATATACTGTTCCAGTTTTGCTGGAGAGTTGAGAGGTTTAGCAGCTCTACAACTAAAAATGATGTCTGCAGAGTGCAGGTAGAACTGCGGGAGACAGTGGGCAGGAAACAAGCACCACCCTCAGCTCCCAGTAAACAGGAAGAACAATTCAGTGCAATTCCCCAGAGCAACACCTTCCTGTTTCTCTTGGAAAACCCAAATGAGAGCATCGCTGTGCTTCACCTGGATGCTCCATGTTCCTGCTCAGCACAAGGCACAGTGAGGACTTCAGGTTTCTTCTGCTCCCTGATGCATCTCCAGCTTCAGGACAGGAGCTTCTATCTGCAGTACCCAGAAAAAAGAAGCTTCTGGGTGATTCATTCTATTTTTTTTTTCCCTGGAAATAGAACTTCAGGTTCTTTTTTATCCTTGAAAGCCTCAGATGCAGCATACGCTGGGCATCTGGGTGCTAGGATGGATCCATGCAGCTGCACCTCGATCTCTAGCAGCTCCTGCTCCCCTCCGGCTCCATGCTCCACGCAGCAGCTGTGTCCCCAACAGTGGCCTCTTGATGTCACTGTGGTAACACCGATGGGTTCGGTGGCTTTGGATTGGGCCAGGAGCATTTTGAAGGCTGCAGAGAGGGATCGTCCACTCGTCCATGTTTTTCACCCATTCCTGGAAGGAAGCATCAATCTTATGGGGCTGTGAAATGGTATTTTCTTGTGACTGTCCTCAGTACCGTTGATCTTAAAATATTGCTGCCGTTTGTGTGTATAGATTTCAAAACATTCATCTTTTCTGCCAAAATGAGAACAATCCATTTCCCCATACACAGCCCCCATATCTGCCTGCATCCTGACAGTCCTTCCCCTGCTCACCACCAGCAGTGGCATAGCAAAAGGTCTACAAGAGGGTCTGAACCGAACTTTTCCAGCCCAGAACTCAGATGAGGATCAGCCCACAACCTACACAAATGTATTCCAGAGTTGTGGAGCTTTAAAAAACAAAAGAAACCCCAAATTGTAACATGGACCCCCAGATCATAGCATGGAAATGGGAACATTCTATTTTGCCATTTTCAATAATCAAAACGCTTAACTTTTCCAGATTGATAAAACACTTGACCTCAAAACATGCTTCAGTGTTATATATGGAAAAAAAAAAAAAAAAAGTGTTGCAATAAAAACAAAGCATTTCACTTGGTCAGATTTTGGCAGTCTCATTTTGTAACACCACATTCTTGGGGTTGCTTTTAGGCTGATTTTTCTTTCCCTTTTCTTCCAAATTTCAGAACTGCCTAAGGACCATAACTGCAGTTATTCACAGATGCACTGTAATTAGCTCGAGCTCCTCTGTATCTCTGAAGAATCCAATCAATGATTACTCAAGTGAACTACAGAGGCCACGCAGGAATTAAAGTAGGGTAGAGTCCTTAAGCTGATTTTCTGCATAGAGATTAATTTCATCCTGGTTCGAAACAAATGGAATACATCCTGCTGTCCCCTTGTGACTGTCCTTATTAAGGGTCTGAGCTTAAAACTCTGGATCAGAGAAGGATCCCACTGAGCTAATGAGGTCTTTGAATGGGATTTTGGGTTGGACCACAGCTCTCCTTTGTTCTCCTTGCTACAAGGCCTGCACCACCCATCTGTTGTTCGGCTGCTCCACCATCAAAGTCCATCAATGTGGTGGTGATCTGTGGGACAGATCAGCAATTCCCAAGCTATACTTCTCAAGCATCACAGACCAAGAACAGAATGAAACACAATGACCATATCCTCTCCATTCCACACTCCAAGAAAAATGCTCTATGCAGAGAGCAGAGATTTCATTCAGCTCACTGACAGCTTCATCTCATCTGTATGGATGCCATTCGGAGGGCTGAGCGATAGCTCTCAGTGAGAAACATACACTGAAACCAAAATATGCCATTTTTACATATTAATTTCCTGTTCTCATGGGTTTTAAGTGTACTACACGGGTAGTAGCTGCATGTCTGATAGTAGCTATGGAGGAACCTCAGCAGCTGGGATGTTCTTTTGATCCTGGTAATAACCTAAACTTTCTCCTTTATGCCTTTGAAATCCAGGCCAGGAATCCCTGAAGAGCAGTGGTATGGCAGAGCATCCTCTTCAGAGTCCCCTTTGGAGTGGAGGAGGGGCATAGGATTATCAACACTTGGCATCATCACCCAACCTTCACACCTGCTGTTACATGGTATGAAAAGTTTGGAAAACTTCTTTAACTATTTAATAAGAAAATTACTCTGCAAGAAAAGCTTTTTTCCTCTGTGCCATGTCTAGATGGGATATTCCCTTTCCTCCCTTCCATGACATCTACATGAGAGTTTTTTCTCTTCCATGATGTCTAGATGGGATCTTTTTGGGTTCCCTGTAATCCTTTGGACTATTCGACTTCAGAACAGAGAGAACTCCTTGAAATAAGTTTTCCATTGCTACATATGTGTCTACACTGGGTTTGGGGAGAGTTCTCAGGCTTGATGGATGGGGGATTTGCTTGCCTATGGGGGTCAACCCTCCAAGATCCAAGCCTAGCAGACATCCGTCTGGCAGCACCATGGTCTGGATGCTCACTCATCCTACCAACACAGGGAACATCTGCTACAAACATGTCCCATCCTTACAAGTGCTTTACTGTGTGCGAATTGTGGAGAGAAGGGCATGGCCTGTGTGGGTAGTGGTTGGGTTGTGGAGCCAAATTTTCCCAGCATGAATCAGCAATCCAGCAGGGCAGAGGGGTGTACAGACAGCTTTCCTTGGAGGAAATTCTTGTTGAAGGAAATCCTTATTTACACCTGTGTGAGGAGCATCTGCTCTGCGAGCTGCTTCTTTGCCAAGCCTGAAGTCATTGGGTGAGCATGGGAAGCCTCAGACTTACCACCACCCATCCCAGAGCCATGCTCCAAAACCCCATAAGAGGACACTCCTGGGTCTCCCCACAGACACCTCAGGGCTGGAAACCACATCACAGCTCTTGGAGAGGAGCTCTGGGCAAAGTGGTTTCCCACTGGGGCATACCCCCAAGCTCCCAGCCAGGAGGACACTGCTGCCTTTGCTCCCTGCACACTGGGCTGCAACCCATCAAAAGGGTACGTCTAAAGGGCCAAATCCTGCTTTTTATTTATTTTTTTATTGATGCCGTTGTAGTGCTTTAGTGGAGATATTCCATCTCCATTGAATTCAGTATCGTGAACGCAAAGAAACCCTACTTGATTTGATGGGGAAAATCCTTTGATAAAGATGGTTTTGCTTCAGTTTTATGGCAGAATAACTGCAAACTCAATATGAATGAAAGGAAAAGTAATTTATATTCCTGGCCAGCTTTTTTCCCCCAGCTCCTGTCCAGTACAATTTCATATCTACAATGCTCTTCTGCAGCTGTGGGAAATAACAGAGAAGCCTACTCCAAGGTAACAATGATATTGGCTGCACAGAGCTAGATTTTAAAATGAAGAAATTAGACTGGCACTCTTTTGTAGAGCAATATAAAGAAACAGCCTGAACTTTCTCACAAAATAAATTAGCCTGTTAAGGTGTTGAGAAATAAACATAACTCATTTGGCCATGGAAAGAATAACGAAACAGGGTTTGTTCCCAGTCAGACTTCCTGACTGCAGGTTGCATTCCAAAAAGAAAACCCAAAATAAAGCAACAAAGAATAACATTGCTATGCCAAGCTCTTCATGTTTTACAGAGCGTTATCTTCCTTTCTTGAAGGGTGCATTGGGAAAAAGGTGCACTTAAGACAGACTGTTTTGGAGAGAATGTGTGATGCTCTAGAAGACCAAGGAGATCTTCATTAGAGGAGATCTTAATTATACCTGCAGAGGACAGGATTCACCTGTCCCAACTAGCTACTAAAGGCATCCTGCATTTAATTAATCCTAATAGTACCTAAGATCTGGAAAAGGCATAGAAGAGACAAATGCTGCCAGGGGTTGATCACACCAGGGATGAGGTGACCCCCAGACTGGACCTCCTATTGGATGAAAAGAGTCCATTTCATCAAAGGAAAACTCTCCTCAGCTTCTTTGCTCTTTTGTTTTCATCCTTAATTTTCCTTTTTGTTGCTAAGTTCTAACCACTGTTAGCAACAGGAACAAAGGTATCATGAAATTATTGAGGAAGAGGTGCTGCATAGGTTCCCTGCCATGAGAGCGGTGCCTTAAGTCACTCTATGTAGAATGATAGATTCATAGAATGGCTTAGATTGTAACAGACTTCAAAGATCATCTAGGAATGCAGACAGGTATCTGGGATTTGTTTTCCACCAGGCAATGCTGCCTCTCCTCCTTTTGCCCTCTCTTTTTGGTTGCACAAATCTGGAAATCTCATCACTGTGTTTGGACAATGTATTGTAGGGGGCCGAAGGACGCAACGAACCAGGTGCACAAAGAGAGGTCAGGTTGTAACTGTTACCCTTACTGCAAGAAACAGGACTGTGTGAAAATCCCTACCTGGTTCAACTTGCCCAGTCCATAGTTGGCTGGTAGAAAACACAGACCAGTAACATACTCATTTATCTCCACAGTCATGTGAAGATTATTAAGCCTGTTGAAATCAAAGCAATAAAGAAGGAGGAGGCAGGACCTGGGCTTAGCAGCTTTGCACTCTGAAGCAACAAATTAATTCCAAAAGAGCAAAACGTCTGCTGATTCCTGTTGCAGGCTGATTTGAGTGGAAGAGGACCATGATGGCAGTCAGCGACCTTATCTCGGGAGAGCAGCTCTCAGATCACACCCCTCCAATATTCCCTTTTATCTCCTGGAACTGCCCCAATTTACATATTAATTTACTACCTATGCAACATCCCATTCCATAAGATGCACTGAGCGAGACCTCATCTGACTGGTTAGATTACATCTGTATCGCTTTCACCTTGGCAGTGGCATTAAGACCATCTAATGCATCATCTGCAGAATTGGCAGACATATTAGGAATGCTCATTTCATCACAGCCTCGCTTTGCTGATGGCTCTTAAGGACACTCGAAGCTACAATCACATATTATCTCCTCTGTGCACACTCTAGATTTACTAGCTAGTAGAATGCAAGATTAATTGCTTTCATTACTGCACTGTATTCATTTTATTGTGTTACACTAAACATTATTACACATTTCTATCATATGTATGTTAGTACCTTTGCTAAAAAATTTAGTAAATTCAGTGAGCACACAGTGAGAAACTGTCATTTCCATGTGCCAGTGCCAGTGCTCAGCTCACAAAGGCCGTGGTCCACCTAGCATTGCGAGCCAAAGCAAACCTCCCACCAATCCATGCAGGTGAAGCAGTCCATAATTGTCCCATTCCATAAGTGTTTCCTAGACTGAATGTGTCCAGGAATTGGACTCGGTGATCCTTATGAGTCCCTTCCAGCTTGGGCTGTTCTGTGCTTGACTGTAAGATAGCTCTGTTCTGAAGTCGAATAGTCCAAAGGATTATGGGGAACCCAAAAGGATCCCATCTAGAGGTCATGGAAGAGAAAAAAATCTCATATAGATGTCATGCGGGGAGGAGGGGGAATATCCCATCTAGACATGGCACAGAGGAAAAAAGCTTTTCTTGCAGAGTAATTTTGTTATTAATTATTTAAAGAAGTTTTCCAAGCTTTGCTAGCCTACTGCATACCTCACACTTTCATTCTCTTTGTTGGGCTGAGTCTCCCATTCCCAGATCTCAGGATTTGCACGTGGAAGGTATCCAGCTGGAGAATCCAGTTTGAATGGAAAAAAACAACCTCAAAGCTTTGTCAAGACAGTTGAGGATGTCTAGAAAAGCATACGTATTTCATTGAAAAAAGACTCTCCTTTGAAAAGGCAATGATGGATCATTTGCAACAAGCTGTAGCCAAGAGCCGGGGTAATGCAAAGGGTAATGTTTCTTTAATTGTTATTGACTTTTTATATCCTTTTCTCCCAAGTACTCCTCCTCCTCCTCCTACTCTTCAATAGACCAATTCCCACTGTTACTTTTAATCCTATTAAATGTGCATGTGCTTTGTGGCATCACTGCATTTCAAATGCTGTTGTAGCACCTGAGCACAGAACCAGAGGGCTGGAACAAGGACCTGGGGAATGCTGTGTGCATTGCACACTCCTGTAACACATAATGGCTTTTAGTACTCCATCGTTAAATACAACGACTGTATTTCTTTTTTTCCACAAATGAAATCTGCAGCAATCTCCATGAAGGCAGAGTCTGTCGCTCTCAGCCTACAGCCCTCCTCTGTGCCTGCAGCTGTAGAAAAACAAGATCTGTTTCATAGCAGACGAAATGCTGAAGGTCGTAAATCCCATCACAACTTTTTAACACTGGTGCTGTTTTCTGGGCTGGGTAACACAGACCCTGGCGTTGTGCTGGGGACCATTGTGAGATCCACAGCAGACTCCCCAGTGAATTCTTCTTCCTAAAAGTGATTCTAGCTCCCTTAGCCAGTCTGCTTGTACAAAGACACTTTTACAAGGTGTGTTTGTGTGCTGGCTTCAAGGCTTTTCATTCATTTTTTTCCCCCTTTGCCTCTATGACTGGATATTTTTTCTCCAGCAGGGGAATGGAGAGAAATGTTTTGAGGATGGGTGTGATTCAGAAAATCCTACTGACCTGAGGATGTGATTTATTCCAATCCTCTTATAGCAGAGATCACCTTTATCCAGAATCATAGAAACATTAAGTTTGGAAAGATGAATAAGACTGGCTAGTCCAACCATCAGGCCATGCCATTGATCACTCTGAACACTCAGTGTCACATATCCATGCTTCTTGAACACCTCCAGGGATGATGACTCCACCACCTCCCTGGGCAGCCTGTTACAACACATTGGCACTCTTTTGGAGAAGAAATTTTCCCCAATATCCAATCTGAATCTCCCCTGCCATAACTTAAGGCCACTGCCTCTTGTCCTGTTGAATAATGTTTTTGCCCTGGACCACATCCTGATGATGTTTCTCAAACACTGCTTGATGTTTCATCTCTGGGTGAGGAGTGTTGGGTTCCCTCTCCAACCCAGTTTCCCAGTTTCCAGCCTTTTTGCAGAAGTCTTTGCCAGACATGACACTTCCATGAGGTGATGAAATGATCTGAACAGTGGAAGTCAAGAAGATTGTTTTATCTTTGGACTTTGCCTAAACCCTTGAATTCCTTAAATTCCCAAAGAAGTCATCCCTAGAAAACTCCTGTTCCACTTTTCTCCCATCCTCATTTCCCCACTGAGAACAGATTTTCTCTGCATGTTTGCACCAAACATCCATATCCTTGGCTGTATGTCCACAGACAAGTCAATTCTAACTGTGGATGTCCCTGTTCATTACAGGGGAGTTGGACTAGACAACCTTCAAAGGTCCCTTCCAACTCAAATAATTCTGTGATCCTATGATTTTAATTTATGTGTTTCTTCCCTTGGCTGTTTCCCCTTAATAAACCCCCTATTTTACTCCTATTCAAGATGTTCTTTGAAGATGTTGTCTTAAAGATGCATAAATATATATATATATTTGTGTGTATGTGCATACGTCCCCACCACAACCAACTGCAACCACGGCAATTTGGATGTAGGAAAAAGTAAGACCCATTAAACATTTTCCAAATAACTGTGGTAAGAAGGTGGGTTGGCCCATGCTCCTTTTTCTCCCCACAGGGACTGGATGCTGGAAAATGCATTTGGTGGTTTGGGCAAGATCCCAGGCAGCTGTTTGTGCATCCTATACCACCACCACCACAGAGAGTCATCTGTGTGCAGGGTGACAGCAGGTCAGATGCTTGCCACCAGGTTCCATGTCACACCTCCCCTGTCCCTGCCTCTGAATGTCCCCTGGCAAGACGAGGCACCTTTGGTGCTATTCTCAACCACAGAATGGAACAGAACAGGGCTCTTCAGGAAGAGGTCATCACTTGTACCATCAGAGCCAACAAACTCCCAAAGGAGGCCAGGTCACGGGCTTTGATTTACTACAAAAACAAAGACATCATTTTTTCCCCCCAAGATTCCCTATATATTTTTTTTTAAACTAGTTAATTGAAAGGAGAAAACCTGTCAGGTATTTTAGATCATTACCCCATCCCAAATCACTCATCTCAGATTTTTATTTTTGGAATGAAGCATCCTATTCATCTTGAAACAAACGACTTGACATCTGTTTCCAGCTATCTCATGTTTTTGCTTTCTTGGAAATTGGTACAAAACTTAAGAGACAAAAGCAAGTTTTACTTTGAAAATGTTGCCCAGCTTCTAGAAGCAGATTTTAGCTCAGATTGTTCTTGTTGAGACCAGTGTGGAGCAATTTTAAAAATCCAGTTCTGAAATTCAGAGGTCCTGACTCTTTTTTTTCAATTAAAAAACAGAAGAAGAGAAAAATAAAAAGAAGACAAAACACAACCTTATGTTCTCGTGTGTCCTTTCACTCTTTGCAGCAGAATCCAGGTAAGTCACAACCCCAGGTTCTGACTTTGTCTTTTTTTTGTTTTAATTAACTGTCTCGATTTATGGCAGCCTAGAAGAATAGATTTTCACCTTAAAACTCTTCTCTTTGTGCGAAGTGAGCTGAAAGAAGTGCCATTAAAGGCCAGTGCTTTTAAATAAATCACTTCATATATATTCATGCAATTTGCACTCTGAGAAGCTGCTTGCACTCTGGATATAGCTTTCATGACTATTCAGTAGATTCTAATCGCTCACACATTCACATCCCTCCATGTGGATGTGTGTTTCTTTAAAATCAAATGAAGCAAAATTAAAAATATCCAAGGAAGCTCTCGCTCTTTAGATTAGGGACTTTGAGCCACAAACAGGGACAGTGCACAGCACAGAAGGGCTTTTGTCTGCTCAGAAACCCAGACCGCAACAACTCTTTAAATAGTGACTCAGTAATGCTGTCTGTGTCCAGGTCTTCGTGCTGTGTTTATTGCACTGAAAAACAAAAACAAAAACAAAACAAAAACATTCTTGAACAAAGGCTTTGTGGGTTGGATGCAAAAATATCCCCACCCGCAAATCCTGTACTCCTAAATCTGTCCACTGCTAGAATGAAAACAAGGCTAAACATCTCTATAAACTCTGAAATGGACCTTGAAGAGCTGGAACAGAATGGAATGGAATCAGCAATAGAATCAGGTCCTGGATTTTTACCAACTATGAAAAGGCTTTAGATTCCTAGATTGCGCATTGATACCCGTTTTCAAGTGTCTTAACCCAGAGCTGAATCCTGAGGTGTCTTTATCAGATGTAAAAGTCTGAGCTATGTTGTCACTCTTAGTCACCACTGGAGAGGAATGGATACCTCCTGGCAACCAGCCCCATCTATCCCAGTGTCTGATTTAGGAAGAGATGAGTCAGGTTTCAAATGCTGTCTGTCTGCTTCTCAGGAACCAGAGGATGGATTCTCACCCAGTTTCCTTTGGTGATGACTAATCATTCAATAGTTCTGAATCTGGCATGCACAGAGATGATAACCATCCCTCATTCTACATCTGCAAAACACTACGTCCTCCCCTTGAACACCAAACCACAAGAAACAAAACTTTCTTCCAGAGAAATGCCTTTTAATCATACATGCCTTCTAGGGTAGAGATTATGAATGAAGTAGGAAGCAGTAAAATAAGAAACGGGTGGATACTCTGACAGTGATGGCCAACAGCCTCATGTGGAGGTTTACTGTGCTGTGGTTGTACCTCCAAAGATCCATTGTCAGCAGCTAGAAGGAAAAAGTAGGATTCAGGTCTGTACCTCAGTCACTGAACTTGTGACCCAGCAAGGAGGCTTTGGAAAGACATAAGAGAATTTCTTTCTTATCTTATGTCAGTCCCAGTGAGCAATCTCAGTGCCCTCCAACGCTGTTCAGGGGTAGTTAAAAGGCCCCGAAAGCCCCCCAGTGCTTTCTATAGACATTGAAAAGACCCTCAGCGCCCTCTAGTGCTACCCATAACCATAGCAAAGGTTCCCAGTGCCCTCCACTGCCGGTCCAGAGCCATTTAAGACAAACCCGATGCTCCATCAGCGCTCCAGTGCATCCCAGAGCTCCCCAAGTACAGCCTAGAGCTCCATGTCCACGTTGATCAAAATGAAGCCCTCAAAATGGGGGACTTGGTCTGAAAAAGGAGGTTTGGCATCCTGATTTTTGCCTTTGGACCCTCAAAATCAGGCTTTGAGCCCTCAGAATGGGGTTTTGATTGAAAATGAGGCTTTGGGTAGTAAAAATGAGGTTTTGGATTGAAAAAGTCTCTAGCTCTGTAATGAGACTGTACACCTATAAAAAAGCCTGAACTGTTGGGATTTACAACAAAAAATGAGGCTCTGGACCCGCAAATGATGTTTGGGGCCCTAAAAAAAGGGGGACTGGCTCCTAGAAGTAAATTTTGGATCTGCAAAAAGGGAAATCTGGACCCTGAAAAGTGAGTGTGTGTCCTAAAAATGGTCATTTGGACCTTAAAAACTTGGGCCCTCAGAAAGGATGTTTGAACTCTCTTAAGAGCCTTTAGACCATAAAAAGGGTTTAGGCCCTCAAATCAAGCTTTCAACACTAAAAAGGAACTGCTGGTCATCAATAAGTATGTTCTTGTAACTCTCAAATTAGGTTCTGGATCTTAAATTATGCTATGGGATGCAAGGATTAAGATTTGGGCCCTGGAACTGAAAATGTGGTCTTGAGAATGAAGCTTTGTGCTCTGAAGACAAGGCCTGGACCCCCCAAAAGGAGATGTTGGGCCCTAAAAAGAGGCTTTGCCAAGAGATGACACACAACAAAGATAACCTGACACTATTTTTTACTTCACAGAAGCACATTTCCCCTTCCCCTGGCTGGGTATGTGCAGTCAGTGCTGGGAAATGTAGTCCACAAGAGATACAAGGAAGTAGTCGCTGCTTAATAATAGTGGACCCTTAAAATAGGGGTTTTGTTTCTTCATTGAACCCTAGAAGTGAGAGTCTGGAGCCAAAAATGGCACATGTGGACCCTAAAATGAACCCTTTGTCACATAAAATGAAAATTTGCTGTCTTTCAAACAAGTCTTTGAGCCCCTCACATGAGGCTTTGGATCATGCAGTGAGGCACTGAGCCTTATAAAGAGGGTTTCGAGCCCGCTAAACAGGGGCTTGGACTAACAAGGAGGGGTTGGAGCCATAAG
This sequence comes from Excalfactoria chinensis, assembly GCF_039878825.1. Classification (NCBI taxonomy): domain Eukaryota; kingdom Metazoa; phylum Chordata; class Aves; order Galliformes; family Phasianidae; genus Excalfactoria; species Excalfactoria chinensis. The sequence continues at coordinate 436,682 of NC_092846.1, forward strand.
TGACGTTTTGGCCCCACTAAATGGGGAGTCTGAGCACTCAACATGGTGGTTTGAGCACTCAGAGCAGGAGTCTGAGCACTCAACATGAGAGTTTGCATGGGAATAGGAGTCACTGGGCCATGGAATGAAGCTTTCAACCCTGAAATCGAGCTGGTCAAGACACAAGTGTTCAGAATGTAGGATTAAAAACTGGCAGATGGTCAAATCTCCTGGCTCCAAACAAAGTGTTAAAGGTGCTAGGGGAGTGGCTAATACTAGCAAGACAAGGTAACAGAAAATTCCTTGGATAATGGAAAATGAACAGTGGATAGAAGTGATGTGTACAGATTGCCTGCCAAAGGAAAATGCTATAGGGAACAGCAAAGCAAGACTGCAGGCCTGTAAAGCTTGACATTGCCAAAGGGGAAGGTCCTAGGGAACATAAATGAGGGACAGATGAGGAAAAAAAAAAAGTATATTAAAAAAAAGGTTTTGATTTAATTAAAGAGAACAGGCCTAGATTCACAAATGAGAGATCACTGATAGCAATCCAGGTGAAGCATTTTTGGCAGGGAGAACCATGAAGATAGCGTAATTAAATTTTAATAGTGCATTGCATTGGAAGCAAACTTTCAAGGTCACTTCAACATTGGAGCAATGAGAAGCATGACTGGTAAGCATTGGCCTGGCACAACAGCTTAAGATGCTGGACCTTTCTCTAAGCATGAAATATGCCATATCTTGATGTAAAATCCTACCGGATCAGGATGATGATGTGAAAGGAATAACGTACCCACTTCATCATGGTCTAGATTTTGTTGCCTAGACTTTCTGAGTTTTGGAAATAGGACAGGAAAGGTGGATGTTTGTAGTGTTGCTCTGCCTGTGGACACAAGCCAAGATGCCATGGTGGAAGTTTTGGTGAGATCTTTGCCTCTCCAATTTTCCTGTCACCCTGGCTATCAAACAACAGCTCCAACAACTGTGCTGTCTCCATCCCTCTCCACAGCATCTTTGATACTTTTGTCAATAACAATGGACACTTTTTCTCCTCCTCTATCCCCCCCACCCCCCCCCTTTTTTTTTTTTTTTTAAGCTGGCTATTACCTTCCCCCATTCACTCAAGCAGAGATTTAAGATCTCACAGAATCACAGAATCATAGGGGTTGGAAGGGACCTCCAGAGATCATCAAGTCCAACCCCCCAGCCAAAGCAGGTTCCCTACACCACGTCGCACAGCTTGGCGTCCAGGTGGGTCTTGAATATGTCCATTGAAGGAGACTCCACAACCCCTTGGGCAGCCTGTTCCAGCGCTCCGTCACCCTCACTGTGAAGAAGTCCTTGCACACATTCATGCAGAACTTCCTATGCTCCAGTTTCTGGCCGTTTCCCCTTGTCCTGTCTCCAGGTCTCTCTGAATGGCAGCACAGCCTTCAGGCATGTCAGCCAGTCCTCCTAACTTTGTATCATCAGCAAACTTGCTGAGGGTGGTCACTGTCCCCTCATCGAGGTCATTGATGAAGATGTTGAACAAGACCGGATCCAGCACTGACCCCTGGGGAACACCGCTACTTACAGGTCTCCAAACGGACTCTGCACCAACAACAACGATCCTCTGCACTCTGCCAGTCAGCCAGTTCCCAGTCCACCTCACTGTCTATTAATTTATCCCACACTTCCTCAGCTTTGTTATAAGGATGTTGTGGGAGACAGTATCAAATGCTGTGCTGTGCTGAAATCAAGGTAGACTACATCCACCACCTTCCCCTTATTCACCCAGCCAGTGACAACATCATAGAAGGCTACCAGGTTAGTTGAGCATGACCTCCCCTTGGTGAACCCATGCTGAATATTCCTGTTATGATCTACTGAAATTGTTCCCAAGGACTCTTTCCTCCCATTTGTAGAAATCTTAAATTTAGATACTGTCTTTGAGAAACCTGCTAAGTTTATTCTCCTCCTTGTTCTTCTAAATGATTTTTTTCATCTGTGTTGCTTGAGCCTTTAATCACTCTCTTTGCTTGTATGACTTGGCATCCCATGGACATGCAACACTCCCATGCTGGGAAAAATATATGAAAAATATACCAGAGAGCAGCAAACCACTTCATCTGTGGCACAGTGTGCAGGTTTATAGGCACACTTAGACATTTCACCAAAAACCCTGAATCTGAACACTTAAGTAATGTTTTGCAAGTCTTTGAGGTGAGAGACTTGGCTGCAGACTCTCCTGATGTGCTCTGAACAACTGACAAGAGCTCAAGTAATGAGGCTTAGAAATCAGCTCTTGGCTTTGCTGTGAATTCTCACAGCTTTTATTACTTCTGCACCTCCAGCTGAAAATTCATCTTGCATTCCCAGCACACAACAAAGGTATGAAAACATGAGAGTTACCTCTGCATGCATAGACGTATCACGGACTGAACAACGATTATTCTCCAAGAGTCTGTCTGTGGGCAGAACATGGTCAGAAACGAGGCAGTTTGTCCTGAACTGACTCAGGTGTGTGTATTTACTTTGCTCTTTACTTCCGATCTCACTCACTCTGGCTTATATCACAATTCCTTCTATTGACATCAACACTACTCAGAACAAGACGCTGTGCAACCAAAATTTAGGCTCACACAGCAGTATTCAGGTTTTATTTGTACTGGAGTCATCCCACTGATTTAACTGCCAGATTCAAGGCAGTCCTTACAGCAGGTTCAAGTACAAGAAATGCTCTATTATTACTAGGCAATCCATGGGCTCCTGTGATGCAATACAGAGAGTTTCTGATTCAGTAATTCATGCACAAGGGACTCGCATGTTTTCAATGTGATGTATTAAAGATGAGTCGTCTCTTCTGTGCTTTTCATGAGCCCGCTGTGGCCATGAAGAGATAGCTCTCTAACTTCAGAAAGGCTTTGGGTTTTTTCTTTTGATTCTTTGAAATAAACTGTGTGACACTTCATAACTTTGTTTAAAAAACCTCTGGGGTTAAAAAGCAATCTCTTGTGAATTGTGTTTTCTTACAGGATATAGACTTACTTACCATAATAGGGATGGAGAGAGTGTTAAAAAATAATCTGTCCACTTCAAATTATGTTCTATTATTTCTTACCTCATGAAAATTATACATTGAAAAGTACAATTCAGAAATAGTGGAGAGAGCTGGATAGTGATGTAAACAAGAAGAATAAATAGACAGACAGACCGAAAAAGTATAAAGCTGTCAGAGAAAAGCTTTAGTATCAGGCAGGGACTCATCTTTGAATGAAAGACTTGGTCAAGGTGTAAATTAGGTATAGTTTTAAACTATCAGCATCTTGATGAGGTGGGCCAGATTGACTGATTTTGGTGCCAGACAGAATGACATGCTGTTACTGGAGTGAAGGCTGGCAGATATTATAATTATACAGAAAAAGCAATTAGAATCATAGAATCACAGAATCACCAAGGTTGGAAAACACCTTCAAGGTCATGCAGTTCAACTGTCTACCTACCACCAGTATTTCCACACTAAACCATGCTTCTTAGCACCACATCTAAACATTTCTTGAACACCTCCAGGGTCAGTGATGCCAGCATGTCCCTTTGCAGCCCATTGCATTGCCTGACCACTCTTTTGGAGAATGAATTTATCCTAACATCCTATCTGAATCTCCCCTGCAAATTAAGGCCATTTCCTCTAATTCTATCCCTTGTTAGGTGGGAAAAGAGGAAGATCCTCCTCACTACAAACTCCTTTACGGGAATTGTAGAGGGTAATGAGATCCCCCAAGAGCCTCCTCTTTTCCACACTGAACAAACACAGCTGCCACAAAGTCTTCCAGCCACTCTGCCCCAATCCTGTAGTGTTGCCTGGGGTTGTTGTGGACAAAGAGCAGGACCTGGCACTTGCTCTTGATGAACTTCATTCCATCGGCCTCAGCATGGCAATCAGCCTGGCCAGATCCCTCTGTAAGGCCTTCATACCCTTAGGCAAATTGACACTTCCCCTCAGCTTGGTGTCATCTGCAAACTTACTGAGGGTGCACTCAATCCCCTCATGATTAGACCTGTGCTGGATAGTGTGTGGCTTGATTGGAAAGTCCACGTTCCAGCACCTGGTGTTGGTCTCCAGGCTATCATTCCCCACACCCAATGCTTTTATCCTCCACTTTCAGAGGAGGAATGCAGAACAGAGCTGGCTCTCATATGAACAGTGAATTCTGAAAGAGGCCAAAGGCTTGGACTGGGATGCTCCTGGCAATGCTTGGTCTGCTAGGTCTGCAGACAGCACATGTCTGAAGATTATTCAATTCCTGCCTGAGATATCAGCTATGAGGCACATTCTGAGAGGTGCTACTTGACTTGCAGAGAGAAAAGTTTGCTGGATTACACATTTGACCTGGCAAAACTACAAAGATATGTTCTCAGTGGAAGACAGTAGACAGATTTGCAAGTGATGGACAGCTTTGCAAGTGCAGTTTAACCTGATGTGCAGCCAGATATGCCTTAGAGACTTCCTCTTCCTGTCGGTGCTCAGTTGAGTTAGAGAGCTCTCAGTTTCTTGTGGCATCAGAATAGATGTACTTTATTGTGCTCAACATACATCTTATATGCTATCCACTTGCAAACAAGAAGTTCCTGTTCCTCTAAAAGTTCTTCTAATCAGTTAATTGGGCCTAACTTCTCCCGAACAACAGTGATTAAAGGATGAAGGTTTCTCAATCGTGACAAGATCAACAGCGCATACAAAAGAACCTCCTGTTTATCCTCAGACTCTGTTTGCTCTTTATCTTACATTCCAGTCTCCCAAGGCTTCACAGAGATAGGGTCTATCAAGGAGTCTGTTAAGCACTTTGATAACTCCTTCAGTTACATCTTCCCCTACACTTCCCTTTTCTATGTCACGGCCCTTTAAGCTGAAGCGTGGCTCGTCAGTCATTTTACATATCCTGGATATTGCTAGTAAAGACTTTTGCCAGAGTGATAAATAATCTTGCTCCAATATTTTTCAGAAGAGGTTTTTAGGTTCAAAATCATTGATTCTGAAAGGTTTAAAACCTCAGTTTTTAGATTTAGAGTTTTTCTTCCTGGCTATCTACATTTCAGTGAACAAACAAATCATGCCTTCCCACCTCACACTGTATCTTGAGACTTTGTTATAAAGCACTGCCTGCTGCATTTTTCTTTTCCTTTCAGTATGATGAAGCAAAAAATCAAAGATAGCAATCAAAAATAAAAATAATCTATCCAAAAATAAATCTATTGCTATTGCGATTACGGGATACTTCTCCTAAAAGCAATATATAAATCAATGCTATAATGAATACATTTGCTCTGCTATGTCTTTTTGCATTAGTGTTTATGGCTTAGAAATGCCTATGTTTTAACACACAGTAGACATGAATTGATGCTAAGTCTGACATCTAGACTCCTTTCATCAGGGAGAATACTGCATAAAAGCAAATGTATGGAAGTGGCAGCAGCACATCACCTACAGTCAGGAAAATGTCATCAGTGAGAGAGATGTGAGACAAAGTTCCCAGTATCATTCATTCATCAAGGGCTTTCTGGGTTACGCAGTAAAAGTGATTCAAATTGGGTGTACTGAACACAGGTTTTGATAGATTTAAATAAATATGAAGATAAATCTCCTTCCAGAGGCACCTTCATTGACAATGAGGATCTGGCTTTGATAAGGAGCTTAATGTCAAAAATATAACAAAGGAAAATCATTTCCTACTCAGGATATCCACATCAGAGGAGAAGGGTTCTATTCCTTTGCTCTGCGGCATGCTTCCCTTGTCTTGCACAGCTTCTGTGGTGCTGACACTGAACTGACTTGACCAAGCAAAGGGCTTGTATGACTTTGCAATTAAATGAGAAGCAATGGCACAGCCACCTCCATCAGTTCAGAGATGACTTCCAGAAAAGCTGGCACCAATACCTGTCAGGGTGACAGCTTCTTAAACTGCCCCATCCACCCTTATAGACTGTGTCTTCTGGAGTTAACTCACACTGTGCTCATATGAGGTCATTAAGCATGTCGTGTTTGTTCCTGTCTACTCCTTGCATTAAAAAAGTACATTATGTGATTCAAACCCAAAGCAACAAGAAACAGAACCCTGAGACCTCCCAGACAAACACTGCAATGTCCTGGGATTCCTGCCCTCATTCACCAGAGTGAACGTGGTTTGGAAGTCAGCACCTGAGGAAGGGTGCTGTGCTTTCCTATAAGCCTTTGCCTTCCAGTCCCAAAGATTTGATGCATCATGACCATAGGTACAGACTGTTTGCTGGCTCTGACCTGAGGAGGAGCTGCCAGTGTTTATCAGCAGCCTCTCTGGGGGCACTCAACGGAACACAACAGCCCTGCCCTCAAAGCTGCTTGCACATTCACAGGCATTTGGAGAAGGATGAATGAAATCTCAGAGAGGGGCTGTTTATATTTTCCTATACGGGACTGGTGTCTCTAGTGCTTGAGGCTGTAGGGATCCCAACAGATAACATCTGCATTCTCTGAGGGATTTGTGGGAAGAGAAAAATGTCCTACAAATGCAAACTCTGGTCCAAGAACACCCATCTCCTGGGGATATAGTCTCCTTGTGTGTATGAGGAAGATGTTTTTGAAAACCAGCTCACACTTACACAAAGGAGAATCTGTATCAGTCGCTGTGTTTGCTTGAAAGAAGCTCTGGATACCTTATTAGCATACTAAATATGCTTACAGAAAGAATTAGCACCTTCTCACACCTGCCTGTGCATGAGAGGAACACATTCCTGCTGGTCTGTCCTCAGCTCCATGTGTTATATAACATCTCATGGACTCTGTGATGAAATCCCCAAACCCTCACAGAACTGCCTGGCATTGCCCACAGGCAGACCATGCTCACATTGCTGGGACAGGTCAGAACCCCTTTACTTCAAGGTTGGCATAGATCTGTCTGTCTGTCTGTCTGCTCAGTCATGAGACATCATGCAAGTGATGGGCTGGGGTTGCACAAAGAGCTGGAGGGGACACAGCCAACACAGCTGGTGCAGGCTGACCAGAGGGACATCCCCTATCATGTGGCATCATGCTCATTAGTATAAGCTGGGAGGAGAGGAGAAAGGGGACACATTCAGAGTGGCTGAATATTGGAAAACGCCATGTTATTCTGTCCTTGTGTTCTTTCCTAGGGAGATTGTTTTGGCTACTTTTTTGGCTACTGAGACACAGCTGAATAGACAAACTTGTTCTTATACTCCAGTGGGCTGTAGCATGGGACAAAACTTCTTAGGAGCCCAAGAGCACATGCAGTGTATCAGCCTAAACACGGCAGCTTTGTGCATCCTCATCTGCTCACATGCACGTGAGCACAGATCCTTTTACTCCCAAGAGACCACAGCATAACACCTTTATCACGGCTTTCCCATAGCACCTTGCCATTTCCCCTTTCTCAGCCACATGAAGTGCTCCCTTAGTTAAAATGTCCTTGCAGACTTCATGAATTGGAAGTATGAACACCTGTAAAGCAAAGACAGGCTCCAAGTACTGGCTTGAAGTTCACACGATGAAATTTTAACTAGGCAGAAGACCTTCAATCCATGTGAAATCTGACATCATTACTGTGGAAGAGACAATTTCAACACCCAAGTAAAACTCTTTCCTTGAGCTACCCTTGGAAGAGCTTTCATTTATTTATTTTTCTGTGCCACGTTTCTCTACAATAAACATGGGTGGAAAGAAGAACACAACAAAGAGCAGGCAAGGTATTTTAAGCACTCTGCTGCGTTTTAATTCTGTCCTCAGATGAAGTTGTAATCAAGAACATAAGTAACTTGACGGCTTCTTATCCCAAGAGCTTACATTAATATTTTTGTACCAGTTTTTACCTCAGCTCTGTCTCTTCTTCTCACAACAGCCTCAACATGACTGCTGAGGAATCCAAGCAACTGCCTACCAGGGCTAAGCCATGAAATCCAAATCTAGATCAAGATTTCCTCCACATTCAGAACTGCAGAAGTTCAGGCAGCCACCCTGTTGGAAGAACAAGTTTGGAGGTCAAACTCACACCCCAGTGTAGGAAGGCAGAGGGCTGCTGAAGATCCATTGCCAAGATGCCAGGCAGCATATGAAGATGCATGTGTAATTTAATTCTCATTTTTCCCCCCAAAACTTACATCAGCACCGTATCAGATTCACTTGAAATTCCTGTATTTTAGCATTTTCATGTTTCAGGTCGTTTCTTCTGCCCATACAACAGTTCTGGCAGTGGTTAAATTTAGATGATTACATTGAATATTGCAATACAGCTCAGGTTTGGAAACCTCAGGCTTTTCAGTGAAGTTACAGACCTGACACAGTCCAGTCCCTCCCTAATTAGCCCTGACAGTGGAAAGGGCCCTACAGCATCCACCTATCTCTGAGTCATTATGAAATTAGCAGGGTGCCTGATTTTGCTTTGAAGTCAGTGAAGTGTATCTGATGTAAAGGTTAAGACATGGTGCAAGGCCACAGACTTTTAATATCTGTAAAATGATCCAATAATGAATTATTTTTTATTTTCTTTCTTAATAAGTGCAAAATACTGGCAGAAGTCAAAGATACCAAAATAATACTGGAAAGGAAGCAGAAGTCCTAATGAAATCATAACAAACTCATTAGGACTCGACTCCCAAACCTATAAAGTTCTATTAAGAAATATCTTTTCATAGCATCCTTATCATCCTATTTAACCTGTCTTGCTTGTGTTAGGGCAGGTATCTCATCCTGGGCATGCATAACATAAATGGATAAAAGACTTTGGTCTGTTCCCATTAACATCCCTATAGACCCACTGTTAATGCGCAGATTTCAGGTTTCTACAGTGACAGCACCAAGGAAAAGGAATCCCATGAATTCTACAAACTACTTAGTATCCAAGGCCTGGAAGAGGAATGGCACTGCCTGTCCTCCTTCCAGCAGGAAAAATACTATCATTAGACATTCTGGGTTTCAGGTTCCAAGGGCAGGCGTTGCACACAGCTGCTCAAGAAGAAAACCTGTTTTCAGCAAAGCCTCTATGGTAAGTCTGTTGCAGAGCTCCTGGCTCCTCTCCCAGACTTTTTCTTCCCACCACTGGACTGAGTACTATTTCTTTGGGTAGGCCAAAGCACTCACACCAGGGTCAGCTTGGATCAGGCGTTCTTCACCTCAGCTCACCCTGTGTTTGGCAGCCAGTGTCCTTAGAGCAGAGTGAGAGCCTCTACTGGGACACAAAGGATTCTGAAGGAGTTGCTCAGCAAAGTTGCCCATATATATATGTGTGTAACGTCCATTTGCCAGATTTCTAAGGGATTTAATCCTCAGGGATTAATACCTACAGAAGGGGTTGGTGAAATAATTTGACAGTCTGGGCAAGGTTGTAGAATCTGCTGGGCCTGGTCTGAGGTTAACTGAAAGGCACGGTGTAATGCTTTCATATCCTGATGGTAAAAAGCATGAGATAAGCATGCTTGAGCAAACTGATCAGGGACAACAACTGCTCCTGCCAGTTTGTCTGCCTGCACATTACCCTCAGGAACAGGGCCTGGCAGAGAGGAATGAGAGCGTATATGCTGAATAAAATAAGGTGCTGAGCAACGGTCCAACAACCACCTTAAACGTACAAGGAGTGCAAACAATTGTGCATTAGTTGTCTCTCTTAGATAAGAACGTTCGAGTCACATCATGATGCCTGCAACATAAGCAGAGTCTGTTATTATGTTGATGGGTTCAGACCATCGTTTGAACACACAAACCACTGCTCTTAGTTCAACAACTTGCGGAGGGTGATATGTGGTGATATGGACATCACTATCCCATGTTCCAGCAATATTCCTCCATATAATAATGGCATGGCCAGTCCTGCCAAATCCATCTGTAAAAACAGTAGGAGCACCTGCAAGAGGGGTTAATGGTAACTAGTTTAGAAACTGGCAACTAATAGTGGGAGTTAAGGGACTGAAGGAGCTGATGGGTGGGCAGGTAAATACTGTTTTGTCCTATGAAGTCAGCAAGGGCACCCTGTAACGGCAGCGATTGTTGGAGTAGGAAATCCAACTGCTTGAGACCTGTAGGCAAGTAGATGGTATCAGGCTTGCTGCCGTCTAAGGCCATCAACCATTCCCATCCTTGGCCATCATATCTATTCCCACCACTGCCATCATATCTATTGCTGTGGTTACTGTTGTTGAAAACTTATGGGGCAGAAATATCCATTCCACTATGATTAGGGTGTTGGGGTCCTCTGCAACCCACTGTGCCAGCAACCCATATTGGCTGGAAAGGAAAACTAGTAACAAAGAGGTTAATAGGCTGAATTAGCCTTCTGCGATGTGCTGCTTGTTGAGTCATCTTTGTAACAGCTGTATTCCGAGCTATTTTAGCTTCAGCAGTCAAATGCCATGGTGATAACAACTCTGGGTCCCCTTCCAATAATTTAAAGAGGGGATGGAGGTCCTCTGCAGAGACTCCTGTTGATGGCCTTACCCACTTTATGGTGCCTAACAGTTTCTGTAAATCATTCAAAGTATTAATCTTTGTTCCTATTGTTAGGGCCTGTGAACAGACATTCTGTTGTAAAGTCTTCTAGCCTAAGTATAATCAGGGGGGTGTCTTTTGAATTTTATCCTCAGCAATTTTTAGTCCATCTGTGGCTGCTGCCTGTATAATGCAAGATGCTATCAAATTCACCTCTGGCTCAGTTGGTGCTGCTACCAAAATATCACCCATATAATAATATATACATAAGCATTGTTATTCTCTTGGTGGACTGGCAATAGGATATTGGCAATAAACTGCTGACATATCATAGGACTTTTTCACATCCCTTGTGGTAAATCAGTCCAATGATAATGACAATGTGGTTTGGCGGCATAAATGGAAGGGACAGAAAAGACAAAGCAAGGAGCATCCTGAGGGTGCAGTGGGGTATTAAAGAAATTAAAGAAACTTTTAGATCTATCACTATTATATGCCCGTGACTGAGGGAGCATGGGTGGGGATGGTAACCCTGGCTGAAGAGCTCCCATGTCTTCCATAACTTCATTGATCTTTCTCAAATCATGCATCAATCTCCACTTTCTGCTTCTTTTCTTAATTACAAACACAGGTGAATTCCAGGGGCTGGTTGTGGGAACGTTGTGTCCTGCTTTAAGTTGCTCACTGACCAATTCATGTAAATGCGGCAGCTTTTCATGAGAAAGGGGCCAATGGTCAACCCACACAGTCTTCCAGGTTAAAGGTGGAGTCTGCTGCTGCTGAACAGTGGCCCTTAATTAAAATCCATACTATGGTAAGCCCCCATTTTCCCATACAGTCCCTTTCCCATAATGTCTCAGGGCTGTGTAAAACAAAAGGTGTCTAAATCAGTTACAACAGTAACATCTGCTCTGCTGATCAAGGGATACAACAGCAAATCCCTGAGCTGCTAGCCTAACTTGGTGCTGATGCGTGCCAACATTCATACATGCATTAATCATCTATCTCCTCAGTAGTGGGATTCTTTAGAACATCTTCTAGCAATCAGCATTTGCATTCTCAATTGCTAACTACTGAAATATGAGAGCCCTTGCCTGTTCACTGTCCACTTGCTTTTCCAAAGATTCCTTGAGCCTATCCAGCAATGTCATATACGGCCTGATTAGAAGCCAGAGGCTCCTTCATCCTCACATGAATCAGAGGAAGTCAATGATGAGGACCTTTTTTGGTTCAGAAGTAATTTTGTTCCCCATAATATGCAATCTCTTGCCTTCATCCAGCGAAAGGCAATCAAAGCAGTTGGGGACGATGAATCCTCAGTCTGCAGCATTTATCTCAATGCACTCTTATACAGATTGCTGCACATTTGTCTCAGTGTGCTCCTGTATGAGTTGCTCTGCGTTTCTCTCAACACACCCATGTTTCTCTCAACCTGCTCCAGACCGGTCAGTCTTCAGTCCAGGTTAAGTTTCAGGACCCTGTTTCTTCTTGCCTCCTTCTCATTCATGTCCCCGTTCGCTCTCCTCTTTCTCCTGTCCCTGTTTGTTCTATTTCTTGTGTCCCTGTTCGAGGGCTAATTGTTGCAAGAGGGCATCAATCTCCCTTGCAGGTGTGGTGAAGAGGTGCGGACTCCTTTGCAGATGCAGAACAAAAGACCTTCATTGTAGGTGCTCAGAGCCTTTTATACCCACACCATGCAACAGTTGTCCTGTGCAACCAAGGCTGGTTCCACGGGCCTTGTGGGTGTTTGTGTCTGGTTCAAGTTATTGTTGAGCTTTACCACTTGTTATGAAGACAAAGACCTTCTTTATCCCACACCTATGTGCCCTGTTCATCTATCTACAGAGAAGATCCTGATAGAGATATATCAATAAATCTCATTTTTGCTTCTCACAGTTTTTCAGAGGTGTCTTAAACAGCCTGTGATCTGGTCCACCATTGAGCTGAGCATGCATGCAATTTAGGCATAAATAAGGGATGTGATGAAGAAAAAGAGCAAGACACAAACCCCACTCGCTAGAAAGGACTGAAATCAGAACAGAGGTGACTACTCGGGGTGTGAGTGCCTGACAACATGGCTCAGCCTAGGATGATGGAGAGTGAGATCCTGGAAAGTCAAATCTTGAAATGAAAATCCTGGATCTCATGGTATCCTTTTGCACACTTTCAAGTGGGGTAATTTTAATTAAATTCTTCTCAAAAGGATCATAAAAATACATATCCACACATCAGTGTTTGAGTTCCCAATGGAGTCAATAGAGATTGACAGCTCTGCCTAACCAGAGTTGCCTGGGGCCATTGCCTATGCCCAGATGTCAAACACGGCACAGATGGCCCTAAGCTATCCCTAATTGCACTTGACAGAACCTGGCCCTTCCATCCACAACCTCTTGACAAGAGCCAGGATCTCCTCCTTTCCATGGATGGGATTGCTGCCATCATTAGGATCAGCACTGGGCTTCATGGGCATTCTTCATGGTCTTAGAAATGATCAAAATTCCACTGTGTGACACAAGGCCAGTATTTGTAACATTTCTCCCACCATCTCTGAAAAGGAAATAGCTTTGGGATCACTCCTTCTCTCTGCTGTTCCAGAGAAATTTACTTACACTGCAGAATCATGGAGTAATTGAGGATGGAAAAAAACAAAGTTCACCACGTCCAACCATCAACCCATTCCTTCATGCCCACTAAACCACATCTTTCAGTGCCGTATCTCTGTATTTCTTGGACACCTCCAAGGATGGCAACTCCATGAGGGATTCCTGGGTGAGAGGGGGAAAGCTTTTCCCTGGATAGAATCATAGAACCACTCAGGTTGGGAAAGATCTTAAGATCATTGAGTCCAACCATGACCTAACCACACTACCCTAACTAACAACCTTCTGCTAAATCATGCCCCTGAGCACCACATCCAAACCATTTTTAAACACATCAATGGGTGGTGACTTAACCACCTCCCTGGGCAGCCCATTCCAATGCTTCACAACCCTTTCTGTAAAGAAGTTTTTCCTGATATCCAGCCTAAACTTACCCAGGCACAACTTGAGGCAGTTTCCCTTCATCATGTCACCTGTCACCAGTGAGAAGAGACCAATCCTGCTCTCTCTGTAAACACCTTTCAGGTATTGGAGGAGAGCAGTAAGGTCTTCTCTCATACTCCTTTCCTCCAGACTAAACAGCCCCATTTCTCTCAGCCTCTCATAGGGCATGTTCTCCAAACTCTTTACAAGCCTTGTTGCCCTTCTTTGGACCTTCATGTCCTGTCTGTTCTGAGGTGCCCAAAACTGAACACAATACTCAAGGTGAGGCCTCACCAGTGCTGAGTACAGGGGCAGGATGACTTCCCTAGTCCTGCTCACCACACCATTCCTGATACAAGCCAGGATGCCATTGGCCTTCTTGGCCACCTGGGAACACTGTTGGCCAACTGTCCATCAGCACACCAAGGTCCCTTTCCATCAGGCAGCTTTCCAGCCACACCTCCCTAAGCCTGTAAGGTTGCCTGGGATTTCTGTGACCAAAATGCAGGACCCAACACTTGGGCCTATTGAAACTCATACAGTTTGCCTCGGCCCATCAATCCAGTCTAACCAGGTCCCTCTGTAGTGCCCTTCTCACCTCAGGCAGATCAGCACTCCCTCACAACTGTCACATGCTGAGGAATTCTGGTCCTCAGTGTCACAGAGTGAAGTCATGATGTTCCTGGCAGGATCCAGATTTTCCTTTTCCTTTCCAGCCCTGTGCCAAGAAAAATGAAATGCACTGATTTCACCACAAGCTGTAGTTATATTTAAAACCTGATATCTTCTCACTGAAAGTCAGGGCCCATCCACATGGCTGCTGTGAACCAAGAGGGCAGAAACAAGATAGAACATATCTGTTTCTCTGCCAAACGCACCAGGTATTCCCAGCTACAAGGAACTTCATGTGCCCTGAGCTGTCCCTGGAGCAGCCAGGTACAAGGCACCTCTTCCCCCTCACGATCCCATTACACTGAGGAACGTGAGGCTTGTTTGGTTGCCAGCAATTACAGGTGTGTTGGGCTAAAAGGCATCTGCTTAGCAAAGCACATCTAGGCAGGAACAACCTGCTGTGCTTCTCAACATTTTTGATGAATGAAGATAGATAAATAGTCTTTATAAAGGCAGGGGAGTCACTGGCAGTGATTATTCCTAATAGGATGTTTGGGAGTGTGTTGATTCCCCTTCCTTTGCCTCACTTTCTGTGTGTGGAAAATGGCTGATGATTTGCCTTTCCTACACCTTTCCAAAGCATTCAGAGCTGCTGCTGAGTGTGTATGTGACTGATGGGAGGTCACATCCAGCTGAGCAGCAACGCCTACACTGCTGAGCACTGAGTGTCCTAGGTGAGCCAAGTGCATGTAACTGATGAGCTCTGTTGCAGGGTTTAGTATAGAGAGCTAATAAAGAGATCTTGCCCTTATTCTGGGCATGTTTTGCAAACACACTGCTGATATTTGATTAATTCTGTTCCAGGCATATTATTTTATGAGCAGCTAACCAGGAAAAATAGGAATGTGAGTAAGCACCTGCCTTTAAGAGAAGCTTTGGCCAATGTCAGTTTTCAGTATTTATTAAAGATTAAAGGGAGGAAAGAACATTTCTACCTCTTGATACCCTGGCATTTTAATGCTTTTGATTGTTTACAAACAGCTGCTCTCTGACAGAAGCAATTACCTGCAATATATCATTAAGGCAAGTATATATATATATATATATATATATATATATAGTTATATATATATATATATATATATATATATATATATATATATATATATATATATATATATATATATATATAGTTTCCCCCATAATCTGGGGCTATTTCTTTCCCGTCTATTTGCATTTGAAAGATCTGACTGAATTAATTTCAGACAAAATGTAAATACGGCACCTGGATTCTGATCAGGAGAACAAACTGTCTCTGGGTGTTTTTTTTTTCATGACTGAAGTAAAATCTTCAGTAGGAGGAGGAGGACTGGCTGGGCCCCACCTCTTTCCCCAAACGTGTGCTTTCATAATGTCCCTTCATTAATGTTCCTCTTCGTTTCCCCATGGAGGACATTTAGGATCCTACACAGAGAACTTCAGATGAGGAAGAAGTGTTAAAAAGCCTCCCCACTGCAAACTGGAGCTGTAGATGCTCCGAAGACTTTCTGGATACATGAGAAGCATGGCTGCTGTGCTGCTTAAAATCAGAAAGAGTCTTAAAAAGAAAGCACTGATTTAAGACAGCTGCCTCCCCTACAAAGACACAGGCAGTTTGTTTTTCGCAGCCTTTGAGGTCCGGTTTTGCTCAGCTTATAGACCAGGAGCTGGGCTGGAGCAAGCCAAAACCCACAGCAACATCTGCAGGCAGAGCAGCATCTGCAGGCAGAGCAGCATGCTGCAGGCTGCCGGTTGGCTTTACTGCATAAAACAGCATTAAAAAGGCACAGATGCCCATGTTCCAAGTGTCCCAAACCCACATTCAAGTGGCTAAGCCCATGTCCAACCCCATGCACACTCCCATCCCTACCTTCACATTGTTGTCTGGACAATGTGCTCCTTGTAAGGATGTGCTCAGGACACAAGCAAAGCAGAAGTGATCAAATCCCAGGCCTGCTTTGGTGAGCAGAAAGTTCTCCAGGTCTCCACTGGTTACTGATGAGGAGCTCAGTGTGCTACACGGTTACAATAGTAATTGCCCTAAGGTATCTCTCCTGGCCTCTTAATGTCCCTGCAGAAGGCTACTGGTTCCCTGAGGTCCTGTGTCACATTTTCCAGGCCACTGAACATCTTTTGTGCCCCCAGGGTGTGCCAAATGAAACAAATGCTTATGCTTAAGTAATTCAATTGCTCCCAAGACCTCGATTGGCTCTGATGGGATGATAGCAGCTCAGCACACACAGAGACATATATATCAAAGTACCTTACTGTGGAGATAATTATTATCCAAGCAAGTGAGTCCCATGTGCTTCAACTGTCTCCCTTCATCTTTCTGTAGATGGACATTTTCTGTCCCCTTCAGATCTCAGCACCTCTACTAACCGCTTCCTAGCTGAGGAGATGCTTTCCAGCTTCCCCCTTCCTAAATCCTTTGGGAAGGGAACGCCTCCAGGCATCACCCTGCAATCAATTCTCCACACCTGCAGCTTTTCTGCAAGCTTTGCTCAAACTGAGGGCCACGATGGCTCTGTGCATTTCCAGTGATAAATTCTGCAGCATCTGCTCTCATGAGTATTCACTTCTGTGAGCATCGCTCTGAAATCTCAGAGCTGGAGGTACAGAAACTTGGAATATGTTTCTCGAGGTGTCATTTGCACAGTGGGAAGAGCACAGAGCTGCATCTGTTGAGTCAGATCAAGGCTCAACTGCTCGTGGTTGCACATGTATCCTAGGAGAAGGACTGCATATGTTTCCCTAAACTGCTGTGGCAAAAATGATTAATGAGTCAGCGTGTTAACTGAGCGGAGAGGGACTGTCTTTTCTCCTTGTGTTGCATAACCTCTGCTGGACTCCAAATAAAGCCACCCAAAGTTTTATGCCAAAGAAACATCCATGGTTTTGGTTTCAGGTTTCTGTTGTGAATCCAGCCCCTGCCCCATTGCACCAGGCTGTTCTGCACTCCCACAGACTCTGCTGCTGTCTGGGCAATGGTCAACACCTTCCAATCAATGCAGAAAGCCCAGAGCTTGCAATTTCCCACGTCAATCAATTCCTTTTCCCTTCTCTCGCCTTTGAAGCTGGATCTTGCAAAACCTGTGTTCATTAAATGGGTCTGACTGGAAAAAAACTAAAGAAATAGAAAAAAAATATATATCAATAAAATCCTCCCAATCTTTGAATCTACTTCCCTAGTTCCCAACTCAGCCAGGCAGCATGGGCTTAGTCATAGGGAAGAGCATCACTTGCATTGCATTGGAAGGCACAGCTCTGAGGGTAATCTCTAAGCCCATTTTGTGTGCAGGGTATGTATTAAATTACAGCACAGGGGGCACCAGGGAAGCGAAGGGGGAAGCTCAAGAGCTCTGCTTCCCTTCCCAGAGCCATTGCCCTGCTCCTCTTGGCCTCACTGCCTTATTATTGCTGAGTAAAGTAGTCCCTCTGCTGACCATATCAAGTAACTCTTTATTGGTGCATAAGAGAACAATCTTTTTCAGTGTGATTAAGCATTGTTTGCTATGTCTGCATTAAAATCACTGAAGCCAATACATCCAGGGATGAATGAGCTACATAAAGTTTGGAGTGAGATTTTCTTTTCTTTTCTTTTCTTTTCTTTTCTTTTCTTTTCTTTTCTTTTCTTTTCTTTTCTTTTCTTTTCTTCTTTCCTTTTCTTTTCTTTTCACTGAAAGGTCCTATGGGTTTGCACCTACCTATCAGCTGAGCTATGAATGGAAAGCTGAAGAGTTTGATCTTCCTCTGGGCTATGTTTGATGAGTGCAGGAAGCCTAGATATTCATTTTTAAGCTAATAAAGCAGCACACGTGGTCTACCTCCTCTGTCTGTGTAGCACTGTTGGCATTTAGAAGTGTTCCAGCTAAGCAGTAAATTTTACTCATAACTTGTGTTTGTCTCTAGAAGACCCAATTGTTCATTCCCAGGTTCTTACCTTCATACATTTATCTCAATCACATTTCAAAAAGGTGATGGCATTGTTATAAACCAACCGAATCCTGGCAGAAGGCACCACCTGAAAACTGCTCTGGCTTTTGAAGGAGGATGGTATTCCTTTTTTGTGAGATTTGCAGTATTCATTTCTCCATCACCCAAAAGATAAGCAGACAAACAGGATGTGTGTAGGTTGGTGATGAAGGCTGATGAAGTCTGATGGAGGCTGAACTCACAGCACAGGGATGGGACTGAATAGAGCTGAAGCAAGCACAAAACAATTTGGCCTAAAAAGCAACACCTGGTTCCCAGCCCTGAAAACAATGAGTTTTAAAAGCAGTTTTCCTGCAGCTGAGGGAATGAGATGATTTAATAGCAGAGCTTTGTGATGTGGGTCTTCCCATCATGTGCAAGTCATGGGATGAGGCACATGTGCATTTCTCTGCTGTTCCTCTGGGACTGCGCACGAGTCCTGCAGTATGAGCTTGTGGTCTCATGTGATGGGCAGACAAGAAGCAGGAGAGCAATGCTGAGGCTGGATTGCATTATTCAGCTCAGTGGGAGAAGCAGCTTTGCCTATTTAAGATTAATCTGAGCTCAAATTAAATTATTTGATCTATAAAATTGAGTTGATAATGTCATGGTTTGTTCCCTCTGTGGAAGCAACCAACCACTCTTATAGGAGCAGCTCTATTCTTGTCTCCACCAAGAACAAAACAATGTCATTTTATGCAGCAGTTACACTTCCTGATGACTCACATTGAGAGGAAAAGTTGGGATATATCTTTGGAGCACTGTGTGCAGCCTCCTTTGTACCGGGGGGTCTGAAACAGGAGTTCAGGCAGAGTCATTACACAGGGCCAGCTCCCAAATTCAAATTCAGATGACAGTATCATGGAATCATTAAGGTTGGAAAAGACCACTGAGATCACCAAGTCCAACCCCAACGCATCCCCACCGTGCCCACCAATCCATGTTTCCCAGTACCACATCTAGTCTTGAAAATCTTTCAGGGTCCTTGAGGTCTGCAGTCAAGAGCACCTCAACTCTGTGGGATTAAACTCCAGAGCTGAATTAGTAATTAGTAATCAGTGCCAGGGCATGCTGAATATGCCCATCTCTCTCAGTTTCATTTTAAATTAGTCACAATCACATTTTTTCCTTCCCACTCCCAGGACCATCAATGCTTGGTATATTCTGCACTACTCCCCACCCCCTCAAACAATTATAAATGTGATTTCTGTATGCAAATCACAGCACAGTTGCATGCATCAGTGGGAACATAACCTTAACCAACTGTCCTCCAAACAGCACCTGGGGATGAATTATGCGTAATTCTGAGTTAACCTTAAACCTCCAGGCCTCACTCAGTCAGACGTTACAAAGGGCAATTCCTAATTAGGATATTTTTTAAACCATCTGACATTAATTGCTGTAGAATCTGCTTTCAAAGGCTAAAAGGTCTCCTTTCCTAGTAGTAACTCCGAAGGTAAACATTTTCAGCATCGACCAGGGGGTGGCACAGCCTCGTGTCCCCTGCCCATGGTTGAGTGTGAATCTATCACAGTCCCAAATCTGCCATTTTCTTGAGCAGAGACAACATGGACACGTCTTAAAGCTTTCCCAGGAGGGAAATGCCCCTGTGAAGGTGGCTTTCTGAACGCTAAGGAGTTTGCTGTACTCATAAAGACAAAACGAAAGTCATTACACAATGAAGTTACCACCCCCAGTGCTGCGGTGCCATCAAGCTCCAGCATGGCTGGTATTCAATTAAAACATAATTGTATCAAAGGCATTTTGGAGTTGTATGACAATGACTGTACGCAGCACTAATACTGTAATGACACAGTAATCAAGTCTCAGTTGCATCCTATTCAAGTCCCAGCTGTTCTGAGTGAGGTATGACTTTCATCAGAGCTAATTATTTCGTATTAATCTAAATACTTTAGCCCATACAGCTTTATAATACACAGCTAATGAGGGTTCTCTTGTTGATGCCACAAACAAATGAGACGAACCTCCTCTGCTGCAGGGCCATTGCAGAGAGACAGAGTGACTGATTGAGACAGGATTCCCGCGGAGGGTTATGAATGATTTAATTGTGATTGGGTTTCATAATTGGATTTCATTTTAATGGTTCATGCTGCTCCCAAAAGGCTATTGGAGCGGGAAGTGCTTTATAAATAACATTTATTAATTGTTGTAACCCCTTTTTCTTTTGTGGTGGGAGATCTTTCCAAAAGCAGCTCTCCATCCCTGTGCATGCTATCCAGAAGGAATATAGCACGGACACAGCTTAAAATCATGATCAGCATCTTCCATAGTGCTGCCCACCCCACAGCCAGGGATGGGCACTGCTGCTGCACCTGGATTTCCAGTAGGGATTGGATATCAGACCTTTCCCATTCAAGCTTCCCATTTCTGCCACCTGAGCTGAGGAATTAATCCAAAGAGTTTCCAGCAGCAGCTCCTTCTGAACACACGCAGCCACTTGAAGGATCCTGTGATGCTGTGGGTTACTCACATGGATGATTAGTCATGAGGCTTTCCGCTTAAAGCTTTAATCCATTTTCCTTTAAAGTCGGTGGAAGCTTTGGCCCTATATGTGCTAGGGTATATATCGCTTATGGCAACTATAGTATAGGTTGCAAACCCTTATAAATCCTCTCTTGCCATGAACTCCTAACATTTTCCGAACCTTTCATCTTTTGGACTGAATTTTTCATGCTTGGTCTCTGCAAGGAGATTGTTTTTAATGGATAATTTGAACACAATCCCTCTGGCCATTTGAGTTCAGGGGCAGTTAGGCACACAAAGGCTTGTATACATTTAAAAGAGAAAAGTATTGTGATAGAAGTGAATTGATTTAAACTCAATCTTTTACAGATGTCAACTGGCTTATTTCAGCATAGCTTGTGGAGCATGGACAAATTCACATGCCCCAGTTCCAACATGTGTGTGCCATCCTTTATGCTGTAAAGAGATCACAGTGACTGTACTGAGTACAACAGATCTCATCCAGCTGCATTTCAGACCCGCTTCCCTCACTGGTGCTGACTCAGATCCATGCAGAGCAAGAAAGGAGCCACAGTGTCACTTGTTGAAACCTAAAATACACTGGGTGTCCTTGAGAAACGCAGTGATAAGGATGGAATGTAATTTAATAGCACAAGGTCCGTGCATCTGAGAGGCTGAGAACTGGAATTCTTGCCCTAAATGGTTGCTGAGCAAGGAGGAAAATCCTGGAGAGCTGCTGACAAGAGCTCACCTGCAAAATAGTGCATGTATTTCAGGGGGGTGTTGCCTAGGTTCAAGAATGATGAGGATTACTACTCTACACACAGCAAAGCAAGAGCAGGATTGGGAGAAGAAGTCCTGACCTCTAATCTGGGCACTGATTGGAGACACCATAAAAAAAGAGGAGAAATTGTTCCAGAAAATCCCAACACGTCAAAACTTGTGATTGCAGAAGTGCAGTCAAGAGCCCGAGGGTCAGAATTTCCAAGGAAATTGCAGTTCCTGAGCATTTCAGCTCAGAACTGTCAGCTTATTGCAGGCAGCTGGTAACTGAACAGCTTCCCATCGCGATGCCCAAGTGATGCATTTTGGTGCACCATATAAGTAGCCATCAGCATTAGAGTGTAGCGGGCGGGGTGAAATTGAATGAGGTGATCGTGTTGCAGTCATGAATTAGGCACAAGTGGAAAGAAGGAACTCATGCCATTTACCATCCCTTCACATGTTTCACCAGAATTTTATGTTCCTGCAAAACAACCTGAGACAAGACCGCATTTTGATGTCTGAAGGCTGCATCATCTTCCAGCTCTTGGGAATATTGCACCAATTACCACTTCTGTCTGCTAATGCAAGAGAAGAAATGTCTTTAAATGCAGAGTAATTGCTCTGACTTATTTCTCAGAATACCCATAAAAACCAACAACCCTCTCAATGCCAAACCAGATTTCAGATTATGTTGCACAGATAAATGGAAAACCAAGGCATCTCTTGTCTATGTGTGACCAAGAGGAAGCCCTGGGTCACTGGGGCCAAATCATCCCCATTGGCGGAGGCAATGAGCAGCACAGTGCTGTGTTTGTAGCAGTTTTTCCTAAGGAAAAGCCTTCAGCACAGTTTAATGGCAGCAGCTTGCAGTGTGGATCACACACATTCTATTCATGGCCAGAATCCCTATCACTCTATTAGTGTCACAAGCTATTAAAAGGACGTTTCAGAAATAGACCCCTCCAAGTGGAACCAGGAAGAAGTAACCATGGCTATTTGATATAGTCATAGCAACACGGGAGCATCACCTTGGCAACACACCAGCTTTATTTACTGAGGTGTGTGTCAAAGCATATTAAAGTCATTTATATCTCAATGAGTTCTGATGCCATCTTCTAATCCTCTGAGCTTCCAAACAGCTCTGCAACAGCGATGGAAAAGTAATCAAAGGCAGAGTTTTTGTCACACAGTCTGCATCACGCACACAAATAAAGGTATTTTCATTTATGTCAGCTTTCCAACCCATTCAAAACTAATAACTTGCACATGGCTGCAATAATAAAAGCATCGGCTGGAAGCAACACTGATGGAAAGCCTCAAGGGGCAAAGGAAATGTACCAAGGATCATGGCATGAAAAGTACTAATTCTGAAAGAGAAGAGGCAGAGTCACTCCAGCACAGGACATGAAGCAATGAAACTCACCTTAGCACGAGCATGGGGGTCTGCAGGGAGCAAGAGTAAAGCCTGGCAGCACCAAAATGATGAGTGGGAGTACCAGAAGCACTTGTAGTGCTGGAATGTCAAGTGGGCTTTTTTTCCAGTGCCCGGACTGGAGCTGGACATGGGCGCATTTGTTCCCCCATGATGCACCGCCATTCATGTGACTCTACAGCATATTGGGGAGCAGAGCAAAAGGCATCTTAATAGCATCTTGTGTGGCAAAAATGCTTCAGCAGTTTAATACAATTCCTTTACAAGCATGAGGAGCAACAGAAGCTTCTTAAACAGTCACTCAATTAGCTTTGTCCCACTTCGCCAGCAGAGGTTTCCTTGTGGGCACTCATCTTGGTGAATTTGTCTTTTTCTGACTGTCTCATCATGGGGATTCAAGGAAAAAGGAAGATGAAGTGTCTTTATTTGTGTGAATACCACACGCCCCACTGGTGTGGAGCCATGGGAGCCAGGCACAACCCCAAGCAGGGGTCTTTTTCAAACTGAAATTGAGAAAGAAGCCATGAAACACTGGTCTCATGCTCCCATACGCCTCCTATGCAATAGGATTCACGTGACCCAACTCCGCATCTCCCTTAGAGGAGAAGATTTGCCCTCAGAGGAGCCCATTCCATCTACCTGGAAGGAGGGTTATGGTGGCAGAGCAGCTCCACACTGTGCCCTCCTGGTGCAGCAATGCCCCCTTCCAGCTCCTGTTTCCTCCCCTGATCTCTGTTTTGTTCAGCCTGGTGCTCAGGGAGAGGTGTGACTCATAATAATGAATTCACTCCAGAAGCACGGTGAGATCTTTTGACTGCTCTATCTCCATTATAACCTTTTAAAGGTTTTGTAATGGATTGGATCATTTCAGGTACACACAGCACAGCTCGCCAGCAGAACTCAGCAAGAGCTTATGAACATGTGCGAGGGATGTCACATTTCCAGCTCAGATACACTCTGTGGAAATATCACCAGGCAGAAATGAAGCAGCACTAGACCTGTTCAAGGCTGTTACTGAGGAATGACAGCATCGTGTTCATAGCTGTGTCCCACACAATGCAATCCTAGAGAGAGGGGTCACCGAGGTAATGAAAGCAGTGAGAGGCTCAGCTGCTAGGGGAAATTCAGCTCTTGTAGGGGCAGGCACAGCTCCCTGGGGTCCTTCACTTCCCAGGATCTGTTCTTGTTGTGAATGAGCCAAGTAGCTCATCCAGAAAGGGCTGCAGCAGGATGCTGGGACTCCCCTGGGCTTTGGATGTGTTCCCAAGCCAGCTGTACCTGATTGCAGCAAGACTTGTCTCACCTGCATCTTGCATATCGTGCACTGAGTTGTATAGACCAGCACTTGGTTACTCTCCTGTTTTGGAGCTGTGAAGTTTGCTCTGCATTGGGAGTGAATTTTAAGAGCCCAAACCTACTTGAATAGCTGCAGCCAGTAAGGCTGCAATAGCTCTGTGCTGTTGGGTGGGGACAGCTTTTGTTATGGGAGAAGAAATATTTTGTTATTAGGAGGGAACACCATTTGTTATTTGGTAAAGCAGTATTGGTA
Organism: Excalfactoria chinensis; assembly: GCF_039878825.1. Lineage (NCBI taxonomy): Eukaryota > Metazoa > Chordata > Aves > Galliformes > Phasianidae > Excalfactoria > Excalfactoria chinensis. The sequence goes on from NC_092846.1 coordinate 460,993, forward strand.
AAGCGCAGAGAGAGCCTTTGGAGCTGCACAGGCGGTGTGATCTGAGCTCAGAGCTGGGGGTGGAAGTGGGGGCTGCAGTTTGAAGGAATATTCCTTTTATAGGATAAACTTCCCACCCAGACCTGACAAATAGGAACCATTTTTACACCACATGGGGCAGCTCTCACAGGGGCTGTGCCCACTCTGTTGTGAGCTCAGTAAAAATCCTACTACCCTGGTTTCAATGTAAAACAAAAGCTCTTTGGGGCAAGAGCTGTCTCTCCTTGAGTGTCTGCAGAGGACTTAGAAAAGCAGCTTCTAAACACTCCCTGACATGGGAAAAATCTGGCTACAGTGGCCAGCTAAAAGGCTGAGCAGCACACATGCATGCACAGACCTCCTTTGCTTTCTGTGCCTCGTTTGGGAGAAAGGAACTGCACAGGAGCAGTGTGTTTGCTTGTGCTGGGTGGTGAGGCTTGCATTTAGGTCTTCTCTTAAGAATGGTGGAGTGCTCTGCGAGGAGGTGATAAAAAGCCTATTAGCAGAAGGCGTAAATTCATTATAACAGACCTTTATTCTGCTGGACAATGTGCTGGGGTCTGCAACTGCTGGAAAAAAGCTAGATGAAAGAAATAGCTCGGCCACTCAATATTCAGTAACTACAACAGCAGTGAATGCACTGAATGGAAAAGTGAGGTGCTGCCCTCATCCTGTGCCCCACATGCTGAGGGTGCCAGGTGGCTGCTCCAATCTGCATTAAGATCCTCTGCCTTTGCAATCTGGAAGATTCATCCAGCCTAATCTGGGCATCTCAAATGGCTCCCTGTGTTGCCTTGTTGTCAGTGAGCAGGAAAAAAAGCAGCGCAGTGGGAGCAAGATGTGAGCACCTTGTTTTTGACATCTGTCTTGGGCTGTGATGAATCACTCTCTGGAGCTGCTTCTGTTCCCTCTACGAGGAACTGAGGAAGACCCGTTCGGATTCAGACATTAAAGGCTCTCTCATTTCAAAGCCCACCCTTCAGGTGGGAATGTTATCCCCATGTATAACCCCGCCTGTCCTCTCTCAGGCACGGATTTGCTCTCTCCCACCCTCTGTGGGGATTTCATTGGTGTGTGCTTCCTGAAACTGAACTAAAAGCTCTCCCAGGCTGTAAATAGATGTTTCACAAATGCATATTTTTTTCTCTTTGTGTCTATGGAGAAGAACACAACGCCAGGGAAGTTATTTACTTCTTGTAGCATGTCTGCAGCACTTCATGCATAAATACAAACAGACCGCAGTGGAGTGGGGCTTCAGATTCACAAATCCCAATGAAATACTTTCCAATAAGTTCTCAGTGGGGTGAAAGAATTTATAGGTTACGTATTCCTACCTTGTTACTGCAGACTATTAGAGATTTAGCTTGGCTCATCCAGATCAGCTAAACAAATGTACTCTCCCTTCCCAGCAATGGCATTTAATCAAACTGTGGGTGTTTCATGAAACAAGCTGTGCAGGTGACTCTGAGAGGTGTGAAAAGCTCAACCACAGGTAACCCAACCGTGATGGAATTTGAGGGAGGGAGGAGCCCTTTTTCAAGGCAACCGTTTGGTGTTTTAATACTTCAAACTTAATAACTTTATTATTATTATTATCATTCCTGGCTCTGTCCTTTATTTCTGTACAGTGAAAACATTCCCTAACGGCTCTGCTGATGATCCCCTGTGGGCCTTTGTTCTACAGATTGAGGTGCTACATCCTAGAGATGCAAAGGGCCCCGTTTGGGACCATGGGCACTTTGTGCCCAGTGCTGGATGCAGCAGGGCAGGAACCTTCCCAAGATGTTCTGATGCCCTCCAGGTGTGTGCACCATGCTGAAGTGCCTTGGTTTGTTGGGACCAGAGCAGAGGAGGCTGAGGGAAGGCTCAGGTTGGAAAAGACCTCATGATGGGCTGCAGCCCCTCCATGGCAGCCTGCAGCTCCTCAGGGCAGAGCAGAGGGAAGCGTTGATCTCTGCTCTATGGGGACACAATGGGAACTGAGGGAATGGCATAGAGCTGTGCCAGGGCAGGGCGGGGGAAGGTTCTGACCCAGAGGGTGGTGGGCAGGGATCAGCTCTGCAGAGCTGTGGGGATGGCCCTGAGCTGCCGGAGCCCGAAGAGACACAGCTCTCAGCCATAGGGTTTGGGTGCTGCTGTGCGGTTCAGAATTGCCCACGGGGGGATGGCAGAAAACAACCCCTTCCTGCATCACCTCCGGGTAGAGCAGCTGATGAGGGACAGTACCCACGACATGCCCACGATATTCAGCCACCAGAGGGAGATCGAAGCTATGGAAAGCTCCCCGGAGGCTGGGAGGGAGTGGGGACCCCCGCTGCAGCACGACCCTCGTCTGTAGGAAAAGGAAAGAAAGCACACAGAAGCATTTCTTTTTCCTTGCTATGGTGTAGGCTGTGCACAACTGACCCCTCTCTATATTAAGTGTGATAATTGCTTAATTTTCTTGGATAAAAATATCCCATTATCCACATGCCCTAATGAGCCTTGGTAATACTGCAAGGACCCGTGTTTGTGAAGAAGAATTACAGCCTGGAGCCACATTTGATCAAGCCAAATTCTCACAAGGAACAGCACGGGTGCAGCCGGCCCCAGTAATGGCCCCAAAGCAATTTGCGTAAGCCAAGAGGTGACACAAGAAGCCTATTCAAAGCAATGGTTAATTAACCAACACAACAATTCACCACATATTCAACAACTAATTTCCTCTGTTCTTACCTGCTGCCTGGCTCCAGAATCACCTGGTTGTGTCATTACACCCACTTTGATGTGACCAAAGGATGCTCCCCTGGGGTCTCTGATTCCCAGCACAGAGCTGGGTTAGCTTTCCTAAATTCAGGGGTTAAAAGTGCACATTTACAGCTTTTTGGTTTGCACCCAGACAGTGAACTTCGTCCCACCAGCAGGGTAGGGGGGCGGGGAGGAAGAAGCAGAAGGAAAAAGGGAATCACCCAAAGGTGGGATCCAAAATGCTGGGAGTGAATGAGTGGGAGAGAGCCAGGCATGGCAGTGGGCACACAGAGCTCCAAGTTTTCCCGTTAGGCAGATTTTAAACCAGCTTTTCTGTTAATGGGATTTTCAGAAGTCAGGTGTCTGCAGGCTGGCATGTGGGCTTCATTTGGAGGCCGGGGAGCTGCAGGGGGAGGTCCAGTCCTGGGGGTGGGAGGCAGATGGGTCCCATCTGTCCTGAGGATGTGGGTTCTGCTGTCTCCTCTCTAACCACACTCAGCTTTGGGTAGATGTGCAATGTGTACATCACTGCAGTTAGTGCAGGGCGGTTCTATCCAGACAATGCCCTCTATTTCCCCAAAGGCTCAGAGCAATTTTCCAATGGAGGGGCAGCAAACTTTCAAAAGCCAGATAAGATTTTGTTTTGTTTTAAGAAGGAGAAAGAGAAAGATTTCTGCACTTCAAGGCAAAGGGTGGGCTCAAAGGATGGGTTTCCAAAGTGCTAAAATTCCCCCTCCTTTTCCAATCAGCTCTTTTATAAAATGGCCCTGCGCTACAAAAATGTAACATCAGCTTTATTCGACCATAATTGAACATCCATCAGCTTCTCCACCTATCTGCTATCTTCACACAGCGCTGGGAACACCAATCGCTGATACAACCGTAGGCCTCTTCGAATTTAAAATGAAATTATTATTGTCGTTGTTAATGGACGTCCATATGCCACAAACCTGAAGCTATTGAGGAAAACGGATAGTTTATCTGGATAAATCATCTGACCTACACAGATAACATTCAGAGCTGCCAATAAAGGCACAAATCTCCCTGCATGTCATTATCTTCAGGAGCAGAGCCATGCTGTCTATGTAATCAAGGTCTTTCCAGTCTCAGGAATACGTACAAGTCACTGTATAATGTATTTTTCTCCTCCTCCCATCAAAACTACATTCACTCTGCACACAGCAACTTCTAAGATGGCACAGGAGCACGGCTCAGCTGCAGAAGAGCTATCGTCATTCCCCTACTGTATTTATTGTGCTGTGTTGTGTCTGCTGGAGAAAGCAGAGGCAATTTAAACAATTGGGCACCTGTGGGTCAGACAGCTGGGGATGGATGAGGAGCGAGGACAGGCAGGTTCTGTAGTGACTGGTGGGTTAATTTCCCTTCCCTTCATTTAGATGCACACCCTCTGCCTTTCTGCTTTCAATATATTCAGAAACTTGAAGGGAAAATTGCTCCCGTGGTGTTTGCTGTTGCACTGGATTCCTCTGGCAAAAAAAAAAGCTCTCAGCTCCGGCGTGCAATGTGCATTCAGAAAAGGTGAACAATTAGATGAGGGTAGTGCCAGGAAAAACACACTGCTGTGTGTTTGCCTGCAAAACAAGAAAGTGACAAAACTCTCCGTGCCCTGGATGTGACAGAGTGCCACAATACCACGGGCAGCATCTCCCCAGTGTGTTCTGAGCCTGTTTCCATTGGGAATTGCCAGGACACCCTTTTCTCCGCTCACAGACTGCAGCAGCCCCAGAAAACCAGGAAAGGATGGGGGTGCAGAACCAAGACCTTGCTGCCAACCCATCAATAGCTCTGAACATTTGTTTTCAGGTGGAAAACATGGATTTATGGATCACTGTAATTGTTGCACTATGAGATTTGAGCCCCTCTGTGTGCAGTAAGGTGGAGGCACGAGGTATTCTCTGGAGACTGCAGGCTGGCAGTGTGAGCTGGCTGTGCTCATGCAAGAATGCTTTGGTCTCCTGGCCTCTCTGACTGATGTTTTACCCACTTGAACACAAACTGGAGGAATTAAATGGCTCTTGACTGATTCTCAACTTGCTGTACAAAAAAGGGCTACGAACTGTAAAGAAAAGGAGGAGGGAAGTTAATTAAAAGGGGCGTTTGCTTTCATCCCAGAGGGGACTGGAGCAGGAATTCAGTGAATAAGCGATGGAGGAAAAATGCACAGCCCCTGGAGAAGAGCTGGCCCTGATCCTACCCCCAACCCTGCTCACCCTCCTTCACAGCATCCGTAACCTAGGGCTGAGGTTTAGGTGTGAGCTGTTGCCTCCATACTTCTTCTCCAGCCATTTCCTTGCCGTTCCCCAGCACATCTGGTGCTGCGTCCAAATCTCCCGGAGCTCCAGATCACTGAGTTTTACAAATGATCCCTGAGAGCAAAGTCAAGGGGATATCAGGTAGTCAGGACTTTGCCTGCAGGCTGACATATCTTAATATGCATTAACATTTAACAACCAAAGTCAGCCACACCAATGGCAGCAGTAATTACTCTGCGCTTGACACTGCCCCAAGGTGAAGCCTGGAAATTATGTAAACTGACATCTGAATGACACCAGAGGGGTTTCCCACACCCCTCATAAAGCCCCTGTGATGTTGGTGTCTCCCCTTTGCTTGGTCAAGCCCCCAGGGATCCATCAACCCATCAACCAAATTAATTGCTATTGTGTGTCAGTGGATTAGAACAGCATTTTTTTTTTTCCTTTTTGATGTTTTTTTTTCCCCTTATTCTTCCAAATTTTATTTTAACCCTTGTTAACTTTGTCCTGCAAACACGCACAGCAGGAGCTGCCTGAAGCTCTCAGCCTGCCAAGCAGCGTTGCATTTTCAGGCTGTAATGATATGGTTGTTGTTTTCATTGCAGCACAGGAGGTGAAGGCACCTGCCTAAAGCTGCAGATAACTCCAGCAGTGCTAGGAGCTCACCCCTTCTTTATCGAGACCGAATTCAACCTCTCTCAAAGGTGTTTATGCACAGTATGGGCTGCATTTGCTTTAGGGGAAAGCCAAATTGTTGTCATTGGTTCAAGCAAGCTTCAACCCACAAAGCAAGTACTATGCACTGTGTGTTACATATCCTGCAAAGGCAAAAGCCTTATTAAAAAATAAATAAATAGAATAGATCAAGGCTACATTCACCCTCTGCTGAGCCCTGCTTCCTTTCCTGTAGGAGGTACTAACTTACTTGTTAGTGTTTTAAGCAGGTTTTCCCATGAATATCATGTAACTTTGAGCAAGGTAATAGATGCTGCTATACTCCTTCTTGGCCACGTTTCAGAGTGGATTGCAGAGCAGGGAGGTGGTATTGGTGCAATTTGCAGAACCTGCTGCTCAGGTCAGCTGTGGTTCTTCTGCCCTGCTCAGCCACAGCCCTTTATGTTCTGCCCTGATCTCTGAGTGGGAAAAATTGCTGTCAGGGTGAACATCAGCACTGTTACACATCTTTACTGAAGGGGAGCACGGAAGACATAAAAACAACATAAAACTGCTGACAGTCACATTTCTCTGTGTTACTGCCCATTGCTCATCCCTTTGGATGTTTGGGCTGAAACTGAGTATTTAGAAGGCTTTAGAGAGGGGTTCAGGTGTGGCCTAGCGAGTGTGTGCTACAAAGATGGGGTGCCAGGAGCCTACCAGCTCAGAACCTGTATCCATCATGGAACAAACCCATTGGTATCCACCTCCAGTGACACCAGAGGCTGTCACTCTCAGCTCTTTCCTTGGACAACAGCCAGCTCATTCAGAAGATACGTGGGCAGGATGTGCCAACACAATTTGCTACCACTAAGGGCAAGGGACACAGCCTGGCCTCATTTGTGCTCATCTCTTTAAACTGAAGTTTGTGGGTAAAACCCTCTTGTGCCCTTCCACAGAACACTCATCCATCTCACCTACTTGGAGCATCCCCTCATACTGCTTCATAATCAGAGATTTTAGGGGAAACTGTAGCAGTTAAATAGCCTCACACCCACTAACCCTATTCATGCCTCTGTTCTTGAGAGAAAAACAAGCTTAAAGCAAGAATAATGGCTGATAGACTCTTTTTAGAGGCTTCGTGCCAAGTCTGGTCCTGGGTCCCAGCTGAGGCTGCTCAAAGCATCCTCACAGCTCAGAGAAATCAAATATCCGCATCAGATCTGCATGCTCATCTGAAGTGGCTTTGTTTGCAGGGATGAAATCAAGGTTGAGTAACGTCGGTGCGCTGTGAAAAACAATGACTGGAACACGCTGCTCTCAGGGGGATGGAATCTGTGCAGAAATAAAGGAAATAACAAAACGCAGCGTGTTCAGCTGCTTAGGTGGGAAATCATCAGGAGGTGAGCAAAGGCTGCAGAGCGGCACACAGAGTCTCCTTCCATTCTAGGTGATAGAACACCGTTGCTGCCAGGGCTTAAATTGCTTCATAAACGATTACATTCTAGTCTAAAACTTGATGTTCTGCAAATTACAGACATCAACCTTTTTAAAGCAAATTAAGGGAACTTCCCGAGGCAACAGTAGCAGAAAACAGTTTGTATAAAGTGTAAACCCACAGAAACTCTATTCAGAAGACTCTTTCTTTCTTTTTCCCTTTCCCTTCACTTTCTCCTTTCCTTATTCCTTCCCTTCCCCCCCTTCTCTTTCCTTTTCCATTTCCCTTCCCCTCCCATTTCCCCTTTCCCTTTTTTCTTCCCCTTCCCTTTGCCTTCTTCATTTCTCTTCCTTTTCCCCTCCCTATTCTTCCCCTTTCTCCTTCTCTTTGTCCTTCCCCTTTTTCTTCCCCCTTTCCTTTCCTTTTCATTTCCCTTCCCACTATACTGTGTTATTCAGGCTGCCTTCCCAGCAATCCTAAATCATCAGCACTTCACTAGAGCCAAGGAGGCATTGCCAATTATACCGAAGGTGTATACATCTCAAATAACATAAGCCAAACACAAACTACACTGAGTCCCTTTCCTCAAGACAATTTTTCCTACATTTAGAGACCTGGATCTGCTGCTGAGAAAAAAAGGGACCTCAGTGCCTAAAATGTTGCTGTATGAAGTGAAAGAGAGAAATCCCACCTGTGAGATTTTACTCCCCTTCAGATTTAACCCTCACAGAGATCGTTTCTGCAACCTTTGCTCTTCAGCAGCAAAAGGTGCCATATTTTTCTTTTCCAATAGTAGCTTTGTTAGCCACAAGATAGAACAAGCAGGGCTTGGAGATAAAGAAATCAGCAAAGAAGACCAGAAGTGGAGTCATCTCTCTATGGCCACCACTGTAGCCCCTTTTGGATCACCTTGGGCTTTCTGACCAGTTCTCAGCCACCTCAGTGAGTGATACACCAGTTTGAACATCACATTAGATGTTTAAATGGGTTATTGATCTTATAGTTCCTTCGATGTTCACTTGCAATTCTTACTATCCAAGACGAGCACTGGATTTTCCAGCCCCCTTCCAAATGTATTTGGAGTGGAAAGGGAAATCTGGATTTGTACCACTGGTTTAGGGGAGTTGCAGACATTTCTGAAGATGCTTCTATGGAAAAAACTGCAATGTGATGTCATAGAGCCATAGATTCATAGAATCATTTGGGCTGGGAGGAATCCTTAAAGGCCATCTAGGTTTCCAACTCCCTTGTGGTGAACAGGGACACTTACAGCTCCATCAGGTGCTCAGAGCCTGGTCCAGCCCAACCTTGGGTGACTCTGAGGACAGGGCATCCACCACATCTCCACGAAGGTATACATCTTCTATTCCAATGGTTCAGAGCTCTCAAAAAATCAGTTTTCTTGCTGGTTGCTGGGAAGAGAGGAGTCATTGCTGCAGCTCTGGGCCCTGGTCTGCACTGTCTGCTCCCAGAGAGTGCGACAGTTGGTCGTCATTGGAGGTGTAGAGTCCACTTGGAGAGCTCTGAGTATTGGTGTCCCCCAGGGGTTGGTGCTGGGTCCAGTCTTATTCAACATCTTCATCAGTGACCTTGACGAGGGAATAGTGGCCACCCTCAGCAAGTTTGATGATGATACGAAGTTGGGAGGATTGGCTGACACACCTGAAGGCTGTGCTGCCATTCAGCAAGACCTTGACAGGCTGGAGAGCTGGGCAATAAGAAACCAGATGGGGTTTAACAAAAGCAAGTGTAGAGACTTGCACCTAGGGAGGAAGAATTGCATGCGCCAGTACAGGCCAGGGGATGAGCTGCTGGAGAGGAGCTCTGCTGAGAGGGACCTGGGCGTCCTGGTGGACGACAGGTTGGCCATGAGTCAGCATTGTGCCCTTGTAACCAAAAAAGCCAACAGCATTCTGGGGTGCATTAAAAAGAGCGTGGCCAGCAGGTCGAGGGAGGTGATCCTCCCCCTCTACTCTGCCCTGGTGAGGCCTCATCTGGAATACTGTGTCCAGTTCTGGGCTCCCCAGTACAAAAAAGACAGGGATCTCTTGGAAAGAGCCCAGTGGAGGGCCACAAAGATGGTGAAGGGCCTGGAGCATCTCCCCTATGAAGAAAGGCTGAGTGAACTGGTTTTGTTTAGCCTTGAGAAAAGAAGACTGAGATGGGATCTGATCCAGGTCTATAAATACCTGAGGTGTGGGGGGCAAAGTGGCAAGGCCAGCCTCTCTTCAGTTGTATGTGGAGGAGACAGGACAAGGGGAAATGGCCAGAAACTGGAGCATAGGAAGTTCCACATGAATGTGCGCAAGAACTCCTTTATGGTGAGGGTGACGGAGCACTGGAACAGGCTGCCCAGGGGGTTATGGAGTCTCCTTCAATGGAGATATTCAAGATCCACCTGGATGCCGAGCTGTGCAACCTGGTGTAGGGAACCTGCTTTGGCTGGGGGGTTGGACTCGATGATCTTTGGAGGCCCCTTCCAACCCCTACGATTCTGTGATTCTGTGAAGACAGAAAAGCTGAAGGCGATGGTGCTGCTATTGGCATTAATTAGGCAGCCCGGGAAGTGGGTTTTCATTCTGCTTTCTGTTTGCTTTTTAATCAAAGCTCTGTGGGTTGTTGCAGGCAGGGGGGAAATGAGGGGAGATGCTTTTCTAATGTATGTTCATAAGCAATTTGGAGGACTTTGAAACATGACTCTTTGTGTCAAGTGAGTGGCTTGTTGATTAACAGCTGCGAGTGAGGGCCACGAAGCTCCAAAGATCTCCTGTCAGGTCTCACTTGCCAAGCAAAAGAAGTATTCAGCTACCAATGTAATTCAATTGTGCCTGGATTGCCGTTGTCTGGACCTCTGTGCCATCACTTCTATCGAGGCAAAGTGGATGAGAAAATGTCAGTGATCAGATTTGCAGGGATGCAGCGCTGCCTCTTTGCACTGCCTCATAAATAACTGCCTAAGGTCCTGGCTGATGGAGAAATCAGAGCTACTGAGTGCAAACTGTCCTCAAAAACCATACCAAAGCCAGTCCGGCTTGCAGCATGGTTGCCCACTAAAGCTGGTCACCTTTGGAGAGCGCCTTCACACGCATGTGCACACAAAGCACGTTGCTAACTTCAGCTTGGTTTTGAGGAGCAGTAAATCATGCAAAAGCAAAATATGGCTAAGTGAAGAATTAAGGCTGATGAACTCTCATGGAGTGACAGCTAGACACCTAATCGCTTCCAATGGTGCAAAAATACCGAGCCCAGAGAGACATCATGCACTGGAAAATGGAGTAGAATCACTAAAGCCTCCCAAAGCATAAATCACTGCAGCATTTATTAATCACACAAAATAAAAACAGCCATAAATCTGTCGTAAACAAGCAGACCAGGCCGCTGGAAGGACTGGGGAGAAATAAAGTGGAGGGAAATGGAAAAAAAATGCCGTAGAAATCAGGAGAATGAGAAGACAATGACAAGGGAACAATTATTGAGCCTGACATTTAACAAGAGAGCGATTCAAGCCTTTTTTTCCTGCTGTTGTTAATGCTGGATTTGTGTGAATGCCCTCTCACTCACAGCCATTCGTGGTGGTTTGGGTCACCTATCAGCAGAGCGTGATGGATGTGGCTCCCAGGGTAGATGCTGGAGTAGTGTTGGCCGTGGGGCTGCTCACCATGGGCTCCAGTCTGCACCCATTAATTGGGATAACTCATCCATCCCCACCAGCGTGACCTCGAGGGCACAGAACCTCAGCTTCTCTGCAGACAGCCTCAAGTTGTTCCCACTGGCTGCTCAGGAATAACACTGGCTGTGGGATAAGTGATCTCATCACAGCCTGACCCTGGGAGCAAAGTCTGCCTCCTACAGGGCTTCGGGATTTCTGCTTCTGGCAGAAAATCATCTTCCACTCATGTCACACCACCTTTCAGACAGCTGATTCTCCACGCGGCATTTGCTCTCCCAGTGTTCACTTTTTCTCTTAGGAATGCAATTACCTTTGAGCTATACACTAACGCGATGATATTTTGCAAGCCGTGCCTCATAAAACTCTTTCTGCATTTTTGCGGATCGGGTTCAGCCATCCTTTGTTTCACTGAGACCACAACTCTTCCTTTTAGGACAATTGCATCACGTCTCCTGCCTCCCAGGGTGGGCATCCTTGCCTTTAATCTCCAGGGCATCCTGCTGTAAATCTTCCCTTGCCTCAGCTGCAGCCAAACAAAGAGATCAACTCTGCAAATTGGCTGAAAGAGCTCTTTGTTCTCTCTTTGTCGTATGGGGCTGCGTTACAACTTTCCAGAACATGAGGAACAACTTCAAGTTTTACTTACTGGATTTTTTTTATATATATATATATATATTTTTTTTTTAGCATTTTGTAATTTTAGTGATTTCCAGCCAGTCGCCGCAATTACTTGCACTTCAAAAAGTTTTAAAGCAACAGACCATGTTAATTTCCACCCAGGAATGCTAAAAGGGATTGGTGAGCTCTTGTGCTGCTTTGTGACAATCTTGGATTAATGGGATATCTGCAGGAAGCTGGATGCATGCACATGAGTGTTCAGAAATGTCTGTGTAACTTAACAGCTCAGCACTCTGTTAAGGTCATGCAAGTCCCTGCAAATGAAATGAGAACAAAACGATGAGGGGATGATTAACACCAGTCAACAAGTTTTGTTGTTCTCTTCTTTTCCTTTATTTGGCCCAGAAATAGGGCTCATAAAAGAAGAATTGGTTTCTGCTAAACCTTGGATGTCCTGTTGCACAACATTCCTGGTGTATTTATAAGGGACCCGGTGCCAGATGAGCAGGGTACACGTTAAATGGGCTGAGCTGGGTTTGCTGACAGCTCTCTGAAAGCGGTTAGCAGTGGGGCGTTGCTGAGTGGGGACATTACTGTGCCTTCTGCCAAGACCACTTCCAGGCCAAAGCCATTCAATATTCATAGCAATGATCTGGAAGCAAATCACCGCTGATAATTACAGATGCCGCAACAATTGACAGAGCAATTAATACCAGCAGGGCTGTGCCGATGGAATAACCTGATTTCCTTAATCACTCGGATCCATTCAAACAACGTGAATACCAGCAAAGTGCCGGCCACTTGATGAGGTGAAGCGAACCAGAATCTGTTTGTGGGAGCGTGTGGGGTGAAGTCCCTCCGATGGACATGCTGAGAAATGGGCTTACGTGATGCTGAGAAATGAATGAAGTTTGGAACTGATCTTAATGCGCAGGGCTGGAAGAAAACCCTCAGTTTTGGTGGTGTTGTTTCAGAAAGGTTATTAAAAATAAGGAGATGATCAGTGAAAAGATTTCCAAGCTGTCATAAACGTCTCCTGGAGATGCAATCACACAGCAATCTTTGCTGCAGGGGACTGTAGGTATGGCTTCAATTCCTGCCCCCCAAAATGAGGTTTGGTCATAAAATCTCCTACCACACTCTTGGGAGGGATGCCCCGAGCCTGGCACAGCTCTGGTCTGCCATCCCATGCAGATGGGACATTCTTATCCCTTTCTCTGCATTTCACCGTGACTGAAATACCAGCCACGTTTCTCAGTAACTCAGAGGAGAGAGAAATCCTCCATGATTTAAAGGCAAATTTGTCGATACAAGATTGGAAGCAAAAGGTGAGAAGTAAAACAAACACCAAACATAAGCCTAGCTGAGGTTTAACACACATATCCCTCCCCTGAAATGCCTCTGATCTCTGAGCTGGCGAGAAGCATTCTCAGTGACAATCCATCTTCCAGGTGTTATCCTCATCTCCAAACACTTTTCTCCTCCACCAAGGCCAAGCTGCCTTTCCATGGAGATTTGCTTCATATGTGAACATAATAGTCCTTGATCACCCTATGAGCAGCCAGGTCCCCTGGGTTCTCAAAGGATGTCTCATCAACAACTCACATACTTGTGATGGCTCTGCTGGGACTGAGCAATAAGTGTTTTAAAAGCAGTTCCCTCTTTGCTTCTGGCTGGCTTGCTGGAGTGGCTGCCACCCACCCTGCTTGTTTTACCATGGGCTGCCAAGCTGCTCACACTAAATATTATATGAGACATCAGGTACACAGACCTCTCCAAAGTGCATTTTGGCTCATTACCAGCTTCTCATACAGACCACACACCACAAGCAGGAATGCAGATGGCAGTGTGGCAGCAAGTGGTTTCCCCACCTCTCACCCATGTTAGGAGCACAGTAACAGAGTGTCCTGGCCATGAGTTAAAATCCCTGCCAGGACCTCCCACAGAAGGGGCCAGATCCCTGAACAAGGGAAATCTTTGCAGACAGCTTTGGGGTTCTGGGAATTTCCCACACTGGAGCAGAAAGGACCACTTCTCATCCATTCACACTGCCAAGCTCTAGGGCCCCTTGTGCAAAGGCTGCACACAGTGCAAGGAGGACCTACTGTGGGGATCTGCTTTGTCAGTGGGTTGGACTACATCATTGGTTACCAGCTTCTTAGCTTGCCAGGGCCATGTTGAGTGAAGAGGAATTGTCTTGGGCTGCATAAACATAGATCACTCCAAAAGTAATACTTCCTATTTATTTTCATACCTACAACTGATACAAAGAGCAAAATAATACTGCTGAATTGTGTGAATTCTCAGCCATAAAATACTGTTTTTTTCACCATCGCCACCATTAGCTGTGCATTTTCACCAGTGATGCACAAGAGTAATTGTTTTACTCCATCCTCCATCACAGCTCCTATTCTGAGCGCTGCCACCTGTATTATCCCAGTTGTTAGTGATTTTTACTGAGCTACCTTCTCAGAAAGCAAAAGAAGGGAGCAGAGGAAGATGGAGTTTGGAGTGGGAAGAGGAAGAGCCTGTTGGGACTGAGATAACTGGGGAGCTCAGCTGGGTGCTGGTGGTGTGGGGCAGCCTTCTGAGCAGCACCCAGGGGACGAT